>NC_056728.1:1519508545-1519838545 GCF_019279795.1 Protopterus annectens
CAGGAGTGAGAGTTGAACTCCTACACACAGATACACTTTTATATTTGGCGGGACTGAGAGTAGAACTCATACACACACACACACACACACACACACACACACACACACACACACACACACACACACACACACACACACACACACACACACACACACACACACACACACACACACACACACTTTTACATTTGCCAGAACTGAGAGTTGAGCTCCTACATGCACACACACACACACACACACACACACACACACACACACACACACACACACACACACACACACACACACACACACACACACACATACACACACTTTTATTTTTGCCAGGATTTAGATTAGGTCTCCTACCTAACTAGTTATGTATACTACAGTGTTACACAGTTATCACATTTGCCACAGAGCTTATTGGGCTGAATCTTAATGAAAGGGACTTCTACGGTGACTGATATCTGCAGGACTGATAAAGTAGAGAAAGGGGAAGTGTACTGGGTTTGAATGGACCCAAAAGCTTTAACTTACGAACACACACTTTTATATTTGCCAGGACTTAGATTAGAACTCCTACCTAGCTACCACACATGCCACAGAGCTTATAGGACTGAGGCCTGATGAATGGGATTTCTATGGTCACATACATCTTCAGGACTGCTAAAGTAGGGCAACAGGAAGTTCACTGGGTGAGGAAGGCCTTTTCATTCCTAGATCCTACTGACATTGCTCTATGGCACTGGAAAGTGCACTGGGTGAGGAAGGCCTGTTCATTCCTAGATCCTACTGACATTTCTCTAAGTGTACGAGCATTCCCACTGTGACCTTCTATAGTACATGTGGGGCTCCATTCCAGGGATTGTTGTACTCCAGTCTGATTTGTTTTTTACTACACTCATACCTCTCAACCGGTTGGTGCAGGATATCTGGAGATAGCCTATCAAAATGGGGAGGCAGTGGGCCATACGGTGATTGAGAATATTTTTCCCAGTAATGTCAGGATGGCTAGAGTTACAGGGCTTGTTTTAGCAGACATCTGACATATATGCCATTTGACACTGTCATGTGTTGTTTCAGTACCTCATGACATACCTCTTCAGATCATCACAGGGATTTACCAGAGGAATGCAGGATGGATAATGCACACACTAAAATTATGGGCCAACTGCTATGCATTCTTGCACATCCCAGCCTGTTGAGAGGTGTGCCTGCAAGCAATTGACTGCTGGAGCTGTGGAAATGGTCCAGCACCTTTGTGATATATTACAATGGTGGAGTCTCTTTGCATTTATATTTTGGACTGATCTGATTTCCAGTCCATGCTTGGGTAATATAAGTCAGACAGGATCAGGGTGACAGGCAGACTCTAGATAGATTTGTAGGGGATAAGGTATGTGGAGGAGGTGGTGTCCTCGGTCAGATATGTTTGACTATAGCTACTAGTACTTTGCATAGGGATCTTCTCAAAGGTTGACTGCACTTGGAGGGTCTTGTGTGTGTCAGACTGTTTGACCAGCCTGGAGGTGTGTGTGTGTGTCTCACATATATGTATGGCCCACCTCATTTTGCTTGGATGGCCACATTTTGGGGTCAAGATGTTGCAGAGAATGAGTGATCAGGGAAGAGTGTGTTACTCCACATGGCTGTGGGCCTGGGTTCTGTGGTTGCAGACATGTCACCATCTTCCAGGGTTAGGACTGCCTGCAATGAGTGCATTCCCATGTTTAGACTCCTAGCCCTGCCTGCCGACTGTACAGAGTGTCACAGAATGTCCACATTCATGACTCATGTATCTTGTTGGTTACCCAAACAAGTGTGGTTTTCAAGGAAAAGTGTTTTGCAAGTCACTCAGGGTTGAAGTCAGATATTACTGACAGTTGGCATTGCAGTTTCAGACTTCATACATTTCAGACATTCCATGTTACTACAATCATTCCATCAAATTTATAGCATTACTAGAGCAGAATTTCAAAGGTATCCTTCACTTTGGACCTTTTTCACCCATTATACATGGCTTTGTCTAGATTTCTGGCTCTCTAACACTGGCAGGTTTTCTCCTAGCAGTTAACAGTATGGCCTTTCTTTGCATTTTGTAGACTGTGTTATGTTGGTGTTATGGACCTCATGACACTCCCTAACAGGGCACTGTGGGTGAGGCATGGGCATTTGCCACAGGCCTGTAGGCCAGGTGTGACAGATGCAGGCCAGCTGCAGCAAGGCAGTGCATTCTGATGATCATATGTTCCCAGGCTGCCATCAGTGGACAATCCTAGGATGGTACCAGTAAGCTGACTGTGGGTGTTACTGACAATTTCTTTATGTTTGTGTTGAGCCATCACTCTGGTTGATGGCTGGATGCTGCTTAAGGGTAGGGACATGTTACTGCATTTCTATGGGACTATGGGGGGTGACACATCTGTATACAATACACATTTGCAGAGACTGTGCTGATATTTGCTTAAAAATCTGGTCCCATTTAGCATAGTGGTGTGCCCTTTCTTTGAAATTACAGGCATAACAGTAATGGCCACAGGTCAGATTGTTCTTGCATAAACATTTGTAGTTTCAGACTTCTTACCTTTCAAAGCCATACTGCCACTACCAGACCTGCTGTGATATCACTGTGTAAAAGTCTATAGGTGGAGATGTCATGGATGTTGCCATGTGGGGACCTTTGCAAGACATTTCTGTATGGTTTTCTACAGTTGATCTTTTGGGTGAGGCTGGGGGTGGATATGGGGGCCCCACTTTGACACCCATGCATGTGACCTATGACCCCACAGTTATTTGGTGCACCACATATACTGCAGTAGTATATGTCAACTAGGGTGGTACTGCATAGTGTGGGTAGGCCAGTACTGGGAATACACTTCCTGCTGTCTCACAGAGCTGTCAGTTGTCTGCTTCTATCCCAGTAAGCCATTCCATTCCCTTGCATGCTTGAATCAATACCATAGATATGCTATCATAACATTCCACTCCATTTATTTTAAGGAGACTGACTTGCCTTGTGTCTGAGGCTGTTGTGAGGACTATGCTTGAGGGCTGACTATGTCAGATGCATGCACTATACTGCCTATACATGGTAAGGTACAGGTGGTGTGATGTTTCGTATCCATTTTACTGTGTGTGCAAGTTAGAGAGAGAGATTAGTCCCTCGGGCCCTACAGTGTCAGTGTATGTGCTATGCATTGCCTCTTTGCCAATGACAGGGCATACTGAGCATGCCTCCATCTGCCTACAGGGGCAGGCTCAGGATGTTCCTCCTCCGAGTCCCTCTGTGCCTGTGGAGACCTTGGCAATGGTGGTGGGCTGTGTGGCCCTTCCCCATTTTGTTTTGCTGCAGCTGTTTCCGCAATATCATATTGTGTAGCATGGCACATGCTATTAACATGTGTGCTCATGTGGCTGGAGAGTACTGCAAGGATCCACCAGATATGTCAAGGCAGCAGAACTGTGGCTTGAGCATCCCAAACACACACTATATAATGATACTGGTTTGTGTGTGTGTGACTCATTATGGCATTCTTGTGTGGGTGTGTGTGCATTTTTGATGGGTGTCATCAGCCATGGCTCCAGTGTGTAGCCAGCATCCCCCACCAGATGGCCATATGGGATATCCCACTGGCAAATGCCTGGTACAGCTGCGATGAATGCCAGATGTGGGAGACATGATAGCTTCCAGGACTGCCAGCACACACATTGATGATAATGCCCTGGGCATCCCACATGACCTGGCAGTTGATGGAGTGGAACAGTTTGCGGTTAGGCAGACCCTACCCTGGTCACCGGGTGGTGCTTTGATGTGGATGTGCATGCAGTCTATGGCACCCAGTACCTCCGGGTATTCTGCTACACAGAGGAAGAGATACATATTGCTGATCCTCTCCTCATGGGTGCTGGGGAAGTAAATGTGCTCAGCAGCATGTGGTTGCATGGCATCCAGGAACTGGTGGATTATCTTGGATGCAGATGCCTGTGAGACCCCCATGATATCTGCAGTTGGTCTTTGAAAAGTACCTGTAGCTAGTATTCTTAAGGCTACACATACCATGGTATCCATTGGGATGCATTCTCCTCTGTTGATTCTGGGTCTAAGGTGAGGCTGGCACAGCTCAACAAGTTGCTGAAGTATGTCCCTGTCCACCCTGTAGCACTCTACTATCTCCAGATTATGTAGCCCCTGGTAGGTTACTCTGGGTCTGAACACTCTTCCCCTCCTCCTTCGTCTGAGATGGTTGTCAGCAGTATCCTGCTCACCACCTGCAGTCTCTAGCACATACTGATAGATCAAAGCAACAGCAGCCCCTAACATATTTTGTTAGTTTTGTCAGTTTAAAATTCCCCCAAATGTGTACACCAGTGGTGTAGAGTTTGTGGGAAAAAACAGACTGAAAGGTGTTTGCATAGTTTATAGTAGTGTGCTGGGCTGCTGCCTGCGTAATTGACTGATTCTGATACATTCTACCTACCAGCTATGGTATTTCTCCTTGATTGCCTTCCTTCTACTGTTTCCACCTTCACATTTCCTCCCCGTTTAAGCCCCAATGTGCACCGTGCATTCCTGTTGCTCAATTGCAAACAGTTCTGCTATTTCCTGTTTTTTTTTTTTTTTAGGCCCGATGCATGCAGCACACACTCGTTTAGTTAAAGTAAACAATTTTAAGTAGAATTGGCCCTTCCCTGGATGCAAACATGCTCTGCATTTCATGGAATAAGACAATACAGCCTCAAACACACCCTTCCTTAGCTGTGCTTGGCTAAGGGCAAACATGGGCCACTGAGCTCCAATGTGCTTACAGCAAGCAGGACACACCTCCTTTTCATGTTAGCTGCTTCTCCTGTCTACACAGTGGTGTTAGAGCACCTACATGGTTAGGTACAGTCTGACACTTAGAAGAAATTTGTGATTCAGTATAAATCCCCTCATTTGCGTACACCACTGCCTTACTCCATACCACACTTACTCTGGGCCTTTCCCTTTAGCAACCACTATTCGCTGGTATTGTTTTCATTCTGCATGCCAATGACTATAATGGCAAAATGCAGATTTCTGTAAAAATGGATTTTTCCCCTTTTTTTTTATTTTCGGCACGATCACATTTGCGCGCCACTGCCCTATGCTTAAACGGCCATAATTGGCCAAAAAAAAAATGTTTTATTTAAAAAAAATTAAAACTATTTATCATGCCAATGGCCATATATTTGGCCAGTGGCATGCCTAATAAATATAATGCATGCTTTATTTCAAGCTGTCATACCTCCGTTTTCTAATTTGCAGAAATGTGTTCAGCTAGTAACTGAACACATTTCTGTTTCTTACACTATTCCTGCACAGACACTTACCTGATTGTTGAATTTCTAATTCTCATCATTTGCATGGTTTTCACCAGCAAAATGAGGTAATTAGCATTAGGCAGTGGTGTCCATGTAGGAATAGTGTAGGAGTGCTCATGCACATCCTGGGAGCCCTTTACTGAATCGCTCGGCTGCCATATTCCATGCAGCAGCTGCTGCACTATTCCTGCACTCCATGAAGGGTTTATTGAATCCCAGGAAGAGAGATAATACATCACTACTATAGTCTCAAGTCTAAGAAAACATCAATGTAATTGCTGGAGTGATGTGTATGTCAGCAGCTGCATAAGACTGTTAAAAGTGTAAACCAGAATAAAAATCTCATTTTTACTATATTGTCTGTATATATACAGTCCTAGGACAGTGACCTATTTATACACCTTGAGGTATAAGAAATTTCAGGAAAGATTAGGAGTGGTAAGAATAATGGAGGAGGGACTAACCTGGTGTAGTACAGGAGCAGAGCCAGTTATTAGTGAGATGGGTTTTGAATGATTTTTTAAACTGTGTGAAGGAAGTGATAGTAGGTATATGATTGTGTAAATTGTTTCATATTTTAGTTACATAATTTGAGAAGAGGGAGTCCCCTGCTGTATCATTAGATTTAGTTACAATGAGAATAAATTTGTTACTGGATCAGAGTCCTGTTATTGCTGTGGTGGAAAAGTAGGTTTTGTAATGCAGGGTTTTTTCAGGTTGATACAGCATTTTGTGGGCCAGAGAGAGCTAATTGTAGTGTAAGAGTTTGAGAAGTTCCAGCCAGTTGAGCTGCTTCAAGGATGATTAATGATGAGACCTAAATGGGGAGTCGCAGGTGAATCTAGTGATTTTGTTGTAGCAGGAGTCAAGCTTAGCGAGATCTGATTTTCTAAGGTTGGTAAGAATAGGTGAGGCATAGAGAAGATTAGAAATAAGGTGAGTGTGGGCTATGGTTGCTTTTGTTTGTTGGGTAAGGAATTGTTTATTTCTATAGAGGGTACCTTGTTTTTTGTGGACTTACTTGATGGTCTGGGAGATGTGAATATCAAATCTTAGATTGTTATCAATCTCTACGCTAAGGAGTTTGGTATGCTCTGTCGGGGAGATAGTAGTTTTGTTGCTGGATATTTTATGAAAGGTGGTAGTTGAAGAGCTGGACCTAGTAGGTTTAAAGAGCAGTAGTTTGGTTTTAGCAGGGTTTAGGTATAATTTGGATAGTGGATAGCCATGCTTCAGCAGAGAGGAAAGATTTCTGTGTTAATGTGTGAAGTTCCTGTAGTGAGGAAGCTGCACAAATTAATATAGAATGTAGAATATGATTAATGTCTTCAAAAACTGTGAATAAAGTGCCTAAGTTTTATATGCCTGCAGCTATGAATGTAAACGATAAAATTACAATGTTTTCCAATGATAAAAAGACCAGTAGCATGGTTATGTTAGATTTAGGACAAATGTATGATAGGTTAAATGGTGATGCTTACACAGCATCAAATGGGGGATTGTAGAACATGAACAGCCAAAGCATGTGTTTCAGGAAATTGAGTATGTGATAGTCTGTACGCAAAATGTACTGTGAATTGTGAACTCTGAATGAACTCTGAACAATGAAGAAAATGCTAAACAACAAGAATCTGCCTAACAGCAGGAAATGTGCCTTTTATGGAAGTGCATCCAATTTTCTCTTTTTGCCTAGAGATATGATGATGTGAATTGTCTTATGTTTACGGGTAAACCTTTGATTGGTTAATTGCCCTGTGTAATAATCTAATTGGTTCAGTTTCATATTTTTGTACTGTCAGCACTATTACCAGTACATAAGCTTGTTTATTTCCTTGTTCCGGGAGTCTCCCTGGTACTTTCCATGAGGCTCCCGCACATGTGTACTTGTAGTTAATGAAAACCACCGAAAGGGAGAAAAAGCTGTATTCTTCATTTACAAAGTAATGTACTACTTAACAAGAATTATCTGTGTACTGTATGACAGATGGATTAGGAGTGGTGGAATACAGCTTGTTGCTATAGAGGGTGAAAGGAAGTGGGCCTAATATGAAACCCCGGGCAACCCCAAGAGTGGCTGGAAGAAGGAGTGAGAGTTCTTGTTTCCACAGAACTGCTTGCTGACAGCCAGCTAGATGGGTTCATATGTTCATAGGTTCATACTAGGCTATCTGCCCTAGGGCATTTATAAGCCTAGCCAGAGTGTGTGTGGCTTTCACCACCCCTTAGGATGAGAATACTATACCCATTAGTTTGCTGTGCCTCTGTCCAGCAGTGATACAGAGATGATTCCCAGGGTAAACCTATGATCTCCCATCCACTCATCAAGATTTCTCTTGAACAGAGTCAGTGAGGGGCTCTGCCTCACATGGACTGGGATTCTGTTCCATAGTGTAGGGAGTCTCTGGGTGATGAATCTGTCCCTCCAGCACGTCCTATTTATATCCGTGTTGAGGTTTAAGTCTCTTGCTCTCGTGGCTCTGGTGGATTTGGATTTTTGAGGTGGAGCATGTCCATTAATTCTGGGTTGGACATGGCCTTGTATATCAGGCACAGATCACCTCTGAGCAGACGGTATGCGACTGAATAGAGCTGGAGTTTCTTCAGTCGGGCATCGTATGACATATGTTTGAGCCCCTTTATCCTTTTGGTAAGGAACTTTTGGGGTCTTTCCAACTGCTGCAGGTGTCGGGTAAGGTACATTCGAATGGGGCGTTGTACTCAATCATTGGTCTGATAAGTGAAGAGTACAGGGGTACAATGACCTCTCCTGATCTGGATGTGAATCCCTTCATGATCAGGTGGGCAATGTAGAAGGTCTTCCTAACCACTTTGGCAATGTGAGTGTCAAAAGAGAGGTTACTGTCAACTTGGGTCCCCAGATCCCTGATAACTTCTTCCGTGTTTAATGGATTACCACCTATGTGGTAATTAGGGTTACCTTGTTTTTCCCAAAGGGTATGACTATACACTTTTTGGCATTTAGCTTAAGGCCATGGCTCTGGCACCAGTTATCCATTTCTATGAGACCTTTCTGGAGGATGTCTGTGTCTGATGGAGTGTCAATTATAGTGCCCAGTTTGCAGTCATCTGCAAATTTTGTCAGCCACAATCCCCCTATGTTTGCCTGCACTTCAGAAAAATAAATGCCGAACAAGAGGGGGCCCAGGACTGAGTCCTGTGGGACACCGCTCATGACCAGCTTAGAGTCTGACATGGCACCAGCAACTCTAACCCTGTGTGTTCTGTCCTTGAGCCAGTTTGCAACCCATCTTGTGACATATGGGTTTACATCTAAGCTGGTGAGCTTTTCTATGATGCCCGAGTGGGGTATTGTGTCGAATGCTTTTGCTAGGTCAAGGTAGGCTGTGTGAACTGCCTTACCCTCATCAATGGCCTTAGTGACTGTTTCGAAAAAGTTGACCAAGTTCAAGAGGCAGGATCTGCCCTTGACAAAGCCAAATTGGGTAGGATCCAGTGTCTGTAGGTTCCCAATGTCTTTATTTATGAGTTCCATTATGATCCTCTCCATAGCTTTGCAGACAAGGCTCGTCAAGCTTATGGGGCGGTAATTTCCAGGGTCCGTAGAAGCACCGCCTTTGTGGAGTGGGACCACAGTTGCCGTACGCCATTCTTTGGGTACGTATCCTGTAGTAAGGCTAAGATTAAACAGCAGCCTTATGTGTGGGTTTAGTTCCTCATTGAGTTTGTGTAGCACACAGCTGGGGACACCGTCCGGTCCCATTGATGCTGTGTTTTTTGCTTTAGAGAGAGCAGCTCTCACCTGGGCATCTGAGATGTTTGGGAGGCTAGACTCTGGTGGGATAGATATTTCTCCTTTTGGGGGGGAGGGAGGGGAAAAATTTGCACTGAACCTGTCTGCCAGTATGTTTGCAATGTCTGTGGGTTCAGTGATTTTTTTATCATTTTGGACTAATTCTGAGCATATCTGGGAGTTTCCACCCAGGTTTCTAACATAGCTAAAGAAGGCTTTATGATTGTCTTTTGTGTCATTAGCGATTTTTCTCTCAAAGTTGGCCTTGGATGATTTTATGAGTGATCGTAGTTTTTTGCTAGTATTGATCAGAGATGCCTTCCCATTTAGGGATTTTGCTCTGACATGTAGTAGCTTTCTCCTCTTGTTGTAGAGTTTGTTTATGGCTGGAGTCCACCAGACCGGGCACCTGCCTTTGGTGGAAAAGGTCTTGATTTTATTAGGGATTGCTTGATCCATACATTCCTGGAGGTGCTCGTAGAAGGCATTTGTAAGGGTTTCAGCAGCGTGGGTTGTGGTTTCCACTGGCTCGGGGGCCTTGAAGGATACCACTCCAGTCTTAAGAAGTGTGAAGTTTGCTTTTGAGAAGTTCTTCACTGTGGTCTATTTGCTGGGGTGGGGCGGGATGTGGATCTCCAGTGAGATTAATTTATGGTCTGATCTCACCAATGAGGGATATACTTCCGGTGTGGAGCATTTTGTCCCCATGTTTGTGATGATCAGGTCTAGTATATTTTCTCCTCTTGTGGGAATGGTGACTAGTTGTTCCATAGCATTTGAGTTTATGAACTCAAGGAACCTTTGAGCTAGGGTGTTGGGGCTTGAGTAATGTTCCCAGTCTATGTTTGGGTAGTTGAAGTCACCCAATATGATGGTGTTTGGAGAGACATTTATACTCTCCAGTGTCTTCAGGAAGGCTGTGTGGGTTTCCTGAGTTTGAGAAGGTGGTCTGTAGCATGTTACAAACTGTAGGGCAGTTTTACCTATGGTTAATTGCACCTGGATGGTCTCCGATGCTTCGTGCGTTGCCACTAACCTGGAGGTGTGGGTATCCTTTATGAATATGGATACTCCCCTCCTTTTGTTCGGTCCGGATTTTGGGGCGGAACGCATGATATGAGGTATAACCTGATAGTGCTGGGGTGCTCTCAGGAGCCTTGAACCAGGTTTCAGTCACAGCACAAACATCGATGTTCTCCATACTGAGGAGGGCTTGAGGCGTGCATCTTGAGGTTTAGACTTCTGGCATTGAGCAGTATTACCCTTAGTTTTTCTCCATTTTTGTTTTCTAGGGTGGTAGGTTTATCATTTGAGCCTTGCCTAAAAAGGCACTATGGGGGTGGCAAGAGCCTTTGCCAATATCCAGAAGCCCAGGGGTGACAGGTGCAAGCCGTCCCTTGCGAAGCAGCATGGCTTGTCAAGCATGTCATCCCAGGCAGACAGACATTGGATCCCCTTAGAATGACACCAGTAATTAAGCCAATTATTAAAGCTGATCATTTTGTCTCTGTATTGTGGCATCATTCTTGGTGAGGGTAGGATACTGCTCAGGGTCAGGGTCATACCGGCCTGGGCTACATAATCTCAGAGCTCCTCTATGTCTCTTTTCATGTAGTCCAGGGAGGTACGTCTCAGGTCGTTCACACCGGCATGGACAATGAATGAGTCATACTTGTACTTGCTGTGGAGTGACCTGAGTGCTTGTGTTATGTGGCGGATTCTAGCGCCTGACAGGCAGCTAACTGTGATCTTTTCCTTGTTCAGTCTGGTGAGTGGGATGTCAGTGTGTCTGACTATGGAGTCACCTATAACAAGTGTGTCTGGCATTGTGTTTGGCCTTAAGGGCTGTGACTGTTTAGCACACTGACTTTAAGAACTATGTGTTGCATGTCTTATGTCTTGAGTTGGCAGTTGCTTGGGTGTCTGCTTTGGAGGCCTCTGTAGTTTTGGTAGATTTTTGATCAGTGCCTCCGAGTATGTCTTTGTGTGTTTATGTGTTTGTTTTGCAGTTGTGATAGTTCTATGTGAAACTGGGTTTGTGGTGTGCGTGGTTTCCTTCTCCTCCTGTCTGGTCTTGCCAGTCCTGAGTTGAGAGAGCTCAGCCTCCAGTTTGGCTATATAGTTGCATCTCTCACATGTATTTGAGTTTTGTGGGAGAAGGAGTGGGTTGTCTGTGTACATGAGGCAATTGTAACATTGCCTCAAGATGCCCAGATTCACCAGCTGAACAGGAGAGGACGCTAGCAACTGACCCTTGACATGCTAGAAAAAGTGAAAAAGTTTGCTGTGTAACTGAGTCAGAAGGGACCTATAGGGAAATGGGTACTCAAGGATTCTAGGCTAATGTAGTACTTTGTTTAGTATACAAGTACTTTACCTATATAAAAATGCTTTAGGAGCAAGTGCTGAGCTATTGAGATAGAGAATAGACTGTTTAGATTGCAAGTAGAGAAGTTCTAAGGGAAAAATTGAAGAGCAGACTTTACGGAGCCAGAAATAGTTTAACCTTGTTTAACCGGCTGCCCGATGGTGCTCTATGGGCAACTCCGCTAAATCACGCCAAAGCGCGCTAAAGCGGGCTTTATAGCAGGGGGTTGAAAAGACCTAGGAATTGACCCAAAATGGCCAATAGACTACAAGTTTCTGGCTGGAACCACTGCTCTAGGGGCAAATAGGCTGCTCAGTGCTCCCCACTCCCACTGGTGAACAAAGAAGCTTCCCTTTATCCAAATAAGGATATGGAATAGCACAGGAACCAAGCCAAAGCCCAGAGATCAGCAAACTCTGAAGACTGGACTATTCTAGTTCAGTAAGGTGGGAAAACAAGATTTTTTTTTTTTTTTTTTTTTTGCAGAAAACAGAGGAAAAACAGACAGTAAATGCTATAAATGCTTTTAAGCTTAAGAAGACTTGAGTGTGTTAGCCTACAGGTAAAATTAAGCAACAAATAACTTTTTAAAGTGCAAAACAGTTAATCAACACAAAACAGTTTAAATAGAATGCAGAGCTGTATAAACAGGCGAAAATGCAGTCGCTAAGCAGTAAATAATCAAAAGCCAGAAAAAATACTTAAATCAGGAAAAGTCACTCCTTTGCTCTCTGCTGCTTGTAGAACTCTGCAGCACACCACGGGGAGCTGTGCTGAGTTGAATACAAGCGGGCTTTATTACAGGGGCTGAAAAGAGCTAGGAATTGACCCAAAATGGCCAATAGACTACAAGTTTCTGGCTGGAACCACTCCTCTAGGGACAAACAGGCAGTGATCCCCACTCCCACTGGTGAACAAAGACGCTTCCTTTTATCCAAATAAGGATATGGAATAGCACAGGAACCAAGACGAAGCCCAGAGGTCAGCAAACTCTGAAGACTGGACTATTCTAGTTCAGTAAAAACAAGATTTTTTTTTTGTTTTTTTCTTTTGCAGAAAACAGAAGAAAAACAGACAGTAAATGCTATAAATGCTTTTGAAGGCTAAGCGACTTGAGTGTGTTAGCCTACAAGTAAAATTAAGCAACAAATAACTTTTTTAAAAGTGCAAAACGGTTAATCAACACAAAAAACAGTTTAAATAGAATGCAGAGCTGTATAAACAGGAGAAAAAGCAGTCGCTAAGCAGTAAATAATCAAAAAGCCAGAAAAATACTTAAATCAGGAAAAAGTCACTCTTTTGCTCTCTGCTTGTAGAACTCTGCAGTACACCGAGGAGCTGTGCTGAGTTGAATACAATGGCAGCTAAAGCGGGCTTTATTACAGGGGGCTGAAAAGAGCTAGGAATTGACCCAAAATGGCCAATAGACTACAAGTTTCTGGCTGGAAACCACTCCTCTAGGGACAAATAGGCCACTCAGTGCTCCCCACTCCCACTGGTGAACAACTTTTATCCAAATAAGGATATGGAATAGCACAGGAACCAAGACAAAGCCCAGAGATCAGCAAACTCTGAAGACTGGACTATTCTAGTTCAGTAAAAACAAGATTTTTTTTCTTTCTTTTGCAGAAAACAGAGGAAAAATAGACAGTAAATGCTATAAATGCTTTTAAGCGACTTGAGTGTGTTAGCCTACAGGTAAAATTAAGCAACAACTAACTTTTTAAAAGTGCAAAACAGTTAATAAACACAAAAACAGTTTAAATAGAATGCAGAGCTGTATAAACAGGCTAAAATGCAGTGCTAAGCAGTAAATAATCAAAAAACCAGAAAAAATACTTAAATCAGTTATAGCAAATACAGTTATAACAAATGCTCTGAAATATACTGTATATTTCCAAAATGTTTGAGAAGGACAGTCAGAACACAAGAAGGTTCAGGCGAAAGAGAAAAAAAAAGTTTTGTTTTACTTTTTGAAAGGGAAAAAGGAGGAACAGAAGGCCTTATCAAATGTTCTCTCTGTATTAAGCAGAATGAGCTAATGACACTAGACTGGGAGGTGTGTCACAGTAGGGGCGGGCAACTGCAAAGCCACCAAGTATAACAGCAAAACACCAACAGGGAGGGAGGTGGGACAAAATAGCCTACAAGACAGCAAGCACTACAGAGACAAATGAAAGTTTTTAAACAGATAAGGATTTGTGAAGATACTGAATAGACAAAGTGCTTTATATATATTAAATTGTAAAAACAGTAATCTGTAAAAATAATAAAAAAAAATCAAGATGATACTTATATTTTGTAGCTCAGTTGCAGTCACAACTTCTCTAGTCTGCACTGTGTGCAAAAGACAGAAACTTTTTTTTTTTTTTTACAAGAACACAAAAGAACCAGCCCCCACTAGCCAAGAGATAATTACACAGAGGAGATGTTTCAGTTTACACAATAGCCTACCAGACAGCAAGGACTAGAGACAAATGAAAGCTTTTAAACAGATAAGGATTTCTGAAGATACTGAATAGACAAAGTGCTTTATATATATTAAATTGTAAAAACAGTAATCTGTAAAAATAATAAAAAAAATCAAGATGATACTTATATTTTGTAGCTCAGTTGCAGTCACAACTTCTCTAGTCTGCACTGTGTGCAAAAGACAGAAACTTTTTTTTTTACAAGAACACAAAAGAACCAGCCCCCACTAGCCAAGAGATAATTACACAGAGGAGATGTTTCAGTTTACACAATAGCCTACCAGACAGCAAGCACTAGAGACAAATGAAAGTTTTTAAACAGATAAGGATTTGTGAAGATACTGAATAGACAAAGTGCTTTATATATATTAAATTGTAAAAACAGTAATCTGTAAAAATAATCAAATAAAAATCAAGATGATACTTATATTTTGTAACTCAGTTGCAGTCACAACTTCTCTAGTCTGCACTGTGTGCAAAAGACTTAACTTTGGGACCAGACTATGGAGGACTGAAAAGTGCTAATTCAGATAGTTTTTTGATAAGAATGTCATGTCTAGCCATATCAAATGCTTTTGATAGGTCGGGAGAGGTGGCAGAAACTAATTTACTTTAACAGTGTTTCTATGAGTGTTTACTGTATTGCTGAAGGACAAAAGGGCAATGGTGATACTATGGAAGAGGTGAATTAATGACTTGAGATGTACCTCACTGGAATATATGAAGAGAGACATGACTGTGTGATCAGATTATGTGTCACAAGCAGGTATAAGCCTAGCCTTAAGCATCATTTATCTTCTCCAAGGATGCTGCTATAATACAAACAAGAAATGATTGACTTTAACAATTGGCTTAATTTCTGGGGATCCATTATCTGTCAGCCTGGGAAGACGTGGCTGACAGGCCATGCTGCTTTTCCAGAGATGGTCTGCACCTGTCACCTCTAGGCTTTCAGATACTGACAAAGGCACTAGCCACCTCTATTGTACCTTTTTTAGACGGTGTCAAAATAACCAACCTCTCAACATAACAAACTCCTCTCTACATAAAGGATCTTCTGTTTAATATTAGGAGTCTAAATAAGAAATTGCATTCCCTGGAAGCACTCCTCACTTTGGAAAATGTTAGTATCTGTGCAGTCACCAAGTGATTGTTCAAAGATGCAGAAAACACCCCAGCTATGCAGAGCTACAATGCCTTCCATATGTTCAGACCACAAACTGAGCATGAAATAACCAGAGGAAGAGGTGTATCCATCTTCATTAAGGATAGATACACCTTGAGACTGGTCAAACAGTATGACTCTGTTGAACTACTCCATGTACAATTAACTGTAGGCAAAGCCCCCAACCCCATTATAGCTAGTTATAGGTCTCCCACCATGAAACAGGAAAAGCATACCACATACCCAGACTTACTGGAGTCAATTGCCATACAGCCCAACATCCAATTTATGGGTGATTTTAATTATCCTAACATCGACTGGGAAGCATACATGACCACAAACATACTGGCGCAGAGGTCCTCTGCCTTTGTCAATGCAAAGGCTCTGGAACAGTTATTCAGCAAACCCATAAGAAGCTCAAATGTCCTGGACATAGTACTCATTAACTTGGGAGATCATTGAACCCCCTCCTCTCCTCTGTGGTAAGATCAGACCATAAATCAATATTGTTTGCTGTAATTATAAGACCAGATACCCCATCAAGCTCAAAAATGCTTAAGAATTTTTCTAAGCCAAATTAAATCCTACTAAGTGTTGTTATAAGAAGTTTCAAAGCTCCCTCAAATGCAGATAACATGGATTCCTATACAGAGCTGTATACCAATGCCCTGTATAACTACTTAAGCAGCTGTAAAGAATTGGCTGTACCTGACTGGAATAAAATCAGGTCTTACTGAAAAAAACAAGCCACCTTGGTGGACCCCTAGTATAAACAGGCTATACAAGAGAAAGAAACTAATGTCCAAAAACAAGAGGGAAATAGCTCAGCAGAGGAAGAAATCCCTCTCTAGCTTAAACAAACAAACTAGAGATCTTGTCAAGTCCTACAAATCTAATTACAAAGCAAAATATAGCCTCCCTAGCTAAGGATAATCACAAGGCATTCTTTAACTACATCCAAAATCTAAAAGTGAATATCCAGCTGAAATGGTTGTGGATGGCACCACCCATACTCATCCGGAAGGAAGGTTTGTGGCCTGCACTGTGGTGGCAGGACAGGTAGCTTACATCCTTCTAAGTTGGGAACTGCTGACTGAGGGATCAGTGTCTGTTATTCTAAATGTGTATTAGTTCTGGTTTAAGCACTTGGGCTTCAGGCCAGTTATTTTACATTAAGAAGGTTCGTGGTCTGCACTCTTGTGGGAGGAGAGGCTGGACTCTGCCCTTCTGAGCTGAGAATTTCTGGTTAAAGGCTTATAGTGCCTGCATATTTGAACTGTTTCTTACTGAAATTGGTACACCTTGTTTGCTGTAGCATAGACTAGATCCAGGCGTGCTGAATCTAGCTTTGTTTGTATGCTTATTGTTTGTTTGCTTGTTATTTTCCTGAAACACTAATTCCACCTAAAACACGGCTTTTCAGCGCTTCTGTGGATCCCTAGTGATATCTGCATTGCTTACTGTACTTATTTCCTTGTTTCACTTGAAAGAAAGTTACTGTTTGTCGTTTTTGCATTTAAGTTACCTGTAACACATTGCATTTAAGATACCTGGCACTTGCTCACTAAAGCAATTATATAAGTCAGCACTAAAAAATTAAAAGCACTACACCCTCACAAACTCCCCTTGAGTACCTTGTTTCCCATTGGCCCTTTTTTTTCAATTATAAAGGAATTCCCAATACTATTCAAGCATGTCCTAAGGTCAGTTATCAATCTCCTCTCCGATCCAGCTGGTGAATATGGGAATCTTGAGGCAATGTTACAACTGCCTCATGTACACAGACAACCCTCTCCTCCTCCCAACAAATTCCAACACATGTGAGAGATGCAACCATATAGCCATACTGGAGGCAAAGCTCTCTCAACTCAGTACTGGCGAAACCAGTCAGGAGGAGAAGGAAACCACACTTACTACAATTCCAGTCTCACATAGACCTACCACGACAGCAAACCAAACACATAAACACACAAAAACATACTCGGAGGCTCTAAATAAAAATCTGCCTAAGCAGCAGAGACCTCCAAAGCAGACACCCAAGCAACCACTACCCCAAAACAAAACACATGCAACACATAGCTCACAAAGCCAGTGTGCCAAACAGTCACAGCCCTTAAGGCTAAACAACACACCTGATACACTTGTAATAGGTGACTCTATCGTCAGGCACACTGAAGTCCCGCTCACCAGGCTAAACAAGGATCAAGTCACGGTGAGCTGCCTGTCAGGCGCTAGGATCCGCCACATAACACAAGCTCTCAGGTCACTCCAAGGCAAGTACAAATATGACTCAGTCATTGTCCATGCGGGTGTGAATGACCTGAGACGTACCTCCCTGGAATACATGAAAACAGACACAGAGGAGCTCTATGAGCATGTAGCCCAGGCCGGTATGACCCTGTCCTTGAGTAGCATCTTACCCTCACCAAGAATTATGCCACAATATGAAGACAAGATGATCAATTTCAACAATTGGCTTAAGTATTGGTGCCATTCAAAGGGGATCCAATGCCTGTCAGCCTGGGATGACATGCTCGACAAGCCACAATGTTTTGCTAGGGACGGCTTGCCCCTGTCACCCCTGGGCTTTCAGATATTGGCAAAGGCTCTTGCTACCCCCATAGTGCCTTTTTTAGGCAAGGCTCAAAATACAAACCCACCTCCATAGGTATCACAAGGGATAAGAAACTAAGAGTAATGCTACTCAACGCCAGAAGTCTAAACCTCAAGATGCACACACTCGAAACTCTTCTTAGCATGGAGAACATCGATATCTGTGCAGTAACAGAAACCTGGTTCATGGCTCCCGAGAGCACCCCAGCACTACCAGGTTATACCTCATACCATGCTTTTCGGCCCCAAAACTTGGACCGAACCACAAAAGGAGGGGGAGTATCAATATTCATCAAAGATACCCACACCTCCAAGTTGGTGGCACAGCACAAAGCATCAGAGACTATCCATGTGCAACTAACAGTGGGTAAAACTGCCTTCCAGTTTATAGCCTGCTACAGACCACCCTCCCAAACCCAGGAACCCCACTCGGCCTTCCTGAAAACACTGGAAAATATGAAGGTCTCTCCAAACACCATTATATTGGGTGACTTCAACTACCCAAACATAGACTGGGAGCATTACTCTAGCTCCAACACCCTAGCCCAAAGGTTCCTAGAATTTATAAACTCAAATGCTATGGAACAACTTGTTACCACTCCCACAAGAGGGGAAAACATACTGGACCTGATCATCACCAACATGGGGACTCTATGCTCCAGACCAGAAGTGTATCCCTCACTGGTAAGATCAGACCATAAACTAATCTCACTGGATATTCACATCCCGACTCCACCCCCTGCCCTGAAAACCACAGTGAAAAACTTCTCTAAAGCAAATTTCACACTCCTCAAAACCGAGGTGGAATCCTTCAAAGCCCCCGGGCCTGTGGAAAATATGGCCCAGACCGCAGAATCCTTTATAAATGCATTCTATGAACACCTTCAGGAATGTATGGATCATGCAATCCCAAATAAAACCAAGACCCAATCTTCCAAAGGCAGACGTCCTGTCTGGTGGACCCCATCTATAAACAAGATAACCAAATGTAGCACAGCGTTTTGGTTATCTGGTATATTTTGAGCACATTGTGCATCATTTGTGTGGATTACCAGCCACAAACAAATTATACAATAGAAGGAGGAAGCTACTACATGATAGAGCAAAATCCCAAAAAGGGAAGGCATATCTGATCAGTATTAGCAAAAAACTACGGGCACTCATAAAATCGTCTAAGGCCAGCTTCGAGAGAAAAATTTCACAGGACACTAAGGATAACCACAAGACTTTCTTTAGTTATGTTAGGAACCTGGGTGGGAATTCCCAGATCTGCTCAGAATTAGTCCAAAATGACAAAAAATACACCGAACCCACAGACATTGCCAACATGCTAGCTGACAGGGTCAGCGCAAACTCCCCCCCTCCCCACCAAAAGGGCAAATATCTATCCCAGCAGAGTGCTGCCCCCCTGACATCTCAGATGCTCAGGTAAGAGCTGCCCTCTCCAAATCAAAAAACACAGCATCAATGGGACCAGAAGGTGTCCTGGGCTGCATCCTACATGAAATCCAAGAAGAGCTAAACCCAAACATGAAACTACTGTTCAATCTCATCCTTACTGCAGGATATGTACCCAAAGAGTGGTGTACAGCAACAGTGGTCCCTCTCCACAAAGGTGGTGCCTCAACAGATCCTGGAAACTATTGCCCCATAAGCCTGACTAGCTTGGTCTGCAAAGCTATGGAAAGGATCATCATGGACCTCATAAATAAAGATATTGGGGACCTACAGTCACTGGATCCTACCCAGTTCGGCTTTGTTAAGGGCAGATCCTGCCTCTTAAACCTGGTTGATTTCTTTGAAACAGTCACCAAGGCCATTGAAGAGGGGAAGGTTGTCCACACAGCCTACCTGGACCTCGCAAAAGCCTTCGATACAATACCCCAATCGGGCATTATAGATAAGCTCACCAGCTTAAATATAAACCCCTATGTCACTAGATGGGTTGCAAACTGGCTCAAGGACAGAACCCATATGGTTAGAATTGCTGGAGCCATGTCAGACTCCAAACCAGTTACAAGTGGCATCCCACAAGGCTCAGTCCTGGGACCTCTCTTGTTCAGTATATATTTCTCGCAGGAACAGGCCAACACGGAAGGACTGTGGCTGACCAAGTTCGCAGATGACTGCAAACTGGGCGCCATAATTGACTCTCCAGCTGATACAAGCATCCTCTAAAAGGG
This sequence comes from Protopterus annectens, assembly GCF_019279795.1. Taxonomy (NCBI): domain Eukaryota; kingdom Metazoa; phylum Chordata; order Ceratodontiformes; family Protopteridae; genus Protopterus; species Protopterus annectens. The sequence goes on from NC_056728.1 coordinate 1,519,528,443, forward strand.
CCTCATAGAAACAGACAACTGGTGCTAGAGCCATGGCCTCAAGCTAAATGCCAAAAAGTGTATAGTCATCCCATTTGGCAAAAACAAAGTGCCCACAAATTACCACATAGGTGGTAATCCATTAAGTACAGAAGAAGTAATTAGGGACCTAGGGATCCAAGTTGATAGCAATCTCTCATTTGACAACCACGTGGCCAAAGTGGTTAGAAGAACATTTTATATAGCCTACCTAATCATGAAGGGATTCACAACTAGATCAGGGGAGGTCATTGTGCCTCTTTACTCATCCCTCATTGGACCCATAATTGAGTACAATACCCCTTTTGGGATGTACCTTACCAGACACCTGCAGCAACTGGAAAGACCCCAAAAGTACCTCACCAAGAGGATCAAAGGGCTCAAACAGATGCCATATGCTGCCCGGTTAAAGAAACTCCAGCTCTACTCAGTGTCATACCGCCTGCTCAGAGGCAATCTGTGCCTGACGTATAAAGCCATGTCCAACCTGGAATTAGTGGATATGCTGCACCTTAGAAAATCCAAATCCCATCGAGCTACGTGCTTGAGAGACTTGAACCTCAGCACTGTAATAAATAATACATGCTGGAGGGACAGATTCATAACCCAGAGGCTCCCTTCACTCTGGAATAAAATCCCAGTCCAGGTTAGGCAGAGTCCCTTGTTGACTCTCTTCAAGAGGAATCTTGATGAGTGGATGGGAGATCATAGGTTTACCCTGGGTATCACTTCTGTGTCACTGTTAGACAGAGGCACAGTATACTAACCTCGAAAAAGGGCATAGCAAAATTAATTTAAAATGGGTGGCGAAAGCCAAACACACTCTGGCTAGGCTTATAAATGCCCTAGGGCAGATAGCCTAGTATGAACCTATGAACCTATGGATGTGATAGCCAACTTACTAGCTGACATATTTGGAGAAAACCTCACCCCCCCCCCGTCCCCTACAGTCATCCCTAAAAATATACCTCCCACCATTCCTCAGCCTATTATCTCAAGAGAACAGGTCATCATGGCACTCCCCAAGGCCAAAAACAAGACCAGACCACATCCCAGGTTGACTTTTAAATGACATGAACCATGGCCTAGCAGACCCACTTGGATCCCTGTTTAACCACAGCCTTAGAACTGTCTATGTTCTGGTGAAATGGATGACAGAAAAAAGAGGACCATCAACCTATCCTGGGAATTATAGGCCCATAAGGTTGACTAGCCTCATCTGTAAAGCCATGGAAAGCATCATTATGGACATTACTAACAAGGACATAGGTGATCTCCAAACACTGACCTAACCCATTTCAGATTCTTTAAAGTAGATCATGCCTGTTGAACATTGTTGACTTCTTTGAGAAAGTCACCAAGGCCCTGGACAAAGGAAAGACAGTGTATACCACCTGTCTTGATTTAGCCAAGACATTTTACACAATCCTCCACTGAGGTATTATAGAGAAACTCTCTCAATTGAGAATTAACCCCAACATTACCAGCTAGGTAGCCAACTGGCTCACCATCAGGACACAAGCTGTCAAAGTGGGTGACTTCACCTCTAGCAAAAGACCAGTCACCAGTGGTGTACCACAGTGTTCTGTGCTGGGACTTTTACTCTTCAGAATTTATTTCTCAGAAGTCCTGGCAAACATGGATGGCATGTGTCTGACCATGTTCTCTGATGATTGCAAAATGAGAGCAATCATTGAGTTTCCCAATGATGTTAATATACTGCTACGTGATCTGGGTACTCAGGTTGATAGCAGTCTGAACTTTGACCACCATGTATCCACAGTAGTAAGGAAATCCTTTTATGTGGCACATCTTATAAGTAAAAAACATCACATTTAGATCTAAGGATGTTATAATTCCATTATACTTGGCCCTCACTAGACACATGCAACAGCTGGAGAGACCACAGAGGTTTCCCACCATGAAATTACAAAGTACACAAAACACATTTTAAATGGAAAGACTGAAAATCCAGTCACTGTATTCTGTCTCCTACAGGTTGCTAAGGCATGACCTGTGGCTGTCTAACAGGGCAGTTTCTGACCCCAGCCCTCATGGAAATGCTACACATTCATAAATCAAACTACAGGAGGATCACTCATTCCAGGGATATTAACCTAGCCACTGACATGAACAGGTCATGTTGGAGAGACAGATACTTCTCCCAAAGACTGCCACTTCTGTGGAACAAATTTTCAGTTCACGTGAAAAAAAGCACCTCTCTGACCTTCTTCAAATGCAACCTAGATCAATGGTTGGGTGACTGCAAATTCACTCCTGGGGTGGGGTCCATGTGCCTCCTGTACAGAGGAAGTCAGTATTAACTACCATACAACCTTACCTCTGTGAACTTCAGTCACCTAACCACTGACTACTGGGGCAATTCATAATTAACATGGCTAGGCTTGCAATGGCTCTAGGGCCATTAGTTGGGTCTATATCACTTCAACGAAATGGCTGAAGTTCGAAACCCATATGTTCGAACTTCTAACCTCAAAGTGCAAAAACATTGAAGGCTTAGAACAGCGATTTTTTTTCCCCTGGGAAAAAAAATCACTGCTCCAAGAAACACACACACAACACAAGCACACCAAAAAACAGCAATCCACACACATACACTTAAAATCCTACATCTAACCCTACACTAAACTGTACATACACTACTATCTATCCACTTACCTTAACCCAAACTTTAATACCAAGGTACATTACTATCGCACACTCACCTGACCCGCGCCCTAATCCTAACTCACCTATTCCACCATTACCCTAAAGTCTGTCACTATCGCACACTCACCTCACCTGCGCCCTAACCCTAAATCACCTATCCTGCCATAACCCTAAAGTCTGTCACTATCGCACACCCACCTCACCCACACCCTAACCCTTACTTACCTAACCTGTGCTCTAACCCTAATGTCCACACAATCGCACATTTACCTGAACCCAACCCATAACTTTCCACCACAGTGTTGAATATAGCAAAGCCATAGAAAAGGCCCAGTGAATTATTTTCCTGGGAAAGAATTTGGTGTTCCGCGGCTTTGCGATAATCAGTTTTCGAACTTCACAGTTCGAACATATGGTGTTCAAACTGCTGAAGTTTTGACAAACTGATAGGAATTCCCATTAGTCTAGTAACCTCCTGTGAAACTATGAACCTATAAAATTAACAGGAATCTAAACTGTATATTACTCATTGATTTCAATATCCAAATCCCAAACATTATTGAAAGCATGAACTGTTTCTTAACCTTCCTTATTAGACAGGAAATATAATAAAAAAGGGCTGTTCACACAAATAAAAGGAAGCAGTTGAACTAAACCAACATAAAAAAACAACCAAAGGAATGAATTCAAATGACACAAAGAATAAAATTTAATTTAATAAACACAATATCGAAGAAATAGCTTTCACATAAGCACTTCTTCAGGTGAAATAAAATAAAAACATTCCCCCAGATTCTGCAAGCCCTGCATGCCATGCAGGACTAGTGCAGGAGCTCCAGCAGGCAATATGTCTGCCGTGCAATTCAGGAATAACCTGCAGGGACGTGCATGAGCGCTACTGCAGTAGTCCTGAATGGACTCAGTCCCTGTAAGCAAATTACTCCATTTGCAGGAGAAATCCATGCAAATGAGGTGAATTTGCAATCCAGGAAGCTGGAAACCAGCTGTGCAGGACTAGTGTAATCTGCAGAAATGTACTCCACCAGTAACTGAGTACATTTCTGCAAATTACAAAATGGAGCCATGACAGCTCCAAATAAAGGGTGGATATCATGGAGAAAGTCAGCGGTCAACTATAAGGCCATTGGAATGGAAAACATTTGCAAAAATGAAAAAAATCGACTTTTAGTTTTTTTAGCCATCTCAACTGTTTAAGCATAGTGCAGTGGCTTGCAAATGGGATCGGTGGCCAGAAAATAAGGGAAAAAAAACATAAAATAAGCATTCTAACCAAAATCACTATTTTGTCATTATACCCAATGGCAGGCAGAAGACAACATGGTCAGTGAATAGTGGTTGCTAAGGTGGGAAACTCAGTGTGGGACATGTAACTATGCATCAGCAGGCAATCCTATGCAAATGAGGTGAATGATACTAAATCCCAGATTTTCCGTGCATGCTTGTCAGCACCCAACAGTGTAAGAGCAGGAATAGCTTGGTACAAGCCTAGGCGTTAGCTGACATCTTAGAGGGGTGTGTCAGGCATACTGTAAGCGGATTGGAGCTTTGTGACTTGGGTTTGCTCATAGCTTAGCAGAGCTAAGCAAGGGGGTGTGTCTGAGATTGCCTAGCACTCTGTACATTGCCTAAGCTGTTGTGCGTGCCATGCACCGGGTTTTAAAGGAAAAATAAAAAAAGTAAACCAGAAAATAGCAGCTCTGTGCACATTTGAGCACTGTGTTTGCACGGTGCATCCCCACGTTTAAACAGGAAGACAATGGGAAGAGAAAACAGCAATAGGAAGGTAATCTTGGAGAACTAACATAGCTGGCAGGTGAAATGAATCAGAATCAGACAATTACACAGGCAGCAGACCAGCCCAGCCCAGAACACTGCTATAAACTATACAAACACCTTTCACTCTGGTTTTTCCCACATACTCTACACCACTAGTGTATACAAGCTGGAACATTTTAATAAACAAAAACAAAAGAATGATTTGGGCTGCAGCAGCTGTCAGACATTAGGAAAAAAAACGTAAAACATTTCCCCAAAGCCAACTTCACACCTCTTAAGATAGAAGTGGCAAACTTAACGACACCCATGCAGATGGACAATAGAGGTATGACTGCTGAATCCTACACAAATTCACTTTATAAGCACTTACACGAGTGCATGGATCATGCTATCCCTAACATAACCAAGATGCTATCCTCCAAAAAAAGGAAGCCAATCTGGTGGTCTTCTACCATAAGCAAACTCTACAACAGAAGAAAGAAACTGTTTCAAAAAAGAGTAAAATCCCATGATTGGAGGAACTTCCTGGTCAGCCTCAGTAAGAAGCTGAGATCCCTCATAAAATCCTCCAAAGCTAGTTATGAAAACAAAATCGCCACTGATTCTAAAGGCAACCACAAAGCATTCTATAGCTATGTCAAGAATCTCAGTGGCAACACTCAGATCTGCTCTGAGTTACAGCATGATGACACTAAATATATAGAACCAACTAATATTGCCAACATCCTGGCAGATAGGTTCAGTGCTAACTTTACCTCCCTCTCACCCCCTAAAGGGCCTATCTTCATACCGGAAGAATGCAAAGTTCCTGTAATCACGGCTGCACAGATAAAAACCTCACTCTCCAAAGCCAAGAACACAGCATCCATGGGACCTGACAACATCCCAGGCTGCCTTCTACATGAACTACAGAATGAACTGTCACTCCACCTAAGTACCATGTTCTATCATAGCCTCAGCTCAGGCTTTGTGCCCATTGAATGGCGCACCATGACGGTTATCCCACTCCACAAAGGGGGGGGGCACAACAGACCCTGGGAACTACAGCCCCATTAGCCTGACAAGCCTGGTCTGCAAGGCCATGGAACGTATCATCATTGAACTCATAAACAAAGACATTGGAGATCTCCAAACTCTGGACCCCACACAGTTCGGGTTTGTAAAAGGCAGATCATGTCTCTTAAACCTGATAGACTTCTTTGAAGTAGTCAGCAAAGCCATAGATGAGGGTAAGGTGGTTCACACAGCTTATCTAGATCTCGCCAAGGCATTCAACACCATCCCCCACTCTGGAATTATAGATAAACTCACTAAACTAGGTATAAATCTGTATGTCACAAGATGGGTTGCCATCTGGCTTACTGACAGAACCCACACTGTGAAAGTAGCAGACTCCAAATCAGACTTCAGACCAGTGACAAGTGGAGTACCACAGGGTTCAGTCCTGGGTCCTCTCCTGTTTGGTATCGACTTCTCTGAAGTACAGGCTAACACAGAAGGTCTTTGGCTAACTAAATTCGCAGATGACTGCAAACTAGGAGCCATAATCAAAACTCCTAACAATGTGGACATCCTACAAAAGGGCCTCACTGAGACAGATGCCTGGTGCCAAAGCCATGGCCTCAAGCTCAATGCCAAAAAGTGCATTGTCATCCCCTTTGGTAAAAACTCTGTACCCATGAACTACCACATAGGCAGTAGTCTACTTACCACCAAAAATGTGATAAGAGACCTTGGGGCACAGGTGGACAGTAGTCTCTCCTTTGATAATCACATAGCCACAGTGGCCAGAAAATCCTTCTACATGGCACACCTCATCACAAAAGGTTTCTCATCCAAAAAAAAAGAGGTCATTGTTCACCTCTACTCATCACTCATTAGTCTCATTATAGCGTACAATGCCCCTTTTGGTATGTACCTCACAAGACATCTACAACAACTGGAAAAGCCACAAAAATACCTCACAAAGAGGATTACTGGCCTCATACAGATGCCTTACACAGACCGACTCAGAAAACTCCAGCTTTACTCCATCACATATCGCCTACTCAGAGGTGATCTCTGCCTAACATACAAAGCTATATTAAACCCAGAGCTGTTGGAAATGCTCCACTTAAAGAAATCCGAATCCCTCCAAGCTACATGCTCTAGGGACCTAAACCTTGTCACCATAATAAACAGCACATGCTGGAAGGATAGATTCCTGTCCCAGCAACTTCCCATACTCTGGAATACACTACCTATCTATGTCAAACAGAGCTCCTCATTAGCACTCTTCAAGAAAAATCTTGATGATTGGATGGGTAATAGGAAATTCACCCCAGGGATCACTTCTATGGTTCTGCTTGACAGGGGCAGAGGAAAATAATTTTCTTGGGTGGCGAAAACAAGGGTACCTTTTTGGCTAGGCTTGTATAGGCCCTAGGGCCAATAGCCTAGTGCCTACCTATGAACCTATGAACCTATGATCAGTACTGATAGAAAGTATTGGCATGAACACCTAGCACACTTCCCCTGTCACCCCAGGGGGAATATACTGTATGGCAGTCTGGGACTGTAGGACTGACAGAATGCAATGACCTGCCACAGTTGGCCTGCATTACCACCAAATGGCCTAAAGACCTCTGCCAAAGGCCTGTGTCTCACACATATTGCCAATGAATGTTATGTCATGGACACCCACATAACAAAATAACACACTCCACATAAGCCATATGCAAGGCCATGTGGACAAACCACAGTAACATGTCCACCATGTCCCACTGCATGAACTGTGGACCAATACTGAAACACAGCTGTGATGAGGTGATAACCTTAGGGAAAGTATCAGAGAGTGTATGCATAATGTATGACAGAGGATAGAATAATAGAGGGGGGATGGGAGCATGGGCAGCATGGAATGTGCAAGGTCTGACACACAGCTGTGTGCACTCACTATCCCTGGCTGCAAACACATAAATGGGTGACTACAAACCTGCCCATACACCACAATAGTGGTAATGTCCTGACTCATGACCCCTGCTTCTGGGTAAACTGTGTGAATCTGTACAGCTGTCAGGAATTGCCACACCAAGTTAAGGCCATACTGTCATGTCAATGGATCTACAAATATGAGATCCTCTGCCAGCACTGTACCAAGGTGATGAACCAGATACACAGAACCAGCAGCAAGTGTCTGTAGCTCACCCTCCAGAATGGCATAACTCACCATGAATATGTAGGCATCTGCCCACAGTACCAGACACAGCTGCAATCACTCTTGTTCCCCAGGACATCACTGTGAGCAAGAATGTCCAACTGACAGTACACGAGGACATAAAACATCACAATGTATAACAGTACACATGTCTGAATATCACCAGTACCATGTAGCAGAAGCAGCACAGACACAATCACCTAGAGTAAACACTATCCCTTGCACAATTTGTCCCCATATTGCCAAACGATCTAAGGGTACCCTGCAGAAACAGTTTGCTACCTGTAGGTGTACAGCACAAAGGTCTGCACTGGAGTACAAATGACCTGGAATGGAGCCACACATTCAATACAGAAGATCATACTGGGCATGCTCACACACTTAGAGAAATGAAGGCAATGTCAGACAACAACATACCAAAATGTCATACTGGGCATGCTCACACACTTAAACAAATGAAGCCCATGTCTGCAACCAACAGTGGACCATACATATCTGCCTGTTGCAGATGTTAGTGCATACACGCCTCAGTATGCACCAGTCATGCTTTGCATGCACAATGGATAGGAATACAGATATACATCCAAGGACAACACACTATAATAAGCCAAATGTAGGCATACATAGATGTGTGGAAGAGAGTGAATGTGACAAAGAGCCATCCATCATGAAGCCTGTCCCACCCAGCACACAGCCAAATGGCTACAATCACATAATGTGTAAATGTCACTCACTGTAGAAATTAGCCACCAGTATCTGTCAGCATTACAGACTATGTGGAGCAAGTGCTAGCTTTGCAACATGACTGTGCAAGGCAGTAGTCATCAAGCAGCTGTATACCCAAACCTGCAGAATGTAACCCTGTGTGTACCTGCATGTGGTGTGTCAACCTCTAGATGAATGGGTTATATCCCATATACACAAACTGCCCTCCCCATAGACCTACTATGACAAGCCTGCTGATGTCATCCAGTTTGAAATACACCTTTGGGAATAAAGTAGCCCAGTAATCTCTGTGACACATCCTAATACTGTGTAATGCTGTAGTGTGACAAACTAGTTAGGTAGGAGTTCTAATCCCAGATATGGCAACTGTGTGTGTGTGTGTGTGTGTGTGTGTGTGTGTGCGTGTGTGTGTGTGTGTGTGTGTGTGTGTGTGTGTGTGTGTGTGCGTGTGTGTGTGTGTATCTCTGTCTGTGTAGGGAGCAATGCTTTTTATGCTAGTCACACTCACTACAATTCAAATATCCTTCTTTGGCAAGGCTGCTGATGCCATTCACTGTGAAATGCACCTTTGGGAAAGAAGTTGCCCAGTAATCTCTGTGGCACGTAGTAAAACTGTGTAATGGTGTAGTGTGATAACCTAGATAGGCAGGCATTCTAATCCCACACATGGTAACTGTGAAAGTGGGTGTGAGTTTGTGTGTCTCTGCCTGTGTAGAGAGCAATGCTTTTTAGGCTAATCATGCTCACTACAATTCAAATGCCATACTTTGGCAAGGCTGCTGATGTCATTCACTGTGAAATACACCTTTGGGAAAGGTGTAGCCCATTAATCTCTGTGGCACGTCCTGTAACTGCGTAATGCTGTAGTGTGATAACCTAGTTAGGAAGGAGTTTTAATTCCAGACATGGCAATTGTGTGTGTGTGTGTGTGTGTGTGTGTGTGTGTGTGTGTGTGTGTGTGTGTGTGTGTGTGTGTGTGTGTGTGTGTGTGTGTGTGTGTGTGTGTGTCTGTGTAGGGAGCAATGTTTTTTAGGCTAGTCATGCTCACTACAATTCAAATGTCTTACTTTGGCAGGACTGTTGATGTCATTCACTGTGAAATACACCTTTGAGAAAAATGTAGCCAAGTAGTCTCTGTGGTGCATCCTATAACTGTGTAACTGCTGTGTGTGATATAATACTCTGGTAGGGGTTCTATTCCCACACATGGCAAGTGTGGATATTTGTGTGTGTGTTTCTATGTCTGAGTAGGGAGCAATGCTTTTTAGGCTAGTCACACTCACTACAGATCAAATGCCCTACTTTGGCAAAACTGCTGATGTCAGTCACTTTTAAATACACGTTTGAGAAAGGTGCAGCCTAGTAATCTCCCTGGTGCATTCTATAACAGCATAATGCTGTAGTGTGATATAGTACTCTGGTAGGGGTTCTGTTTCCCACACATGGCAAGTGTGAATGCTTGTGTGTATGTTTCTATGCCTGTGTAGGGAGCAATGCCTTTTAGGCTAGTCACACTTACAACAGATCAAATGCCCAGCTTTGGCAAGGCTGCTGATGTCATTCACTGTGAAATACACCTTTGAGAAATATGTAGCTCAGTAATCTCTGTGGCGCGTCTTATAACAGGGTAATACTGTATATAGTTGTCTGGTAGGGGTTATATTCCCACACATGGCAAGTGTGGATGTTTGTGTGTGTGTGTGTTTCTATGTCTGTGGAGGGAGCAATGCTTTTTAGGCTAGTCACACTCACTACAGATCAAATGCCCTACTTTGGCAAGGCTGCTGATGTCATTCACTGTGAAATACAACTTTGGGGAAAGAGTACACCAGTAATCTATGTGGTGCGCCCTATAACTGCGTAGTGCTGTAGTGTAATAATCTAGTTAGGTAGGAGTTCTAATGCCAGACAGGGCAGGTGTGTGTGTGTGTGTGTGTGTGTGTGTGTGTGTGTGTGTGTGTGTGTGTGTCTGTGTTTGTCATTGGTATCCTGTGTGTAGGTGGCCATGCGTGTGTAACAACTGGATTCATTGTGGAGCGGGTTTTGCAAATTTTTTATATGGAGGCCCTATTATATGTCACAATGTCCACCCCACAAGGAAAACAGATGTGAAATAGCCGAGAGGTTGGGGTGTCAATCCATACCCCTACATGTGGCATCAAGGCCTGGTGAACAAAGTTAGCAACCCTTGTATTACACAGAGAACACTCTCAACCCATATCTCTACACAAACATACTTGCCTAGGCAACAACCGCTATGGAGGTAGTACTCTGCATATTACCCACAGATAGTAACCATGGAGTGATTACAGTGGACTACAGAGGACATGGCACCCTGTCCATCAGTACGATAGGCACATACATGTAGACAGTGCTCCTTCACTATGTTCCCCACTGGACACCTGCAACACCTGTGGAGCCATCAAATGTGACCCACAAAAGACATACCATGCATTAAACATATTCCCTGTATGGACAGATGCCACTGACACCAGGGAATACCTGTATCATGCTATCATTGTATGTGCAGGGTCTACCTGCTGTCCATTACCTGTTCCTGCCACATGAGACAAGGAATAGCACAACTGATGATAACAATCTGTGTACAAAGCATGGGCCAGACACCTCAGGTACAGTTCCACATGTCACTATACATGCATGTGGGATGTGTGCACATCACAGGCACCGTCCATGTCATGGACTAAAGAACACATACATGGCAAGTAATGCACAGCATTGGCAACACACAATAGTTACCCAGGTGACATGATGGTGAATACAATACCCACCTTTGTGGGCTAATCCAGACACTACAACCCTGAGCCACATTGCAGACCATTGTCATGTGGCCTGATGCCAAGGTATTCCCATCACCTAGCCTTGTATAACCTTCTGGCACAGTCAACCACTGCACACCCGTGAAGCAATGCACCCATGCATGTCAGTACTGGCACCCTGTGTCTGTGTGTGTGTTGTATGATGCTTCTGACCACATTCAAAGTCACTACAACTCCCATTGGCATACTGAAGCATGCAGTCTGATGTCAGACACCTCCACATACCCTTTGCCCATAATAATCTCTGGATAACCCCTGTGGTGCATGTGATACCTGCACAGTACAGTATTGTGGCAAACTAATTAGTGAGGAGGTGTATTCCTGACCCTGTTTGTGTGTCAATGTGTGTGGGTCCCTGAAAGAGTGTGGCCGTGTTGATGCTGACACCTGTTCATGCGGACAGGCATGTATACTACACCTATTGTATTGTTACCATATCACTGCTGCAGATGTCACTCACCATCACATATATGTTTGAAGAGCTCCTCAACATGTAAGTTATGTGGCACATCCAATAACTGCATAGACATGTGATAACAATGCACAGTCAGTCAGGGGTTTGATACCCTGAACTGATAGGTGCGTGACACAAACATGCTTAGGTTTTACTATCCCACCCCCTCCCTGACCTATCTTTGCCTCTGTTTGCCTCTCTCACTCCCTCTGTGGTGGATGTGGAGATGTACACCTGCTTTGCTTAAGCAGCAGTATGCATTTTGTAAGTGATACTCATGATCAACTGATGGCCTCTGCATGAATTTCAGCCCTCCTCTAGCTGATTGCATGTGGAACAGCTGTGGTAACATCCCCATAGCCAATTTCATGGAAACACACTCCAATATCTAGGAACATCATGTTGGTGCTGGGCCTTTTAATTCACTGTGAGCAGGACCTAGATATGTTGTATGGCAAGCAGCATCACAGATGGATTGGGGATTTACCTCTAATAACATACACTGTGGAAACAGGCCAACACACAGGAGGGGGATGTGCCTGACATGACTACAGAATGTAAGTGTCGCTATTCTGCATTTGGAGTAATGTTTGTTCAACAGGGTGTGTGTGGATATGGCTGGTCTACATGTTTTAATACCTGTCATGACAGTGCTAGGTTTCTGAGGAAATCCCCATCTGTGGGTCATCTGCAGACTGGGCAGTGTGTGGTCCCTTTTGTTTCTTGTGTTACTCACAGAGCACCTGTCTGTGAACTGCAGAAGCATAGTGTGAGGATTGCAGACAGTACATGGTGACAGACATGAGATTTACTGACTTCATATCCCTCATAGGACATATGTCACAACAAACCCTGTTACAACAGTAAATGTATGAAGTTATCACAGCAACATGTCAATATTGGCCCTGTGTTTGTGCCTCCAGCCACAACTCTGTCAATCTTTTGTACATATGACATGCGGTAAGAGGTGCATATGTTCTGTATACCATAATTTAGTGACATCATATCTGATAACAAGTCAGTGAGATATCAGACTGCGACACATGGTATGTATAGTAGGGGTTATCTTTGAGGACATAGCCTGGGCATTCTGTGGTTGCATGCACAGTACTGAGGTCTGTGTACTTATGGTGATTGACGACAGTGTGTGTATTGTGAATATATACCTTGGCCTGTGTACAGACTATGGTAGATGTCATTGTTCTTGGTCCTGTTCTATCTGATGTTACATGCTGCTCCAGTGTATGGTACCCTATTGGCTTACATGTTTATAGGGCCAAACACACACATGTCCCATACCACAGACAGGCATCGGACCACACTGTGTAGTGGCTCAGTATATGTAGAGTTAGTGTGTGAGTGGCACATATGAGGATGGTGTTGATCAGATAGTCCATAAACTGTAATATTACGCTAGCTATCATATGTGGCTGTAGCTGTGTTCACATTGGTTGTGGTTATGCACTTTCACACAGGTGTCTCTTACTCTGGGCTGTGATATGCCTGCAGAGCCTGCTATATATGCAGGTACATGTGTATTCCCCCATAAGAAATGTAGGCCAGTATTGTGGCAGCCTGCCTGTAGCCTGCAGAGTGCTTTGTTACATGCCTAGCAGCTTAGTGAACTTACCCAGTGTGATGTTATGTTCAGATATTTGCCACATGTACTGCTGCCAGGCCACTATAAGAGTCATGTATGTCGGACAAAGCAGTGGGATGCTGTACAGATATATGTCACTAACTAGTAGGTAGTATGTGGCCATGGCACATCTGTACCAGCAGTTAGTATCTGTCAGGACAGACAGGGGTGTGTGAATGCATAACCTATGGGGGCAAATGTATACCAGTGTTTACGTGATATACCCATCTACATATCTACATGGCTGTTAACATCCACATTGTCAGGCTTGGTCTACATGTCTTGCACTAAGGGGTTGTGTGTATACCTCTGGACTGACCAGAGTGTGTCAGACTGTCCACATTTATTGGCCATATCTCTGCTGTAGTCCACAGGATCATTACTGTGCTAGCAGTGGTACTGTACTATGATGTCCTTAGGATGTCTGTCTGTGGCTAATGGCACACATGTTAAAAGCAAATGTGACCTCCCACACACAACATGTCTGCGAAGACAACCCCTATCACAGGAACAATAGTCTACATATATACCTGCAATACATACCTGACACCCCCTTGCACTAAGAGGTTGGGACTATTGGGGTTGAGGTAGGCCTCCACTCCATGTTCAGGACATATGGTGAACATATATGTATAGATACTTATCCATATATCTATATAAATATATACACATATACATATCGACATACATAGACGGATATGTATATGTACATATATATATATATATATATATATATATATATATATATATATATATATATATATATATATATATATATATATATATATATATATATATATATATATATATACACATATGTATATAAATATATATATATATATATATATATATATATATATATATATATACACACACACACACACACACACACACACACACACACACACACACACACACACACACACATATATATATATATATATATATATATGTATATATATATATATATATATATATATATATATATACATATGCACAGCAATGTATGTCTACACATATACAGATAGAGATACATATGCACATATACTTATGGATATCTACATATATATTGACAGTAATAGGTATATCAGAGTAGATTTGTATGCACATATAGTTATGGATATCTACATATATATCTACATAAATAGGCATATCTGTGCACATAGGATGTGCATACATATATATGTAGACATATATCAACCAATTATATGTATATATCCATATTCCTGTCATGTGTAAGCCTCACGGTTGTGTATACACTCCCAGATGTATCTCACTGTATGTATCTGCTATGTGTACATTATGATAAAACAACATATGTGATGCAACAGTCATATTAATAACATGTACTACACAATTGTGGAAGTAAAGGCCATTGTTCAACGCTAATCAATATACATATTGACAGATATACTGGAAATGCAACAGCTGTCTTCAGAGTGGTCATGGTATAATGGTTAAGTGTTGTGACTTTAGTGTACAGGGTCCTGTGTTCAAGACTTGCAAGGGCTGTTCATTTTGTTGCTAGACAGAACAAGGGCTGTTGGATACGGAGTGGTTAAGCCAGTTTTGAGCAGCTTTAAGCACGTTTGCGTGTTTGCATGAAACTAAGTGGTGCTAAGCTATGGATAAATGTACGGGCGCTTACACAGTGTAGGCTTTGCTTACCAGTGCGCAAATCGGCTCAGCTGTTATATTGCAGCAATGCTGATACCTGCTAAGCATGGCTTAGCCCTGGTAACCAGTTCATACCACCCAGTCTGATAACATAGCAGGATAATGACATCTGTAATAAGTTTATGTAATGCCATGTACAATACATGCACCTATGTGCTGTCATTACAGTAGCAAGGGATGTGAGTGTCATGTGAAGGATGCAGATGTATATAAGGCCTGTACAGCACTGTCATCTGTGTGACTGTGTTACATACAGGGGTAGGCCCAGGGTACGTGCTGTCACACTGGCATGTTGTGTATCATGGTGGTACTACTGTTGACAGTGCCTACCCAGGCAAGAGTAGAGTGCTAAATATAGTACTGACAACAAGCACACCTGCAGGCATAGCTGGACTCTGAGGCCTCCCTGTTGTATCCCTGGTGTGTGAGCTGTGTCAGAGTATATAACCCCTATTGGGTAATGATCCGACATGTGGAATGTAACTGTAGACTACCGTCTGTACAGCACATGATAGCAAGGGCTCCTGACATGTAGGTATGGCATACATATTGTTTTCTAACATCTATCTGTCAACACATTCATCCAACTGCATAGCTACTTGCCAAGCTGATGACTGTCAGTCCCTGTACAGATGTGCAGATGGCAGGTAACCAGCTGGGATATGTACAGGCATCATAAGCTTGATTGACACTGACATGTCTGCCCAGCTGTGTAAGAACTGGCACATATTGGACATAACACCTTATACGCACCACATGCCATGGGTACCTCCACTACACTACTACAGTCAACAGAGCATGCTTGGGTGCAGATCTCCATCACAGACACTAACCATGTGCTGTAATGCATGTTGAATGCATGTCAACATGATCACCTCAGTGGCCATGTGCAGGAGGCACCTGGAGGAATGGCTGATGCATGTCACTCTCACCCTGAGGGTCACCCCAGTAGTGTCTGTTGATAGATTGCCTGCTGCCACATGGCAGGTGGCACGATACCACTGTACACACAACCCCTACACAACCCATCTCTCCTTGGACAATAGCTAGGTACACAGCTATGACCACCTGTAGCGATGCACCCCAGTACTGACATGTGTATGTATGCATGACTGAGTATAGCAGTGTCTGTGTGTTAGCACAACTGTACGTGGGAATTCCATGAGGGCCTTCCAACCACCGCAACATCCGTTGCCATAGCCAGTCATGGCTGATGCTATATGGGACATTACATATTTCCTGTTAAGCTCCTCCCCATACTGGCTACATGAGCCTTGCAGTACCATCACAACAGTGTTGTACAAATGAGTTGATAGGCATGGGGATACCCATTTTTTTCTGGCAAGTGTGGGTATGTGTGCATGTCTGTTTATCTGTAGGGTACAGCATTCCGAGGCCACATACACCTATTACAATACCCATTGCCACATGGTAGTACAGATAGTGTTGTTGCTGCCAATTGGTGATGCATGACAATCCAACACCCTGCTATGCATGTGGCATGTGAATCAGATGCATATCCCTGTAGTACCACTGTTGGGATCTAAAATGGGTTGTAACGCAGCCATGGCCAATGTGTGATGGTGGATATATCAGAGTGTCATCATGAGTATCAGGGAGTGCAATATCCACTGCGGGATGTGGATACTGTGTACACTGTCAGTACACCAAGTTACACCCGGTATATGTCCCATGTACCATGCTATGGTTACCACTGTCACCATCAATCATACAGGTAACTGATACCACATTCCAGGACAGTTATGCATGTGCTGTGTACAGCCTACCTGTAACACATTGGACACACGGTCAAGTTAGTTAGCAGCGATAGGCTCTGGTCTCTTGGATGTGTCTGCTTGTTATGAGTCTGTTAATGTGTATATGAAGGTATGCACACTATGTATTGTTCATATACATCCATTACATCCCCCTTTAGCATACTGTACATGTCTTGTGATGTTCTGCATGTAACATGTAATCTGGGACACACCTCACCCTAAACGCTGTGTGGTGTGTGCAATGTAAGCCACACACTTCAGTATCACTACATACCTAAGTAGGGGTCTAATCCCAGTGTTGCCAAGTAACAGCGTGCATGTATGTAGATAGGTCTACATCAGGTTGCAGGGTATACACGCCCCAACGGGTCACCTGTCCATGTGGCACATGCAATAACTGTTAAATTAACCTCTGGCATGTGTTCAACTGTACCCCAGATATGTCACAGCCATGGTGTCACCACAGTGCCATACCCTGTTGTGGAATATGACTGCAAACCATCCTCATGCTGTCACATGTGCACCTACAACACAAATGAATAACATTATATAGACCACAATCAACCAGTGTTGCTAACAGCTATAATGCATAATTGCTGGATGGCTACACAAACTGACATGTGCATTACACTTTACTCCTTACAACATGTTACACTGCAGTACTGTGGTACATTGTAGTACAGTCACCTTGTGCATCAGAACCATTTTAGCTGGTCTCTGCATTAATGGTATGGATGACAGGGATGTGGCACAGGTATCATCATATGCACAGGGTATCCTCATGCTGACACATGTACACCTACAACACAAATGGATAACATTATAGAGACCACAATCAACCAGTGTTATTAACAGCTATAATGCAACATTGTTGGATGGCTACACTAACTGACAAATATGCATTACACTTTATTCCTTACAACATGTTACACTGCAGTACTGTGGTACACTGCAGTACAGTCACTATGTGCATCAGAACCATAGTAGCCTGTCTCTGCATAGATGGTATGGATGACAGGGATGTAGCACAGGTATCATCATATGGACAGGGTGTGTTGTTGGTTTGCCAGAGGCTGAGGGTGGGCTATACATTTGACACCATGTGTGTGGGTGAGGGGTGTACCGAGGTGAACTGGGCATGGTGATGTGGTGTGTATAGGTATGGGGTTGTCCTAGGTGTGTTTGTATAGTGTGTGGGTATGCATTCACACAGTTCTGCCATGTGGCTGCCCTACACAGGTGTTTTTGGACAGCTGCAGACCACACCTGGCAGGGTGTGCAGGTCACTGCCTCTGGCCACAGATACGTGGACTGTGCCTGCCAGGGGTTTCATGGGCACATGCAGATACAGACCTCAATGTGCTACTCTCAACCTGACAATGACAAATGTTCTCTGGTACCAGGTCCCTCCTGGGACTGGCCAGGACCACATACTCTTGGCCTGCTGTGGTGTAGTGTGGAAAGTGCCCCCCATAGTGCCGGGACTGGTACTGCCCCTACAGAAGCCCCTTGGTGTCCTTGCATGTCCATAATGACTGCCAGCTGTTGGCATTGCTGGCCTATGTCCATGCAGCCATCGCCGCACTCCCACCACACATTCAAGCATGGAGAGACCATAGTCAATGAGGGCCATCATCTCACCAGACTGTCTATCCATGAACTCAGTTAACACATTGATGGCACCAGCCAGTTCATGGGCATTGCCTCTTGCAGATGTGAGAGCAGCCCTCTGCAGCCTCAGACCCTGTCTGGTGTAATGTTCTAAATGTGCCTGCACCTCCATGACAGCCTGAATCATATGCGCCTGATGGTACCAGCTATATTTCCTCTGCCAGGGTCATGACGTCCAGCGACCCTACCATGAGCACCCTGGGACATCTGCCTATGTGGTGCCTGCCAGACATCCAGCGATGCCTGCTATGACCAGACACAGTAGAGATTGTTATCACACTTTCCTGTGCAAAGCCAACAAACTCCAGCCGTCCCTTCACTATGGCCACTGGTGATGGGATAAATGATGGCTCTGTTTCAGCCCCTGACAACCCCACCTGTGCCTCAACAGTACTATCATCATCTCCGGTGTCTGTATGGACACTAACATCAGATTGCATGCAGGTGGGACCCTGACCCACCTCGCCACCAGTGGGAAAAACAATAAATACACTTTAAAACATGTACAGCATTGCCTAACAGTACACACATACACATACACAAACACACACACACACACACACACACACACACACACACACACACACACACACACACACACACCACCGTAATACCTACCTGTCCGTGTCTTTACAGACAGTCCCACATATATGCCCATGTGTACCCCATCCTGCATCACACTTGGTACATACACACATTGATACCACTCATTAACATATCAGTCCTCTAAATGTCTACACAAGTGATCACAACACAAGACCTGTTACTACATTACCTGCCTGATCTGTGTATAGTGGTTTTAGATGGCCTCACTGCTGTCATTCGGTGTTCACCCTGTGTATGTCCAAACATCATGAGCATGGCCCCTATATGTGTGGGCTAATATGTTCACTCCATAATATCATGCATTGGTGTGTCATGTGTATGTAATGCTCAGTACATGACAGATATGCTGCTCAAGCAGCCTATCATGTGACAACTTTAATATATGGATACACTCCGTGGTGTTGACTATTACTTCCCCAATGTATCTGTAGTGCTGCATACGTGGGCTGTAGGTGACTTCTCTGCAGAATGCGATATTAAGGGTATACCTGGTGTCTACCTTCCCTCTCAATGCCTGTTCCATGCTACAGACAATATTATACTATCAGCTATCCTGTTATTACATACATGGCAAGTATTCCTGGTGTGTATTGTGGCAGTCCATGTTCATGTACTGCACGATCCCATAGGGAGGTACTGCTGTATGAACACCCCACAATCACACATGTGCATATATGGCCAGCCACACAAACACACACACATGCACACACATCCTACATGCATCAACCTCCCACCACTTCACCATAGTGACCCTACAGACAAAGACAAACTAACTACCTACCAGGATGCACACACACACACACACACACACACACACACACACACACACACACACACACACACACACACACACACACACACACACACACACATATACAGGTGAGGTTGCACAGTGATAGTACACACAGTTCTCCTATTACCCATCTGTCAACATGCATAACATATGTTACCCAACAGCATGCAGTGCAGCTATAGTCAATCCATGCTAGCAACAGTATACATGTGTGTGATGCATGTGCTGTGTCACAAGGTGATGCCCATTCCCCTGGATACCACTGCACCCATGTACGCAGTATTGCTGTGCACCCGTTCTGCACCCTGACATGTACTGTGCACCACACCTCACAGGTGTACAGCCCATTGCTGAATGTGTACTACTGTGTCGGTTATGTCATCTTTAATGCTCACAACCCCTATGTTTTCCAGCAACACATACCTGGGATGATATGTGGACAGATGTCATTTGTGAATGCCTGATGTCTGCTTTACAGCTCTCAACATTAGCGGACCATGTATGACCAATCCAATACTCTTACACTGACAACCATCAGAGCATACTATGGCTATGGGGGTGTACACACCCTTATTGATATGATGCACCCATCCTTGATCTGCCATGAGACCACATCACCGTATATCTTAACAGTACATGATCCCGATATATGATATATGTCCTGTAATATCACATGCAGTGTCTACGGAATGTGTTAGGTGTGTGGATGCTGACCACAATGCATACACACTGTGTGGGCATATGTGTGCACACCCTTATTATGACAGTTTGTCGCACCTCTTGTTGTGTGTACTACAGCAGTCACTAATCCTGGCAAGGGTATACCAGCATGGGCCATCTGCATTTTTCAGTGTATGTTCAGTCTGCCCTACATGTGTCTGCCTAATCTGCATGATTACAAGGTCTACTCATGTGCACATCCCTTGGTGTTCACACACTGCCATCACTATTGCTGTGGGGGTGGGGTTACATCTGCCACAGATCGTGAACCTGACTATGTGCAGATACAGCCATTCTTAGCATTGTTAGGATCCCTGATGCAGTGCATTGGTGTGTCATGCTGACACCCCCCTCCTTCAGCCTTTTTGCAGATGCATGACAAGTAAGCCCTACACATGTGTCACTCTGCAGTGTCCCATACACTGAACACCACATGTTACAGCCTAGTCCCAGCTGATAATGTGGACCAGTGTAATGCCTTATGCCATAGTGTATCTCTGCAGCAGTTGCCATTGTCCTACAGGTATATACACTGGTGTTGCACTGTGTATGGGTGTTGTTCCATACATGTCCCTACTGTAGGCCATTTCTCCCACCATAAATTTACTCCCTGTGGACACATTCCGCAATGACAGGATGTTAGTTATCATGCAGGTGTCTGACATACCCTTCCAATACCCCATCATGGTCACCCCTTTGATGCCGTACATTTCACAGCAACAGTACATGCACATGTACAGCGTGCATTCTGGGTAGGTGTGTTACATGTGTGCATGGAATATACCATCACCATTACATGCCCGGTGTATTGGCAAGCATCTACATAAACCATACTCACCAGCTACAGGCTGTTGCCTTGGTGGTTTCCCAGAGGGACCTACATAAGAGGATGAGAGATACAAAGTCAATGGCCATACCTGTGGCATTGCTACAGGGTGGGTGCTGTATTACAATACATCAACAGTACATTTCCACAATACTACCACATATGGACATCTGTTTATCACTACTATGCAGCAACAAAGTATATCTATGATGTCAGATATGCATGCTCTAGCTGTACCAATGCGGATGTATATGCAACAGTGGTTTACTGATGTGTCCTGTGACCTTACCTGCATGCTCCTCGGCTGGTGTGTGGGTGGCACCCACATCCACAAAGGTTTCTGGTGGTTGGTGGCTGGCTAGACGGGCAGATGCCGTGAGGCTGGCCAGGAGCTCCTCCACACATGTCGGGGGGATGGATGGCATGGCCCCCCCTGTGGCGAGGTGATTCCCCCAGACTGCAGCAGCACGCCAATGGGCATTGTGAAGCAGGTCAGAACAATGATGCTGGACCTGCTCATAACTGCAGTTGTGCAGTCCGACATTATTGACCCTGTGGACTAGGTCATTCCACAGGGCCGTCCACTCCTGTTGATCATGGGCAGCCCAGCCAAACAAGATTGCATAGTGCTGTATTAGTTCATTCAGCAGGATTTCATTTTCAGCTGCTGTGCAGGCTGGCAGCCTTCCATGGGACATTGTGCCTGAAAGACATAAAGATGGACACAGGTGTGAGCAAGTCATGCAGCAAGGTTACCACAGTTCTTAATACACATCACTGTCACCCTCACCATATCAGTGACAACAAACTGTACACACAACTCAATAGGTATGGCTACAGCATACCTACCAGTGGGGCAGATATTGTACTGTACCATGCTTTGTGCAATGTGTTTGAAGCCATGTTCCCTGTGTGAACACAATCATTGCTGGCCTGTTACAGACTATTCACCTGCATGCCATTGTCAGGGCCACAATGGTTTCATATATGCCTGTGGTATGCTTACTATGTATTTGCTGCTCATCTGATATTCTGTGTTATTGTGGTAACCTATGCATGCTGTTGGACATGTTCTGGGATTGTGTAGACTATCACTGCCAACATATGTTCTATAACAGTGACACAATAGCATGTATATGTACTATTGGTCAGCAGAACCACCTCTCCAAACTCATATGCCCATGATACCAGGCCACATCACATGTGTGACCCACCCTGGGGCCTCCTCATGTACTGGTCCAGCAATGCCGTCAGCTGGAACCAATCCAGGGGATATTGCCCCCCCCCCGGGGGCCCAAACAAGCATGTTCCTGTCCCATGAGGACAGGTCCAGGGTCTGTTCCATAACGGGCTCCACAGACACATGTGGAATGTGCTACATCAACTTGAGGCACCCAGTACAAATTCACAGGGCACACATGCTCCTCCTGCTCAGCCTCCAGGCCAGGCACCTTTGGGACATGGCCTGCTGTTGTCAGTAGTAGTGGGTGGGAGGCTTGTTCCCATTGTGTCCATATTGGGGTCCATGGGGCATCCACATCACAGACCGCACACACCATCCAGGGTGTTTACCCACCAGATGTGTCAACTAACACCCCTGTAGGCTGTCCTCTATATCTACCAACCCTGACCACCTCCACAACTATTCCTGCCATACTTCACCATATTCCCATTCCATACATCACAGACAAGGGCAATGTGTTCCCAACAAGGGGTTCATATGTGACATACCCATCCATGTTGCATTCACTGACAGCTGTAGATATCTGTGTGTATTGCTATTTGTGCTGTTTCCTCACACATAGCATGCAGCACTGTGGTAGTAATATAGGGGAAATGTATTTACATACATATATGTTTGTGTGTGTTTGTATATATTTAAACATGTGCATATAGGTATATGTCTATTCATGTGTAGATATATGTGATGTTGTATATATGTGCTCATATATATATATGTCAACACAAGAGTATCTGTATATCTGTGGACATACCTGTAGATATATATATATATATATATATATATATATATATATATATATATATATATATATATATATAGTTCCTCTTCACATGGTTGACTTTTCAGAAAGTCGACTTTCATATGGCCGAGACCATATGATCAACTTTCGAAAAGCCGAAAATAGGAAACCGCTATCTCCGTACAGTGCCGAATGGGAATATTTCCTCTTCTGCACTGTAGTACGATCTTGGAGTTGGTATATTTAACTTACGGGGGTGTGGGGGGTGGAGCCCCCACAGGGGGTGCATGGGGGCTTGCCCCTCTGCTAACAGTAGAAAGGTAATTGTTTGGTGTATATGTTTATTTTACATGGTCGGCTTTTTGAAAGTCGATTATATGGTCTTGGCCATACGAAAGTCGACTTTCTGAAGAGTCGACCATGTAAAGTAGACCCATATATATATATATATATATATATATATATATATATATATATATATATATATATATATATATATTGCATTCCTATATGTGGGGTACATTCAGACATCAGGTCCACAATCTCAAAACACCTTCCTGCTCAGCTGCACTGTTCTGCCTTGCTACAACACAGACAGGTGCCACATATGGACACAGCCTGACATTGGGGGGGTATATGTAGGGCCGGATTGCAGGTAACCCTATTAGACACCTATGGTATTCCTGCATGCTACAATATAGGTTGGCCTGAATATCCTGCAAGAGGTGGGCTGTGGAACCCAAGTGTCCATCATTATCATTACTTCAACCACCGGTTATTGGCCACGTAATATACATACTTCCCATTATACAACATGCACTATAATGGCTTACATCTTATCAGTCAGTGCGGCTCTGCACAATTGATGGGTATGGCCCACTACCCACAGGGACGTACTCTACTGACCTTAGCAGTTGTTCACCTGAGCATCAATACAAGAACAACTGAAGGCACATATAAATCATTCCACATCATATATCGCATTATTATGGACCAAGTGCTACGGTCAACTACATTCTCTCTCTCCCTCTCTCTCTCTCTCTCTCTCTCTCTCTCTCTCTCTCTCTCTCTCTCTCTCTCTCTCTCTCTCTCTCTCTCTCTCTCTCTCTCACTCTCTCTCCAGTAAATGGAATGAGCTGACTTCAATAGATTGCAGCATGGAATTTGTAGGTGATGCACATGATCAGATGATGCCCCCTGCACCAATCAGTTTCCTAAACTTGCTACCTGTATGCAGCATGCTGTGTAGTACTTCCAATTACACTTTCATGGCAACCAGCTACTATAAATCCCTACATCATGTGGGGTCAGTCCTTTTACCTTTCCTTTATAATGGGCATCCTTCCTGTGTGTGGGCAGTAGTGTTACAGACAGCAGGTAGTTATACCTGTTACAGGAGTACCTGTACACTCAGACCAGGTACATATTTGTAGGAGGTTCCAAAACTACAGACAGAGTGTGAGTAGTGCTATTGTCTGCATTGTATAGCACCAGTGTTACAGGGTTTGTGTGTACATACTAGTTTAACTTGGAATGCAGTCTGTCTGCATAGCTCTCAACTGTGAGTCTATCCTCTTGATGGCCAGAGGTGTGCCTATTATCTTTTGTCTGTCCACCACATAGGTCTTGGGTCAGATATATCACTAGCAATGTGTGTGTTGAGTGCTATCAGTACATGGCTACATCCATTTCTGTTTCAAACTTAATATTCCTGACTAAGGGTATGTTGCAGACTATCCTGTAACATGAGTAACTTGCTTAGTGTATGACAACAGTTTTACATATATGGGCCTGTGTCCCAGCCTCTGTCCTCCATCTACATTCCAGGATTTGTACATATGAAATGGTGTCAGGGGTAGTTATGTAGTGGGCTTTGAGTATGCCACACTGCCATTCCTGCCATCACTCCACTGCTGTTTGTGTCCCCCACACATACTGTGAGGTTGGGACCATATATGTGTGGGTTTCACCTACACAATACATGTGTGCCCTTATGCACTCCAGAGGCCAGTGTATGTTACAGTGGTATATGGCCCTGTATTATTGAGTCTAGGGAAGGATGCACCATAACTAACCTAGGCTGTTACAATATGTGGGGGGTATCAGGGGTAAGCTGCCTTAAGGTATCTGGATGTACATTACCATACAATTCACCTTGGGTAAATGCAGGCCTACTGCCCCCTGTCATACAGACTGTTCTGTTTGTCAGTGTGATTGTGATGGTGTCAGTTATGCCTTGTTATGTAACAGATGGTTACCTATTACAACTGCGAAACTGCAGTTGCACGAGTACGGAAACATCAACACATGTTGAGCAAACCGCGAAAACACCGAACGTCCTGAAGAGTGAAATTCAAAATGTCAAATCGTCATAGTTGGCCCTTCTCCAGTATAGCTCCTTAAGGTAAGTGTGCAATAGTTATGGACCTTAGGGTTAGGGTGCGGGTTAAGGTAAGTGCATACATAGTAATATGTGTAGGGTTTTATTAAGTGTATGTATGTGGATTATTTATTTTGTTTGGGTAGGTAGTACGTAGCGGATAGTGGGGTTGACCAACTATTCCGATTCGACATTTTGAATTTCACTGTTCAGGACGTTCGGTGGTTTCACGGTTCACTCAACATGTGTTGACTTTTCCGTATTCATTTATGTGAGGTTTCGCAGCTATAATATAGACCAGTAACAGATACATCCCATTTTGTCAGCTGAGGTCTTTACCCCCTAGGGATTGTGTACAGAGTGTAGATAGAGGCTGCTGGACTATATATTTGCATTACTTGCTGTTGATTGATTGGTATCCTGTGGCCCAGTCTGCCTTTCCTATTGTACTACTTGAATGCCTCGGCCTGGACAACAACATATGTAAACCTTTCCAAACTACTGTATTCATATAACTGTTTCACAGTTGCATTACTCTGTTTTTATGTATGTCAGTGTCTAAACAGCTATATGACATGGCATATACAACTGTAATAGTACACAAATAAAGCTTTCCCATGTATGCAAACCTGTGTGTGGTGTTATATCCTTTGACTGCTCTATGGGTATATGTTGCAGGCAACAATTGTGTGTGTATATATATCTGTATCTGCATATATGTGTCTGTCTATATGTATCCTAGGGATGTTGATTGCTTCCACATTGTACATTCTCTATGGTAGCAAGACTGTACTGCATGATATGTTACTGATACCAGCCTCTGACATTATACAGGTGGGATGTAGTACTATTATAACCTTGTGCCCATGTTGTGTCAGGTCCTGGTTATGGGATCTGCAACAGTTGGTAGTGTATTGCTGGGCAGACATATTTGGCTGTGGGGAGGGTATCTACATACATATATATATATATATATATATATATATATATATATATATATATATATATATATATATATATATATATATCTTATATCTATTTAGATATACATATATATGCACACACACATACATCTACAGGTTTAGATACATTTCCTGTACTGTTGAATGACTGCGCTGGGTGATATGTTTGTAAAACAGCACTATGTATATCTGACATGGCTTAGTGGTAAATCAGTTTGATTATGATGTGCAGGGTCCTGGGTTTGAGCCTTGCAGAGGCTGTCTATTTTGTTGCTGGGCAGAACACGGGCCATTGGATACAGAGTGATTAAAGCACTTTTAAGCAGTTTTAAGCAGGTTTGTGTGGGTTTCCGCAGAGGTAAGCACTGCTAACATCTGGTTGCAGTTTCTTATACTCAGTTAGCTTCTAAATTGTTTAAACTGTGTAGGCATTGCTTAACCCCATGCAAACAAGCTTAAACCCACTTACTGCTGCTTAAAAGTGTTTACTCCTACTTTCCCCCATGCTAATGTCTTTAAAAGAAAAGAAAAAAGGCTTGATAGTTAAGTGATGAAAAAGGGGCACAAAGAGGGAAAGACAGTGGGGAAAATAGCTAGGGATGTGCAGGAGGATATAGGGAAGGTCTGTAGCTGCCCATTTCTTCTACAGCAACAGCTGTGCATATACACTGAATTTGGAGGTAGGTTTGGACACTCAAACCCCTGAGAGAGGGGTGAGGGCAACATTACTATGTTGTGATGCCAATTAGACCAGATTACATGTGTCCAGTGGACATGTGTGTAAAATAGACAGCTATGTATGGGGCAATATTTTTTTTTGAGGAACAGAATGCCCTTTTTTCAGGTGAGAGTGGGATGTTGGGGAGAGATAGTAGGTATATTTGAGGAGGTAGGCTGGGTAGGTTAACAGACAAGACAAACAAGATGCATATAGGGTGGTATATGACACATGTGGGGGGGGTAATCACCTTGATGGGGAGGGGTGGTGGGACATTGGAAGCCCATGATCCCCCTAGTGGAAACAGTGGGACTGAGATCCCCACCCATGGGCAGTCACTCCTGCACCTTCACAGCCCTGAAGGTGGCTGTGCTGGGGGCTGAGCCAGAGAGCCAGGCCGACCCTCTAGTCATGACACATGGCCCTTGAGCTGGTGGAACATCTCCAAACTGCTGATCAAGTTCTTTACACACCACAACCCGGACATGGCTATGGGTGACAGCTTCCTGTCCGTGCCCACTCCCATGGGGGGGTGAACCCCATCCGCTGAGGTTGTTCCACCCAAAGGTGGTGCTGGACCAACGGACGAGGAGATCCTAGATTGGGCCCCAGATGTGCTGGTGCCTGGTGCCACGGCCAGTTGATGTGGGACAGCTGGGTCCGTTGGGACCCGCATTCCCATATGTGCTATGGTGTTTATGGTGTATCAATATAGGTGGGTTAGTAATAGTCAACACATTCCAGGGTTAGGTATAACAGCATGCATAAATATTCCCATTAATCAAGACACCAGATACAGAACTGTTGCATAGCAAACGGTACACATGCATATATGGGACCACAGTGGTAATATCAACAGCATGCAGGTACGTTGATGACACTATGCCACCAATGTTGGAGTATTTCAACATAGCACATGCATAGAAACAGATTTAAATAATTATCAGTCAATAGGACATATGTCCCAACATAACAGTGGAGTCATTACATACCAGATGAAGTGGGTATGTAGTGTATTGTTGGAGATATGGTGGGGGGGAGAAAGATGTCAATTAACAACTAGTATATTCCTGTAGTTCGCATTACTTTCCTAGTCAGTGCTGTTATGTGTACCTTACAAGTATTACTACACTACCCTATTGCCTTAGTTTGGACAGTGACATGGCTGTCATCATCTTTATACATGAACTGGTTTTACCTGCAATATACACCTCTTACCTGGTATACCTGTGGAAGAAATGTTGGTTAACACTAATAAACTGTTTCTATGCATACTCCCAGATTCCAGGTTGATGTTGTGCACATACTTGTCCATCTCTTTTTGCACAGACTCTGGGCATGTATTGACCACATGCAGGTGAACAAGGACATATCTAGACTATTGCCCTCTTCAACCTTTACTGACGTACAACACTCTTATACAGGATTTCCTACACAGTTATATTATGTAGCACAGTGTGGGTGACAGTGATCACTGATACCTTATTATTCAGAGTTGGTCTACTTTATTCCCGCAAAAGCCGAATTGCTGGAATACAATTCGCACGAACCATAATGAGCTTAATGCAAATACGTCTAACGCCCTAAACCGCAAAATCCGAAATCTCGATCTCTCATAGTTGGCCAACCCCACTGCCCGCAGCATACTACCTACCAAAACACAGTAAAAAACACATACACACACTAACCAAAATCCTACCTCTAACCGTAAAGTAAAGCACCAAAACCCTACTTCTAACCCTACACTAAATCCTACATATGCACTATCCTTAATGCCTCCCTAACCCTATGGTCCGTAACTACCGCACACTTACCCTACTGACCTATACCCAAACAAACTAAATATTCCATACACATACACTTAACAAAACCCTACACTACACCTAACATACATTACCTATCTATGCACTTACCTTAACCCACACCATAGCCCTAAGGTCCGTAACTATTGCACACTTACCTTACGGAGCTATTCCGCAGATGGGCCAACCATGCAAATTCAATATTTCCACTTTCGCTGTTTAGTGCATTCGACGTACTCGCGTTTCACTTGTTATGTGTCACGCGAATTGTATTTGAGCAATTCAGCTTTCGCGGGAATAAAGTAGACCCATTCAGAGCAACTGCAACACTCACAATTCCATACAATACCAGAGTAAACAGTACCAGTACAGGGTATCAAGTTTTATTTTTAGGTACAGTGTTTGTGTCCGAAGTACCTGTGGGAGCAATGTTTTTTAGCACTACCTGAATGTTGCCACACAAAGTACCAGATTTCACATTAGTATTATGCACATACATCTCACTCTTTTACTGTACACACTCTGGTCACAGCTTGACAACATGGGGGTGTATATAGGACATACTTGGCTTATTACTCTCATAACAGTTTTGGGAGTTGCTAGAGTGAAAGGATTGTTCTCATGGATGTGTGACAATCAGTTGTATTTCCTGTTTGCTGCCTAAACATCTGGGAACATCCTACTGACTTCCCAGGGGGACAGGGTGACAGGCAGCAGGTATGGGCCCATATACTGGACATTCTGGACTTATCTGTACAGTTGAGGGGTATGGTTCTGTATGCAGCCTACTTCCACTCCCAGGTTTCAGACCATGGCTGTGTCTGCTAAAACTAAAATACTGTCCATCACAGTTGTGTGTGCTATATAGATATTGCTGTATATTTTCTATCTGCTTTCTGTCTTATAATTCTCCTGTGGTTTTACATTCTGACCTTGTATTACAACATGCGTATACAGTATTTCCTAGACAGTTATCTTATGTAGCACAGTGTGGGTGACAGTGATGAGTAATACCTTATTATTCAGCGCAACTGCATTAGTCACAATGCCATACAATACCAAAGTAAACAGTACCAGTACAGGGTATAATTATTTTATTTCTGGGCACAGTGTTCGTATCTGACAGACCTGTGGGAGCAATGTTTGTTAGGACTACCTGAATGTTGCCACACACAGTACCAGATTCCACATTACTATTATGCACATACATCTCACTCTGTTACTGTACACAAGCTGGTCACAGCTTGACATCATGGGGGTATAAATGGGACATACTTGGCTTATTACTCTCAAAAGATTTTGGGGAGTTGATAGTGTGCCAACTTTGTTCTCATAGATGTGTGGCAATCAGTTGTAGTTCCTGTTTGTTGCCTATACGTTTGGGATCATCCTACTGATTTTCCAGGAGTACAGGGGGACAGGCAGCAAATGTAGGCCAATTTATTGGACATTCTAGACATTGCTGTACAGTTATGGGGTATGATTCTTTATGCAGACTGCTACCACTCCCAAGATTTGAACAATGACTGTGTGGGCTAAAAATACAACAGTTCACATCTGAGTTTCATGTGATATTTGCATTTTGTTGTCTGCCTTTTCACTGTTTTCTGTCTATTTGTCTCTCGGTTGTAGTAAGTGACCTCTGGGGATTATACCAGTCATATACAGACATTCCTCCACATTCTATTTATGTTGCACAGTGTGGGTAACATTGCTTACTACAATAGTACTATTAAGTGATTGCAAATCTACATTACCATATGATACCAGAGTATACACATGCAGTCCAGCAGTTAGACCTTTATTGTCAGGCTATTATGCTTTTATTTACATACAAACTATATGAGATTCATCCTGCCATATTCTCCGGTGTATGCAGTACTTGCCTTAAACAATACAGGTTTTATACTAGCAATTAATTTACTAATACTTTTAGATTCATTTCCTATGACAGTACATGCAAGGGTATTACTAACCTGCCTCATGTCGGAACCTCTCCAGGTGACAGCCATGGGCCTCCTGGTTCACGGCCTGCTCACTTGCCACTGTCAAGGACATAAGAGGAATATTTAACCATACCTATCCATAATATACATGAGCTGGCAATTATTAAACAGGTAGTGGAGTGATACTTACACACAGCTGGGACCTACCCTGTTGTCCTAGCCTCTTGGATCCACTGATCCAAAAGATCCCCCTTTCACCACTTCAGGTCGGCATAGTGATGCCTGACCTGCTCATCAGTTTGGGGTATGTCAGTGGCACTGGTGAGGTCATGGGCGAGATGGTTCCAGGCTTCTGCCTTATACTGGGAACCCTTTTACTGGCCCTGCAGCAGTCACTTCTGATGGTGTTTGACAAGGAATCCTGCCATGACTCTGGACTCCTGGATGACCCAGCACTGCACCCAGAAGTGCACCCCCTCTCTCCTTTCTGCCATAGTGCCTGCAAGGGGAAACTGCAACCTGTTATGAGATGTATTCCTGCCTGTTGGGTTTAAGTAGGGCTGAATTCCCACACTTTACTGTGATTTGCCGGATTTAAAAAGGCTAAGGCATGGGCAAACCTGCTTACCTAAGGTTGGCATTGTTTAAAGAGGTATACCACTGGGCACATTGAGTTAGCTGGCCTACACATTGCTTACACAGCCTAAGCTGGCCTGTGCAATTATTAGCATTGCTAAAAATTGACCTTGCATTATGTTTGCTTTTTGGCATTGATTTATTATTCATTACATCTTATATATATATATATATATATATATATATATATGTCTGGTATTCATGATTCATGTGTACGTACACTGTACGGGGGTCCTTGTATTTAGTATGGGACTTCAACACTCTATTACATTTACACCTCACATCTGGTCTTGCTTCAGTACTCCAGTTCACATATTTATGTTATGTAGTAGGTTACAGAACATATGACTGTATGCTGATTCCTTTCACATGTTCAGTTTGATTTTTCTATAGTGAGGGTTTGTTTGGTGATAACTCACTCTTATGTACTGCTGTGATGGTTTGGTGATTAACTACTGTCACTATAGTCTATAGGGTCCTAGGTTCAAGACCTGCAAGGCTGTTCATTTTGTTGCTGGGCAGAACAGCGGCTGTTGGATACAGAGTGATTAAGGCACTTTTTAGCACTGGTAAGTGGGTTTGCATTGGTTTGTGCGAGGGTAAGCAATGCTAACCTCCGGTTAAATATGCTTGCAGAGAGTTAGCTTCAGTATTACTTAACCTGTGTGCGCATTGTTTAGCCCCACACAAATGGGCTTAAACCCACTTACTAGTGCTTACATATGCTTACTCCCACTTACTACTACTTAATACTGCTTACACTTACTTGCTTACTAGTGCTTACTCCCACTTACCACTGCACTAATTTAGACAGTAATGTCTAATGATTCTTTGGAAGGTGGGGGATTTGGAATCTGTATGGCGTTATCATTCATTACACATTTTACCTTCCATTTGTATCCATGATTCCTGTGTACATATACTGTATGGGCACATGTGATTATCTGTGGACTTTGCAACATTATGATACTGACACCTCACATCTGGCATTTAATGCTGTACTCCATTTCACAGATATATGTTATTTAGAAGGTTATGCAACTATAATATTGGTCATAATGTGATTTGACATGGAAAATGGAATGTGTTGCAGTGGGACGTGAACCAGGAATGCCTGCTCATAAGGTGAATATTCTGCCCACTACACTATCGCTATACTGCTTCATTTGCATATTTCTTCCTTGTTATCCTCTTCAGCTATTTAAGCTGCATTAACCATAGCTAAGTGATGGGCAAACCCACGCACCAACGGTTAAATTTAATCTGTTTCATAAAAATAAAAAATGGTGTATTTATACTGTGTATTTACTATTGCTGTTGTACATGTGGGGGGGTGTTGCTGGGGATATGCAGACACCTATGAGCAGTCTCTCTTATTCTTTTGGGCTTTCTGCTGTTCTTCATTGCGAGGACATGTACATTCTGAGAGCTCTGGTCTCAGACATGCCCCCTGCACTCTTACACGCTCCATGTAAGATTAGGAGCTCAGGCAGCGCGCTTTAATTAATATGCATGGCACACTGCTGTCCTGCTCCTAAATGGCTGCTTCTGTCAGCTAGACCTGCATGGAAGATTAGTAAATCTGGGGGATTGTTGTGACATCCAGTTAAAATCCCACCAGACTGCCAACAATAATGTGACTCCCCCACTTAAAACCTGGGTCAGTAATTAAGGAGCCTCAATCCTCACCACTGACTCCATTGTGGGAGCATCACATAAAACAGCAGAGCACAGAGCACACAAGAGTAAAATTCCACAATTTCCCTTAAGAGCTCAATAGGAACATGCTCTATTTCCTGGGACTAGACTATATACCTCTGTCCACCCCAAATGTAATCTCATATTATGCACTTCAGAGCAATGTTCCAGTTTAAGACCTCTAACTCACTCACACTCAAAATAAATTTAAATCTCGCACACTCAAACACTTATGGAAAGCCTGACACAAATTTCCATCTGTGTCTCCTCCCTAGTACAAATGATAATGCTGCCACCAGAGTCAGACAGATCTACACACCCTTAAAAGGGTGATCAGTTACTAAAAATTAAATTTCAAAATAAATGATAGCTATGACCAGAAGCAGTCAGGCATTCAAGGTCACCTGGGAAGCAACAAACAGGTATAAACACGCTCTAATCTCGAAAGAACACACTGAATGTCCAGCCGCAATGTAAAGTATTGAAAAACATTTAATAATAAGTAAAATGATTACAAGAATGTAAATCAATAACTTTCAATAAACACCAACATTCAATCACCAGAAATATAAATTAAACTATAGGATAGAAGTCCATCATCTTAGAAAATAACTCTATCTAAATAACTAATCTTTTGTAATCTAACAAGAAAATACTGTCCCTGATCTAATCTGAAACATAACATCAAGGCAAAGGCAGGATTACAGTTCTGGTGAGCTCTTTTTCTGTGTATCTTCTGCACAGCACTGTGACTTACTGTAACTCTTCACTAACTGCTTTCTTCACAAACTGCTTAGCTTAACTGTCTCAACTGTCTTATTTTAAAAATAACAGTGAGCTGTTTGTAAAAGTTATTTTTCCTATCAATGAGCTGTTCAAATAATCACTTAGCAATCAGGAATATTCTAATGCATCACCCACTGTTCATCCGATTCTCTACAATCATTTTTTTTTTACTTTAGAATCTCCCTCACAAACATAGGTAACTATAAATGTATCAAAACACTGATGGATTCTTTAAACATTTTGTAAAAACAGGGAGATAATCAACATTAAAAAAATATTTATATTTCCACAATTAGACATGCTGGCATACAATACAAGGTAATCTGAGAATATACTCAAATCTCTTGCCAGACATGTTAACATAGGTCTCTCCAAACACCATTATATTGGGCAACTTCAACTACCCAAACATAGACTGGGAGCATTACTCTAGCTCCAACACCATAGCCCAAAGGTTCCTAGAATTTATAAACTCAAATGCTATGGAACAACTTGTTACCACTCCCACAAGAGGGGAAAACATACTGGATCTGATCATCACCAACATGGAGACTCTATGCTCCAGACCAGAAGTGTATCCCTCACAGGTAAGATCAGACCATAAACTAATCTCACTGGATATTCACATCCCAACTCCACCCCCTGCCCAGAAAACCACAGTGAAAAACTTCTCTAAAGCAAATTTTACACTCCTCAAAACCGAGGTGGAATCCTTCAAAGCCCCCGGGCCTGTGGAAAATACGGCCCAGACTGCAGAATCCTTTATAAATGCATTCTATGAACACCTTCAGGAATGCATGGATCATGCGATCCCAAATAAAACCAAGACCCAATCCTCCAAAGGCAGATGCCCTGTCTGGTGGACCCCAGCCATAAACAAACTATACAATAGAAGGAGGAAGCTACTAAATGATAAAGCAAAATCCCAAAAAGGGAAGGCATCACTGATCAGTATAAGCAAAAAACTATGGGCACTCATAAAATTGTCTAAGGCCAGCTTTGAGAGAAAAATTGCACAGGGCACTAAGGATAATCACAAGGCTTTCTTTAGTTATGCTAGGAACCTGGGTTGTAATTCCCAGATATGCTCAGAATTAGTCCAAAATGACAAAAAATACACTGAACCCACAGACATTGCCAACATCCTAGCTGACAGGTTCAGTGCAAACTCCCTCCCCACCAAAAGGGCAAATATCTAACCCAGCAGAGTGCTGCCCCTCTGACATCTCAGATGCTCAGGTAAGAGCCGCCCTCTCCAAAGCAAAAAACACAGGATCAATGGGACCAGACAGTGTCCCGGGCTGCGTCCTACATGAACTCCAAGAAGAGCTAAACCCAAACATAAAACTACTGTTCAATATCATCCTTACTACAGGATATGTACCCAAAGAGTGGCGTACAGCAACAGTGGTCCCTCTACACAAAGGTGGTGCCTCAACGGATCCTGGAAACTATTGCCTCATAAGCCTGACTAGCTTGGTCTGCAAAGCTATGGAAAGGATCATCATGGACCTCATAAATAAAGATATTGGGGACCTACAGACACTGGATCCTACCCAGTTCGGCTTTGTTAAGGGCAGATCCTGCCTCTTAAACCTGGTTGATTTCTTTGAAACAGTCACCAAGGCCATTGACGAGGGGAAGGTGGTCCACACAGCCTACCTGGACCTCACAAAAGCCTTTGATACAATACCCCACTCAGGCATTATAAATAAGCTCACCAGCTTAAATATAAACCCCTATGTCACTAGATGGATTGCAAACTGGCTAAAGGACAGAACCCACATGGTTAGAATTGCTGGAGCCATGTCAGACTCCAAACCAGTTACAAGTGGTGTCCCACAAGGCTCAGTCCTGGGACCTCTCTTGTTCAGTATATATTTCTTGGAGGTACAGGCCAACACGGAAGGACTGTGGCTGACCAAGTTTGCAGATGACTGCAAACTGGGTGCCATAATCGACTCTCCAGCCAACACAAGCATCCTCCAAAAGGGCCTTATAGAAACAAACAACTGGTGCCAGAGTCATGGCCTCAAGCTAAATGCCAAAAAGTGTATAGTCATCGCCTTTGGCAAAAACAAAGTGCCCACAAATTACCACATAGGTGGTAATCCATTAAGTACAAAAGAAGTAATTATGGACCTGGGGACCCAAGTTGATAGCAATCTCTCATTTGACAACCACGTGGCCAAAGTGGTTAGAAAAACATTTTATATAGCCCACCTAATCATGAAGGGATTCACATCTAGATCAGGGGAGGTCATCGTGCCTCTTTACTCATCCCTCATCAGGCCCATAATTGAGTACAATGCCCCTTTTGGGATGTGCCTTACCAGACACCTGCAGCAACTGGAAAGACCCCAAAAGTACCTCACCAAGAGGATCAAAGGGCTCAAACAGATGCCATATGCTGCCCAGTTAAAGAAACTCCAGCTCTACTCAGTGGCATACCGCCTGTTCAGAGGCGATCTGTGCCTGATGTATAAAGCCATGTCCAACCCGGAATTAATGGACATGCTGCACCTCAGAAAATCCAAATCCCATCGAGCTACGCGCTCGAGAGACTTGAACCTCAGCACTGAAATAAATAGGACATGCTGGAGGGACAGATTCATAACCCAGAGGCTCCCTTCACTCTGGAATAAAATCCCAGTCCAGGTTAGGCAGAGTCCCTCATTGACTCTCTTCAAGAGGAATCTTGATGAGTGGATGGGAGATCGTAGGTTCACCCTGGGTATCACTTCTGTGTCACTGTTAGACAGAGGCACAGTATACTAACCTCGAAAAAGGGCATAGCAAAATAAATTTAAAATGGGTGGCGAAAGCCAAACACATTCTGGCTAGGCTTATAAATGCCCTAGGGCAGATAACCTAGTATGAACCTATGAACCTATAGATTACAGTGTTTTCAGTTTCTTCACACCCCCCCCCCCTTATTATGCAAGCATGATTATCAACTGACCCTTTAAAACCAACACTTGAGAAAAATGGGTCTATCTGGGAAAAATAACCCAATCCTGTCCTGGACACTTAATTTGCATTTACATTACTAACCCAACTGCAATGTTGTATGGTCATATCATATACTTACAATCCTAGAATTCACCTCATTAACTTGACATTTTGCTTATTAACCCTATTAAGCTATGTTAAAGGGTTATAATTTGTGATGTACAATGAATTTTCAACCATAATGATAAGGCTGCAGCTTTTGCAATGCCCACACTATGGCCAAATAGTCTTTCTCCTCAGCTGCATAACACTGTTCTCTAGGTTGGCATCTTTGGCTTGGATGTACCACTCTGTGCTCTTCTTCTTCTTCTGTGGAGACTTGGCTATTTACAGCCCCCACTGCATAATTTGAAGCATCTATCTATACAATAAGTTCTTTATTGTAATCTGGGCTGGCTAACACAGGGGATCCTCCCAAAATCTATTTTAGTTTTTGGAATGCCTGTTCAGAATCTGTGGTCCACACTACCTTGTTGAGTTTATTCTTCCTAGTTATGTCAGTAAATGGTGCAGGTATGGCACTGCTATTGAGCACACATTTTCTATAGTACCACACTGTCCATAAAAATGCTCTCACTTGTTTCTTAGTAACAGGAACTGGCCACTCTTGAATATCTTCCTCCTTGACAGGTTCTGGCCTAATTTTACCACTTTCCACTCTGTGTCCTAAGTAAGTGACCTCTGCCATACCCACTTGACACTTACTGGGTTTAATGATTAATCCTGCCCTAGTTAATCTATTAAAGACCTCCCTAACATGTTAGTCTGCAAATGCCTATAACATGGTCTTTAATGTAGAGTTTAACCTCTCCACAATACCATTAGTCTGGGGATGCTAGAGGGTGTTCTTTAGATGTTTCACCCCACAATGCTTCCAGAGACAGGTCAGCAGGTCTGACATGAAGTTGGCACCTCGGTTAGTCAGTATTTCCCTTGGAAAACCTACTTTGCTGAATATTGCAAACAAAACATTTGCCATCTTCTCTGCCTCATTAGACAATATAGCCACCACCTCAGGATATCTGATAGCATAGTCTACTATCACCAAGATGTTTTTTCTTTCTGGTAGAACTTGGAGTACTCAGGCCCCCTACAATATCCAGGGCCAGTCTTTAAAATGGCTCTTCAGTAACAGGCAAAAGCATTAACACAGACTTAGTCTTGTCCCCTGCTTTACCAACTTTTTGGCCCTGTTCACAAGTCCTACAATATCCTACCACATCTCTCCGAAGCCTAGGCCAATAGAAATTTTGCATAATACGTCTGTTAGTATGTCTTATGCCCATATGACCCGAGAAAGGAATGTCATGTGCTATGGCTAAAAGTGGCAGATGGTAAGCTCTAGGCACTGCCAATTGCCATATTACTTCACCTTTTAGCCCACCTCCAGGAGTCCACTCTATACAACAAGCCTTTCTTCCAGTATACAGACAACTGTCTTCCTTGAGCCTCAGGTGCCTGCTTAGCCATCTCCCTCAAGCTTTGTAATGTAGGATCTGTAAGCCTGTCTCAACTCTACCTTTGTGAACATCCCCAGCTCTCCTTCTGCAGAAAGCCTAGTTACTTCCAACAGGTGCACCTTGGTGTCACTCTGAGTACCACCACTCAACTCTTTCCTTGCAATCACCTTGTCCAAGGGAGCATCAGTTCCCACAAACAGCTATGGCTCACATTCAAAAATACTGCACCTTCCCTGAAACAGCCACCACACCAGTCCCAGATTCAGGTATGAGATCTTTCTGGGTCACTCCCAGACTACTGGACGTACATGCCTGTCTCCAAGCCTGACTGTGTGTTACTGCATGTACACAAGGTACTGCATCATCAAAGTCATTCCCTGTCAGGACATCTGCAAGAATATCTAGAGAAACACCTACTTGCTTGCTTCCTCTTCCACCCTCCCAGTCAAGATGAACCCTTGCCAAAGGTATATGAAATGGGGTCCCTTCTAACTCTCTGACTGGACTGGACTAATAAAGCTAGTACTGCTCTTCCCTAACCATTGCAGGTCTCATGATGGTTATATCAAAAGCTGAGTCCTTCTTAGCAGTTACCTGTTTAGCATCTACTAAAATGGGATATAAATTTTGTTGATAATCTGGCACCCTAGTTGTTTCTAAACAACTTACCTCTGGCAGTTTGACATTCACACTTACTGGCTCCCTCACCTTCTGTTTCTCACCTTGCCTCAATGGACATTTGGCTGCTATGTGTCCCCTCTGCTTACACTTGAAACATCTAATCCCTAACTGTGCACTTGGATTAGTAATTTCCCCTATTACTGGTGTACTCTGTTGAAGTGGTTTAAACTGCCCTCATGCATTCCCTTATGTCCATGTTCAGCACTGGGTATCCCTTTCATATGTAGTGGTCTTCTGCTTGCCAATTAGAGATCCCCTTATTACCGCAACTCCTCTACAGAGTTACACTCACGATCTGCTAACCAGACTTTCATGTCATCGTGCAAAGTACCTAGGGCTTGTTCCCTCACCAACCAGTCCCTCAAAGTGGTGACCTGACACCCACTCATCCATCTGTTAAAGTAAGTACTTAAGTCAGCAATATAATCACTTACACTTTCATCTGCCTTGTGTCTACATTCACAAAACTTTTTTCTATATGCCTCAGGTGTAAATTTGAAGCAGTCAAGCAAGCAACATTTTATTTTGTCATAATTCAATCAATCTACATCATTTAACTTTGCTGCAGCCTGAACAGCTTTACCATAGAGTAAGGGAGTCAGAAGCTGAACCCAGAGCTCAAGGTCAACATCATATTGTTTACATATCCTCTCAAAGATATAAATAAAACTATTAAAGTTATCCCCATCCCTGTACTGAGGAAAAAACTGAGCTTTACAGCTTCTGTGGTCCAGTTA
Source organism: Protopterus annectens (assembly GCF_019279795.1). Taxonomy (NCBI): domain Eukaryota; kingdom Metazoa; phylum Chordata; order Ceratodontiformes; family Protopteridae; genus Protopterus; species Protopterus annectens. Next base: position 1,519,568,651 of record NC_056728.1, read on the forward strand.
TCAGTTCATAGGTTCATAGGTGTTTACTAGGCTAACGACCACAAGGGCCTTTTTAAGTCTAGCCATGCATCCCAAACATCTGACAAGTTCTGATACCCTTGATACCCTTGATAGGTCTAAGCATAGGCCTGGGAGATGAACTATTTGCAGGTTACCCATTTGCATTAAAAGCCAAGGACAACAAGATACAGTGCCAGCATGAAATGGAGCTTCAAACCCTTTGATAGCATCATGGAGGTAATGGGGAGGGTCTATATTACATGATGAAATGTTTAGGTGATCGAACACCTAAACATCACCCCGTAAATGTCGAACTCTGACAATTGTGAATGGCCATTTACCCAAATTTTTTCCCTGGGAAAAAAATTTTGCTTGCATGTCATTGGTAATTTGCCGTTTTCCCCAAAATAGAGCAACCTAGGAGTTGGTATATTTAGTTAGGGGGTGTGGGTGTGAAGCTCCCCACTTAATTAGTGTTTAAAGGTTTGTTTTGTTTCCTATGGCTAAGTGAATTTTTTCCAATATACAGTCACAAATATGTTCCTTTAATTTCCTATTAGACTTTCCAGTATAAAATATTGAACATCTCAAGCATTTAAATAAATAAGCCATATTACAAGTAGCACAGTCTGCATATGTTCTTACTGTATGTTCCCTATGGTTAACAGAATGCACCATTTTGTTTCCTTTTATTATGTGCTTACAAAGCCTAGATTTTGTGTAGGGATAAGATCCCTTTCTCTTACTATATATTGAGGGTATATAACACTGCTGGTTTTTATAGCATAATAACTATTTTAAATTCTGTGAACTCCTATTTCCAAAATTCGGTCATATTGCTATATATTTCTAAGATTGTTAACTCCATTGCCAGTGTTTATCAGTCACATTCCTTATGAAACCTGTGTATCTGTTGTGAGTTAATATTCTGAAAGCATCTTTATTACGCGTACTAGAATCATTATCTTCATGGTCGTTTACATTTCACCACTGAGCATGAACTATTGTTAGCATGTGCTTTTTTGAGGAAGTATTTAATTGAATACTGTCAATGACTATTTTAATATTTCATCTAAAAAAGTGCTTATGGGAAAGGTGTTTGTTGTCACAGTCTATTGTTTTTATGTAATTAAATAGTCTTCTTATTTGAGGTAGACACTCTGGTTGTTTTTTTTTTTTTTTAAAAAGAAATGTCTGACTTGTTCAGTATAAATAACCCAAAGTACTTTGTGTTATCAGAAATAGAAAATTTTAAAGTTACTATAAACGGAGTAGAAAAAAAAGCTTTTATAACTATTGAAGGTATGCAAAGTTTGTATTAACATACTATTCTATACAATACCAGGTACCCAAGTGATTTGCAGCTCTGGTATCTTAACTTTGAAAGGGACTAAACTTGATGGCAGGCCACAGTGAAATAGCACAAGCAAAAGTGTAGTAATTGGAAGAAAGGGTTGGCTTCTCCAGTTACAGTCAGTTAGGAGGTATAATCATCACTAGACATATGATGACAATTGGTCCCCGGATATAATAATTAGCAGTGTTCACTGTTTAGACTGTCATAATGAACTTCTAATGAATTCATCAGTATGCATATATTCATGTAGTTTTATTGTGTCTGTCTTCTAAGTAACATGCAACTATGTTTTTGAAGATCAGCACAACCTCTGTCTGTTCATTTACCTACCAAAAGCAATGTATTGTATTCAAAACAGTGCCAGTATGATATTGTAGCTATGTAATGTAATAAAGCAGTAACATACTGACTGAAGTGAGTTTCTGCAAGAATCTTTCCATGAAATTATTAAGGTCTCCTCTGGCATTACAGAATCTGGAGGAAGAATTAAAAACTGAAAACAAAACTAGAGGATTCATGTAGTTAATGCACTTCTCAGTCAATAATTCTCCTGAGGACATCGACTATATCACTTTTAAACTTAAGTTCAGTGTCTTTCACACTGAGGAAATTGTCTGCAGCTCCCTCTCTAATTTGCAGTCACTAGGGTAAAGCCTCATTTGTGCTAACATCCTACCTCAATCTTTTTGCCAGTCTGAACATTAATTTTCCACAGACTATATATTACAAAAATGTCACCATTTTCTTAACTTTTTATTATTATAATCTACACAATAAACACATAAAGTAAACTGTAGAAATCTGTGAGACTTTAAGTAACTGCTATAAACCCTATTTTCCTTAAACTGCATTTCTGTTTGTATTATCAGGCAGACAATTTAATCTAGTCTTGTATTTTCAACTTCTTGTCATTTTTATCCAAATACTCTGGAATATAACATCTGTGAATATCCAGTCTAAGTGTTTCCTCACTGCAGTCTGCCTTTAGTGTTGCACACCGAAAAGATTTGTGTCTTGTAAGTAAAGAATAATAAATTAGAAAACAGACTCATAAGTATGAACGAATGAATAAATAAATAAATAAAATGAAAAATAAACATTGAGTCTGGTTTCAATCTATGGTATTGTTTTCTGATATACATGAGTGGAAAAGAACTATGAATTATCATCTTCATTGTGGTTTTATATTGACGTACTTTATATTTTAATATCTGTTGTATGGGGTAGGTACAGTGGTGCAGCAATTAGTGTTGTTGCCTCACAGCAAGAGGTTCTCCAGTTCGATTCTTGGCTGGCGTGCCTTCTATGCAGAGTCAGAATATCCTGCCTGTGGTTACATGGGTTTCCTCCCACATTCTAAAGACATGCAGTAAGTGGATTGGACACTCTATTTTGACCATAAGTGTGAGTGGGTGGTGCAAATGAACTACCAAGGCAGGGCTAGCAATTTGGCAGTATAAACCTTTGTTCAAGATGATTGTCACTGCTGAAGTAACACCCTGACCCCGTGTGTAAATGGGAAAAGTGGTTGAGGATGGATGCATATTTTAATAGGTTTTCTGCTATTCCAAACCTTTAAAACATAGTATAGAAAACAGCCAGATATTTCACTATTGTAATTGCTAGTGTTTTTGAATGTAAAGATTTTCATCCTACATCAATACTAAGGATTTGTAGGTCTGAATAATGCACAGAGAGGGTGTATCCGCTCTCTCTTTGCAGACCACTTTTCTTTCTCAGTATGCTTAGACTTACCCATCTAAATTAACTAGGCATAGAAGTAACATTTAGTGGCTGTGTGCTTAATGACTGATAATTTGAATGTATGTCTTTGTCTTATTCATATTCTCCCTTCGCTGTAATTACCATTATAAGAAGAATTCTGGCTATGACAATATGTCATTAAAAGGGCCTTAAGATACAGTTAACAAACCATTTTAATAGCATATTACAATTTACAATGAAAGAAGCACTATTTCCTTACAGCATGTGGACACTCCAAAACTGGGAAAAAAAAAAAGATAAAGTGCATGAGACTTAATATTAAGGGGCACTTAGTGCTTAACAAAAGCTTATTAACCATATCTAGGTACTGTTAAGATTGAGTCTCACTTTTATGGACTAACAGCAGACAGTCCCACCTGGCAAAGAACAGCAGCAGAAGGTACAGCAGCTTTTAAAAGTTGTTAGAACTTCACTCTGCCATAAAAGTTTGGCTGAACAATACGTCAAACAACTTTTAAGTCATTAGTTCTACAAAGGGGCACTTTGTTCCTACCTGCTGTCTCTTTAAATTTTACTCTTGAGGTGAATGTATTGGCATCCTTGTCTCAAACATATAACAAGCCAATTATGGCTGAAGACCTAATCTTTCTCCTGTGCATTTCTGCATTTATTTTACATTGCTGTGGTTTGTACTGTATCTTTGTCTAAGTTTGAAAAAGATTGTCATTGGTCAGTGCTCTACCCCAGTTAACAAATCAATAAATTACATTAAATAAAATCTTTTGTATCTCTGTCACATCTTAAAATCCTACTCTAATAAGTTGTTTCTCTCATTTTTTTTCATGTTGGTAAAGCATTGGAAGCATTTTTAAATTTAGAAATAATGCTATTTCTGCATGCCCAGGTCATATACGCACCATTGAGTGTCCTATTCAGTTACCATTTGTGTTATCAGTATAGGCACATTGAGTAAATATGTATATATATATATATATATATATATATATATATATATATATATATATATACAGAAATAAGCACTTTGCCTCATCACCAACTGGAATTAAAACAATAAATAAATTAATAAAAAATATATGTCATCTTACTGTCAAATAGAATGCAATTGAAATTCCTAATCAAACAATAAATATATAGGTCAGCACAGAGTTATCATCAGCAGTCCCCTACAACAACACAGTATCATAAAGTCTCTGCAATCATTTTATTGAAAGGGTCCATGGCTGCACATAATTGCAAAAATGGAAAAAAAAGGTTTTGTAGTTTTAAGGAATTTAAACCACTAACCCTGACTTCCAAAGTCTGCCACTGCACTAATATGCAGCTCGCTAACAACATCTGCAATTTTTTTCCTTAACCCATGCTACTTTATTGTCTTTTAAGATTTTATTTTTTTTATGGATTTTTTTTTTTTGCCAATATCTTTCATGGCTAATGAGTAGGACATTTGACTGCATTTGTACACTTATATTCTGGTTGACCTCCCCTGACCCATTTAAAAGAAAGGAATCTGTGCACTTGACCTAGGCTTGTAAAGCAGAGGTATAGCATTTGTTAGAAAATATTAAGTATCTGGTAATAGGCTAGTGATGTTGCAGCCTTGCTTGCATATTGTGTTTAAAGAATGCAGCCTTTTTTTTACAGAACATTTTCCACTCTTCCTATTTTTTATTGTAACTATGTTACAGTTACTAGTTAAGTATGTACACTACCACAATAGATCTAACAAACTATCCTGGAATGATAAAGAAAATAACAGAGTAACCAGCAATTTTGATTAAACAAAAATTCCTAAGTATAGCAAGCTAGGAGGATAGATCATAATGGTTGAAAGATGCACTATTTCTCTAAGTAGTGATATTGCTTTCATCAATCACAAGGCAATGATGTCCATTTAATATATTAACAAATGATAGATGATGCATTAATAAAGAGATTCTACTGCATATAAGTTAGCTAAGAAGCTAGCAAATGATTGTTTCTGTTAAATGATGCTTACTACCATCTGGCGGGTTTAAACAAAACTAAAATTAGCACCTTATTATGTCAGCCAAAATTCCCAAAACAATCATTCATACCGTCTATGCAAATTTCAGTCTAACTTACAAGGCTACACTTTCCAAATATTGACATCCAGTATGTTACAGTATACACATTTACCATGGCACATATGACTAAATGAGGTATGGATTATTGCAAAATGTTTCCCATTAAATCATTTTGAATCCAAAATTGATTACAGTCCTATAAAATTAATTGATAATCTTTACTAACATGAAATGTTTATATGAGTAATAAAAGAGGTAAGCATTGCAAAAGTATATGTGAAAAACTTTTAAGTTAGCAGGAAACTGTTGTTATGAAATGTTTCTGGGTACTTACTCTTGTTTTATTTCATTTTCCTGTAAATAGTACATTGAAGTCACTGTCAGGTTTAAGTAATCTTATTTTTCAAATGCACTTCAGCTAAGGATGATAGCAATTACAACAGAATATTATTTAATGTTGTATTAAGTAAGACATATTGATCTACTTCAGTAGATCAAATGTCCATATAATCAAAATTGAAATTACTTAGACAAGAAGATAGAACACTCAGAAAAGTGAAAGCTCATTATGTCGAAGCTTGTAAGGACAAAATACCTACTGTGCATGTTTGTTTGTGTCTTTCAGCTATTCCCAGTTAGGGGTCACCACAGCGGAACTCCGGTGCGCTAATGATTGGCAGTAGAGTTTTACATGCTGGATTGCCGAGCCTAACGCACAACCTTCAACGAAGGAACGCCCATTCACGCATGTTGCCACACAGAACACGCTCTAACTGAGAATCGAACGGGCAAAGTCTAATTGTGAGGTGACAATGCAACCGCAGCACCACCACCGCAGTCAGTACCACATGGAGGTTTTCAATGTAGATTGCAGAGCACTGACAAAAACAATTGCTCTAGTTAAACACTTATTTTAACATAAAATGTGCCATTTTCTACGTTTCAGAATGGAGATTGCAGAACAGTGAAGATCAGGAAATGTATCCTTTTCTCCACTGTAGTGCGATATCAGAGTTAGTATACATAATTTTCAGGGGGTGTGGGGGGAACAGCCCCCACATGGGGTGGTGCAGGAGGCTTCCACCCCTACAAAAACATTGAAAATGATACATTATATTGTTAAATGAAGTGTTTAAATGGAGCAGCTGTTTTTGTCAATGCGCCACGATCTACATTGAAAACCTCTATTTAATCTGTGCAGCCACAGTAGTTAATTTCTTCCTCACAAGATTCAACATCATAAAATTTCACTTTTTTGAATGCTCAGTCTTCTTATCTCAGTAATTTCAATTTCGATTATGTGAACATTCGATCTACTGAAGTAGATCCAGACAGATGTATTGTATACATTTTCATTTACTTTGCATATGTTTTACTTAGTGCTAATTAATTTCATGAAGTGTCTAGATTCCACTTTTCATCTTTTGATTGTGGACATTATTTTCCTTTTTTGAATGAATGTTCTCTCCTGCAAGGTCTGTTTCCTGGATTATTTTTATTACTGTAAACCCAGAATGTCACAAATCTGGATTAATATTGTAATGAATAATATTTTTTATTGCAAAAACAAGAAAAAAAAACAGGTGCTTATTAAAATGTAATATTTTATAGAGCATTGCAGGTAAGGTCCTTGTATTTTCAGAACCAGTTGCCTTGCAATTATTCAGCTAGGACTTGTATGAGAACTGCACAGTTTCACATGGGGTACACCATCCTTTTTTTTTTGTAATGGGGAAAATACTGGTATAGCAGTCTCTTTTCATGAGTAGTTCAGGAGTATTGTTTGGATAAGTAATCTGCTGAAAGTCATGTTGTGACATTGTGAGATACTGCCAGCTGTACCAGGAGTAGTAAGATAGTGCATGTGTGGCATATGCCATGGCTGGCTGAAGTCATATTAATTTGTACAGATGTATGTATTAAAATGTATTTGCAAAAGTTGATTATATTAAAAAAATGCTGCAACAGAATCTTAGCAGATTTCTGAATGTGAACTGTGTCAAAGTCAAGTGACTAGAAGTGATGTAATTCTATAACCAGCTGAAGGACAGAACTCTGCCAAGATCTATGTCAGTTATTACATTCAGTTGTTCAGTTGTTCAGTTGTTCAGCAGTTGTTAGTTGTACAGTTCAGTGTGTGGAGTATCTCATCTTGCCTTGAGGAAGTGAGCATCTCGGCAATACATCTTCCCCTGTGATATTAAGTGAGTTAACAAGGGACAGTTTCGCTTTAGCTTAGTTAGGAAAAGTATAGTTAGATTAGTTTAGTATTATTTATTTTTCTGCATGTGAGATTCTATCCAACTGTGTTATTTTATATTTCCTGTGACTGAAAACTCTGATGTTTATTGTGACTAAGTATTAAGTATTTTCCTGTTTTATATTCTCATTATCCATTATTAAATATTTTATACCCTTTCACTGTGACTGTTCTTTTAGTGAATACTTTTAATATCTTGAGAGTACCAGTGCTTATTTCAATGTCACTGTGGTCACTTTGAAAAGCCTTACTGCTTCAGTCACACTCTGCCATTCATATCAGTATTAATTTGACACAGTATAATTGGTTACCTATTGTAAGAGTTTAATAGTATTTGGCTGGTGTCAGCTACCCTGTAATCTGGAGAGAGGGGACACAGCTGGTGAATCTGTGTCAGCCTTTCCCAGGTGTGTGTGTGTGTGTGTGTGTGTGTGTGTGTGTGTGTGTGTGTGTGTGTGTGTGTGTGTGTGCGTGCGCGCGTGCATGGGTGCATTAGTGTGTGTGAGTGTGTGTGTGCACGAGCGCATGCGCGCATGAGTGTGTGTGAGTGTGTGTGTGTGTGTGTGTGTGTGTGTGTGTGTGTGTGTGTGTGTGTGTGTGTGCACGCATGCATGTGTGTGTGAAAAATCAGATATTCAAGTGTGTGTGCCAGATACTTGGAACTGAGACACAGTGCTCCAAGGTGTGTCTTGTTTGGGATCTGGAGAGACAGAGAGGCCAGTCCCAGTGGAGCATGTTCCCTGTGTGCTCTCAGAGGAAATTGTGTTGGATGCACAGAGATGCATTTGAAATACTGTGTAAATCCATTCTTGTGTTTAGCGACTACCTCTCACGGGTGTCGGTAGTGAGGATCGGGGCTCTTTGATCACTGACCCAAGATAAAGAGGGGCACATTTTCACACATGCAATAGATAAAGGGCAATAATTGAGGGTAGAATGTATCAATGCCAAGGCCCCAGGATGAAACTCACTATCACCTCTCAGCATAATAGGTATAATGGTTCGTACTAGGCTATTGATCTGTGAGGATCTTATGAAGGCCAGCCAAGCTTTGCATTCCCATTATAATTTATTATCCCTTACATTTTGCAATACAGATATCCAAAGACCTGACAAGTGAGTAAATGTTGGGGTAATTACGTTTCCCCTATCCATGAGGGCCAGAGGTGCCAGGGGTGAACTTGTCATTACCCGTCTATTTATCCAAATTTCATTTGAATGGAGTAAGATGAATTATCTGTTTTATTTTTATTTATTTATTGACATTTGATTATGTGGAGTGGAGCTTGGATCCATAGGAGTGGTATTCTCTGTGATACATACCTATTCCTCCAGTATATTCAATTAATTTTGCAAAAAAAATTGTTGGTACCTTGAGCAGATATTTATGATACCACAGGACTAGTAAATGTGTAATTGCCTGACAGAACAGAGTATGTTGAGGCTCTATACCCATTGTGGAGTTTGCCTCTCAATGGTGTGTGATACCAAAAAGAGAGACAAGACTCTGAGATGGTCTGCATAGTTTTTATAAAACAGTGGCTTCATTTATTTTTACTGAGAACGTATTGTGATCACTCCAGTTGTGACAAGTATTTGGACAAGTACATACTGAAAGGGGCATAATAATCTGATTGGCCTAATGAGATTCAAGTTCAGTGGAACAATTATGTTTCTACATCTGGATGCCTCGTCTTTAGATATAAGCCATGCAATGAAAAAGGACTGTGTTGTAATAATGGATACAGTCTTGAATACCAAAAGATATGATTGAATATTTCTTGGCGTTAATTTTTAGTCTATGGTGTTGAAATGAACTATTAGTTGAGATGGGTACTTTTGTGGGATCCCTGTGTCTTCTGAGGAGTTTAAATTAGCACCTACTTTGAAGTCATTTGCAGACTTGGGCAGCCACAAACCCTTAATATTAACTTTGACCTGCAAGAAGCAAATGCCAAAGAGAAGTAGCCTAAAGATGGAACCCTAGAGATCTCTGAAACAGACAGGTATTTTGGAGAATGTAGAACTATCCATCTTTACTTGGGTCCCATTAGTGAAATAGTTTGCTATCCAATGAGTTGCATTATCTATGATGCCTAAGTATGTGGTAGTGTTGATCACCTTTGGTAGGTCCCGATATGCAGTATGCTCAGATTTGCCATCATTCATTACCCTGGTGACTTTTTTGAAGAAATCATCCAAGTTAAATATGAAAAATCTGTACATGATGAATTTGAACTAGGCTGAACCAAGAGACTATATGTTACCTAAATCACCATAACAATCCTTCCCACGGCTTTACAGGTGACGCTCGGCAGAGTTATGGGTGTATCATTACCAGAGTGCATTGAAGCTTAACCTTTGTGCAAGGTAATGGCTATTGTCCTGCATTCATCCAGCACAAAACCTGTTTTGAGATTAATATTAGCCTCTGTAGGTGAGTGTGACAAGTAATTTTTAAGGCTAACCAGCTGGTAGCATGATATGATTTCCATTCCCATAGATGTAGTGTTCTTGCCTAAGACAGTGCCCTGAAAATAAGTTCTTAGGAAATTTGAGGGGGTGTGGATGAAGGTGTTTGACCTGATAATATAGTAGCTGAGAGACAGAGGGAGGGAGGCTGAAGTAATCTAATCTGCTGTCAGACAAATTCAGCTCAATGTCCTCTGGATATTAGTGTGTAATACCATTTACTATACAGTGCTGGGCATTGTGGTTATGTTTCACCTGGGTGGTGATATTTATACCTCATATCTGGATTTCTTTCATTTGATCAGGATCAGGAGTTCTTTGTTTTGTTTTCTTTAGTTTTGTAAGGGTGTTTTGGCTTTGAGAGACTTAGATCACTTTTTGCTTGCAATGAGTTTTTTTTTCTTTTCAGGCAAGCAGCAATGCCTGCCACTCCTGGGGAATTTCACCCTGTCTCCAGTATATAGTGCTGTGTAATACTCACAGCTGAGCACAGCCAAGTGGACACTGATGGAAGTAATATGTAGAGAGCATGCTATCAGCTGGTGTTTGTCTTGGCTAAAACTGTGTGCAAAAAAAACTGCAGTATCACACAGTAGCATACCCATCAGAGGTACGCTTTTATATCAGGAAACATGCAATTAGCTTGAGCTGTCAATCCCCAGTACAATATTTGCTAAGTGTGCCTAGCATTTTCTGTATCTTTTGCTTAGATTTTGTTGTGTCAGGCAAGGCATTCAGGATTGTACTTCTCAACTGTCCCTGAACTGGCAGTAGGTTCCATATTTTTTTCCTCATATATTTGCCCTATCACTTGTACAATGTTTGAAGTTCTGGTAAATCAGGGTAGATTACAGTTCTTCAGTAATTATGGACACAGGTGTTTCTTACTTGTTATTTTTCAGGAAAGACAGGCTAATGTAAAACTTTTTGATCTATTTTATTTTAAGTGTGATTGTTCATGAGTACCTGAATAAGTGTGTCTGTACGTGAGCATAGAGGATCCTTTGCCAGGGTGGTTTCCGAGTCATCTACCACCAATAGTGAGTCTTTTTCTGAATCCCAGCCATTATCATTTGGAAAACCAGGTCTAAGAAAAATATTGCTTTTCATAAATCCAACAAAGTTTAAACCTTCAGCGCCTTATCTAATAATCTCACCAACTTATCCTCAACCAAAAACTTTTCCACATTGAAATGGACAAGAGCAGTTTCCTCTATGTTTTTTTTCAGTATCATTATTTTTCTCAATGCCAAATTCCTTAAAATGTCTAACAGATTTGAAATAATCTTCATTTCTAGGAGGATAAGCTTTTTCAATTACTCTTGAATAATACCCCATTTCTCAACCTAAACACTGTGCTGTGTGTCAGAATCTTCCTGTATGCCTGCAGCCATACTATCTAACATGGTTGTCAATTTTTTGCCCTGATCTTGAGTCTTGACCATAATATAACATTTCTCCTCCAAATTATACACTGATTTTAAAGGAACAAACATCATAAGATCTTCAACTGAATCAGTGGCTGAACGTGATAGACACTTTATTTTTTTTAAGCTGGAAGATAAGACGGACATTTGTTCGATTCCCACAGTAGGTATTTGGATTAATTTCCAGTACTGACACTATAGTGAATGATAATAGGCTGCTACACCTTTGGGAGTGACATGCTTTGGATGATATGTTAAACTGAGTTTGCCATCTGCCTGATGGTATCTCAGGTGGATGTAAAAGGTCCCATAGCACTTACTGAAAATAATAGGAAACATTCTTTGGTGCCTTGAACAAATTTCCCCTAGTCAGTGCAAATACTTCCCCAATTATCTCCTGAAAATATGTCACTGGCCTAGAGGGACTAACTCAGTTAACAAAGTATAAATAAATAAGTAAATAAATAAGTACTTATATTTAAAACCCATTTAATTAGTTGTTAGTGGAGTGTCCAAAGGAGACGTTATTCCTTTTGTAGCATCACAAACATTCTCCTGAAATTCTGAAACTCACTAATAAGACATTGGTGTGATAAATTCATATATCAATGTATCCCTTACCTCTGGAACAAATGTCTAATGCATTTCTACCAGATTATAACCCTTGCCATCTTCAAAGTTAATCTCAAGAATTGAATACAGACCTGAAAGTCTCAATACAGAGCCTTAAATTTTCACCTGATCAATCTTGTTGTTCACTCACTGATACTGGAGATAACTTTTGAATAAGGGTTTTTAGCTCATCACTTGCAGTTGTGGCCAAGTGGTTATGGCAATGAAATAGAAAAACATTGGGGTCTATTAGCAGAAAAGTTACATTCATCATTAAAGGATCATAGGAAGTTATTAGGCTACTGGCCCTTAGGCCCTTACAAGCCTAGCCAAGAATTTAGACCATGTTCCATCAAGTCAGCACCCTATACCACTGTCCAGCAGGGACACAGGTGGAATCTGAGGGGTATATTTTCTGTCCCCATCCAGTTACCAATGTTGCAGTTAAAGAGGGTTAATGAGGTACACTGCTTGATGTGGAGAGGGAGTCTATTCCACAAAAGGGGGAGTCTCTGGAACACAAATCTGTCCCGCCAACAAGCCCTATTGATATCACAGACCAGGATGAGGTCAACACGTGCAGGTTACTTGAATGGAGCTTGACTTGCAGATATGCCGCAGTCCCATCAAGGCGGGGTCTGAGATTGCTTTGTATGCCAGACAGAGGTCACCTTTGAGGAGTCTGTAGGAGACTGAGTAGAGGGACAGGGCCTTTAGCCTATCTATGTAGGGTAGATGTTTGAGACCCTGGAGTCTCCTGGTGAGGAACCTCTGTGGTCTGTCCAGCTGCAGCATGTTCTTTGTGAGATACATGCCAAAACATGCATTGTACTCAGTAATGGGACTTATAAGGGAAGAATACAGGGATGTTATGACCACCTTGTCCCTGGATGAGATAACCTTATTAATGAGTTGGGCCATATAGAAGGCTTTCCATACAACAGAGGCAATATGGTGACCAAAAGTCAATTTGCTATCAACCTAGGTGCCCAAGTCCCTCATGACTGATTGCATGCTTAGGACCTTATTATTAATGTGATAATTTGTAGGGATGTCAATGTCCTCAAAGGGGATGATGATGCATTTCTTGGCATTCAGTTTGAGGCCATGTTTCTGGCACCAGTCATTTGTTTGGGTGAGACCCTCTTGGAGGATGTCCACATCATTAGGGGAATTGATGACAGCACCCAGCTTGTAGTATTCTGCAAACCTGGTCAGCCATAGCCCACTGGTTTTGGCCTGCACATCAGAAAAGTATATCCCAAACAGCAGAGGACCCAAGACCAATCCCTGGGGTCCACTGCTCATTAGGGGTCTACTGCTTGAGGTGGCTTCCCCAATTTTGACTAGAAGGATTCTGTCAGTGAGCCAGTTTGCTACCTATCTGGTAATATATGGATTGATGCCTATTTGAGAGAGTTTATCTATTATATCCGAGTGAGGAATAGTATTGAAGGCTTTGGCCAGATCAAGGTAGGTGGTGTGCACCATCTTCCCCTCGTCCATGGCTTTGGTGACTGTCTCAAAGAAGTCGACCAAATTTAACAGGCATGACCTCCCCTTGATGAAACCAAACTGTATGGTTGAGTGTTTGGAGGTTGCCAATGTCCGTGTTAATGACGTCCATGATAATCCACTCCATGGCCTTGCAGATCAGGCTAGTTAGGCTGATGGGCCTATAATTTCCAGGATTGGTGGATGCTCCACCTTTGTGCAAAAGGATGACAGTGGATGTCCTCCACTCAGCTGGGATGAAGCCAGTACTCAGGGTTTGGATAAATAGGGTGTCTAATGGTGCTGCAAATTTCTGCCTGAGTTCATGTAGGATGCGGTCTGGAATGTCATCGGGTCCCATGGAGGCTGTATTTTTTTGCCTTTGAGAGAGCAGTGATGACTTGCTCCCTAGAGATAAGGGGAAGGGGCAGGTAGTGGGGATGTCCTGATTTACTGAGGGGAGACAGAGGGGTGAAGTTTTCACTGAACCTGTCTGCCAGCAGGTTGGATATATGTACAGCATTTGTGTATGTTGTGTCCTTGACCACCAGTTCTGAGCAGATCTGGGTGCTTCCTTTGAGATTGTGGACATATTTGAAGAAGGCCTTATGATTGTCTTTAGTAGATGTGGCCAGTTTGGACTCAAAGTTTGCTTTGGAGCAGTTCAGTAGTGCTCTTATTTGCTTGTTCAGGCTAAGGAGAGATTGCTTCCAATTAGGCACCTCCTCCTTCTTGGTACTGGACAGCAATTTTTTTCTTTTATTATTGAGTTTATTTATTGCAGATGTCCACCAGACAGGTTTACTCTTTGTTGAGGAGGATTATTTTGTACTGTTTGGTATTCCTGATTCCATGCAACTATATAAATGCTTATATAGCACTTTGATGCAGGTCTGGACATATGCGACATTTCCTACAGAGGCGGAGGGGGCTGTGAAGCTGTTTATACCTTCCCCCAGGAGGTTGTAATCAGTTTTGGAGAAGTTTTTTTGTTTGACCATAGCTGGGGTGGGGTTGGGGGAGATGGTGTCTTCAAAAGTGTCCGCTCTGTGGTCGGATATTACTAGGGATCATGACACTGTAGGGATGCTGCAGTGGTTACTCATGTTGGTTAATACCAAGTCCAAGATATTTTCACCTCTTGCAGGGGTGTCAGCCAACTGGTCCAAGGCATTTGCACTGACGAAATCAAGTAATCTCTGGGCATTTGTGTTTTGGCATGAGTATTTCTTACAATATATGGTTGGATAGTTAAAGTCGCCTAGGATCAGGGTAAAGGATTGAATCTTGAGAGATATAAAGAGGTCCAGATAGGTAGAGTGGGCAACTTGAGTCAAAGTTTGAGGCTTATAGCTAGCTATGATTTGAATAGGGGTCTTGTCAATTGTTAATTGCAACTGGAGTGCTTCCTGTGCATCATACTGTTTGATCAGCCTGGAGGTGTGTATGTCATTCATATATATTGCAACTTCACCTCCTTTTGCTGTGCTGCCCACAGTTTGGGGTCTGAATGTATGACAGGATGAGTAACCTGGTATGGCTGAGGTGCTGTCCACAGCTTTGAACCACGTTTCTGTGATTGCACAAATGTCAGGGTTAAGAATCCTTGCAATGAGTGCAGTTGCATGTTTAGATTCCTAGCATTTAGCAGCATGACCTTTAATTTAGGTTTTGATGAAATTTGCATATTGGTACATTTGATCTCATGGCATTGCCTAAAAAGGCACTATGGGGGAGGCAAGAGCCTTTGCCAGGAGCCTGAAGCCCAAGGGAGACAGAAAAGCATCATGGCTTGTCAATCATGTCATCCCAGGCTGCCAGGTACTGGATCCCCTTGGAATGATACCAGAAACTTAGCCAATTTTTCAAGTCAGTCATTTTCTGTTTGTATTGAGGCATTGTACTGGGTGATGGTAGGATGCTGCTTAAGGCTAGGGACATACCTGCCTGGGACACATATTCAGCAAGCTTGATCGTGTCTCTCTTCATATAGTCCAGGGAGGCATGTCTCAAGTCATTCATGCCAACATGGACTATGACAGTCATAACAGTACATGTTGAGAGACTTGATTGCATGTGTGATATGGTGGATTCTGGTACCCAAAAAGCAACTAACTGTGACTTTCTCCTTATCCAGCCTGGCGAGGGGCACATCTTTGTCTCACAATGGAGTCTTCTATGACTAATATGTTGGGTTTATGTTTAGGTCTTAGTGGCTGTGGGACACAGGTGTGTGGACTATGTGTGGTGTGTAGTGTAGTGGGCAGTGAATATGGCCCATATCTAAAATAGTCTGCTCTTACATATCAAGTAAAGTCAAAGTCAAAGTAAACTTTATTGTCATTCAGAAATCACACGTGCAAAACTGAACAAAATTCCATATCTCCAAACTCAATGTGCAGACAACATATAGACTATTTTCACAGACATTTACACATAACACCTGGTTATTACATCACAGACATGCAAGTAGACAGACTAATATTGCACATAATTAGAAACACATTTTAACACTTTTTGAACTGAACACTTACTTGCATGAGACTTTAGTATTGCGCAGGTACTTGGTTAAGACATTGCATTGATCCTTGCACAGAAAGAGACATTGAGTATTGCACTGTAAACATTAGAGTATTGCACTATGGTTAATTTATGAATTTGCATGTATTGCACTGAAAGAAGAGATATTTTACTGCATTACTACTACCCTAGATAAGTTATAGTCATGGTGAATATTGCACTAAGTATTAGATGAGACTGGTATCCAGGTTAGTGCACAATTTGAGACAAGCTTCTACAGTTTCTACTGACCCAGATGGCCATCATGGAGCATAGTTGTATCTAGAGTTCAGCAGCCTGATGACATTAGGGAAGAAGCTGTTGCTGAATCTCGTAGTTCTGCAAAGTATGCTTCCGAAGCGCTTTCCGGATAGTAGATGCAGGAACAGTCTGTAAGCAGGGTGAGTGCAGGCTTTAATTATTCCTCTGGACCTGCTGAGACATCTCGATAAGTACAAGCTGTGGAAATAAAGTAATTCCTTGAAGGTTTTTAAGGATAATCTGGATGACTGGATAAAAGGGCTGAGTGACTGAACACTAAATGTCAAACTAGACTTAAGGAGCTGTTATATTTATCATTCCTTAAAGTACACTACTTTTGGTAGAAATATTTGCACACTGTTTGTGCTTTTAAGATTGCATAATATATTTTGGGCATCTCGCTGCATGGGTGGAAGCTAGGCTTTACCTCTTTAGGAAGTGAGCTGTATTCAGATCTGCTGCATGCTCACAGTTTATCTGACATGGTAGTAGAGACTGTAACAGAGTCAGGTTATTTAGAAGAAAAATGGTTAGTCTAAACTGGTAATGATTTGACCATGCACTACATATTATATAATACAAAAATTCTGACTAATAAGAACCGGCAATGTGGAAATACCTGAACTATAATCACGGGATACATTTGTTTTAGTTTTTCATGGCTAATTGTATGAACAAATATTTTGCTAGGTGGCTGTGCTTACTTTTTTATAAATAATGGGCTAAATTCAGAAAACGTAGCCACATCACATTAAATGAAATTGCTCAATGAATGGGTGCAATTCAGAAAATCCAGATATAAGATGTGGCTAGCATAAATAATGTGGTCAGCCGTGTTATACAGTAATGTCTCAGGTAACCGGCAACCATGGGAATTGGTAGATGCTGAATAATTGTAGTTTCTGTTTGCTTGAGAGTTACTATTAAAAATATCCCTGACTAATACTATGCCCTATACTATTTGTTTGGTTTGACTTGTTATCAGGTTGTGGAGAGAGGGAATTTATTCTTATCTTATTTTTTAAAACAGAAAGTGTAACACAAGAAAATTGTACTGTATTTATTCAATATTTTTTCCAGTTGCTTGAGAGTGCTGATTGCTTGAATTCCAGTTAAGTGAGAGTTTACTGTATTCTAATGACTGTATAATAAATTGCTGCATATTAAAAGGAGGCAGGACAAGATGGTAAAGCAACTGATAACTATCTAAGTATCAAGCATCAATGCTACACTGTCTGTAGACTTGTACTCAGCCCTATGGCTATTTATTTATTTATTTGTTTATTGATTGATTGATTGATTGATTGATTGATTGATCGATTGATTGATTGACATTTGTTGACCAGGAAAGTCCTACTGGGTCAAATACGCCTTTTCAGTGGAGGCCCATGGAAAAAAGCTCCATCTACACATTATATAAGAGACATAAAAACATATTAAAAAGTATATACAGATTCTGAAACTACAAATATACAGCATGTAAAAATAGCTATCAAATGAAATTTATAGTATTCGTGATTATTAATGCATTATGCATAGTACTAGGTAAGACAATCAATTATCAAATAACTTTTTTTTGTATTACAGGAGATGGATTTTGACATTAAAGGTAAGGAAGGAAGATAGTAGGGATATCATTTTGTAGGAGGATTAGAAGAAGAGTAGATTTGAGTCAGGATGCTAATTAATTTAGGGTTAGTCATAAGAAGGCATTGTATAAAATAAATATAATTTGGTTTGGGAAGGTTTATGTATCATACAGGTTTGGAGATGATTTATTAAGTTGTTAGCAGAGATGAACGTTCAGTGTAGCAGGGATGGAAATATTACCTCTTTGGGTAAGTGCAGGGGCAGACCTGAGTGCTGATTAGATAGTTTTTTAGGGTGGGTTTAAATTTGTTGAAGCACTCACAGCTATTTATGGTAGGGAGGGCTTTCCATTGTTTTACAACAGCATGTGAGTACAGGCACTGTTCAGCTCTTTTGTTAAGTATGTGGACAGTTATGAGTTATTTGTCTTCAGAACAGAGAGCTGTTGTGGGGATATAAGATTGCAGTATGGATTTAAGACCAGAGCAGCTGTCTGAGTTGTAGATAATTTTATGAGCTATATATAGTTGAAGGAGGTCAAGGTGTTGTGGGAAATCAAGCCAGTTTACTTCTTTTAGAGCTTGGCAGTGATGGGACAGGTAGGAGCTGCCTGTGACAAATTTGGTGATTTTGTAGTGGCAAGATTGGAGCTTATTTTTTAGTGATAGGTGAAGATTGGTGAATATGGGGGTACTGTATAAGACTGAGGGGAACAAGTAGGTATTGACAAGGAGCTTTTTATACCTATATAGAGCTCCTAGTTTGTAGTATGTTTTCTTTATGGCCTTACAAATATAGTGTTCCAATGTAAGTTTATTGTCTATGGTAATGCCTAAAAGCTTAGCAATGGATACTATTTAAATTTCTGTGTTATCCTGGTAGAGTATTTTAAAGTCAAATTTCAGGGGTTTTGTTGAGAAGAGTAGAAGTTTTGTTTTTTTGGGATTAAGAAGTAATTGTGATTCTCTCAGCCAGACTTCAATTGAGGCAAAGGTACTTTAGTTATTTGTTGGAGGTGCTGTTTGATATTTGAGGAGGAAATTACGGAAGTATCATTTGCTTACTGGATGATGGAGCTTAGGGGGGAAGTGATGTGTAAGTTGTTGGTAAAAATATTGAAGAGTAGGGGACCAAGGATGGAACCTTATGGGACCCCAGTTTGGTTAGTTCAGTACTGGGATAAACTATTTTGCCATTTTACACATTGTTGCTGGTTTGATGGATAGCTAGTGAACCATTTTGGCAGGCTGGGGAGCAGCCAGTATTAGACAGTTGTTGAAGACATTTTGTGTGTGATATTGTGTCAAAAGCCTTTGACAGATCAAGTAGAAGTACTGAAGTAATGTTACCAGAGTCAGTGGATTTGTTCACAGTATCCAAGAAGGAGATTAGTGCAGTACGTGCTGTGTGATGGGTGAAACTGTTGTGGGTTGGGGTGAGTCGATTGTTGTGTATAAGATGGTGAAGTAATTGTTTTTGTATACATTTTCTGGGCATTTGGCGATGGGTGAGAGGATGGAGATTGGACAATAATTGGATGGTTAGTTGGAATTGCCTCCTTTGTGCAGAGGGGTAATGACAGATTTTTTCCAATGGTTAGGGACATAGGACTCTGTGATAGAGTGGTTAATAAGAATGCTGACAGGATATGTAATAGCATCAGCAGTGAGCTTTAAGTAGTCAGAAGGAAGGATGTCGAAGGAGACAGAGCATGGTTTTAATTTCCTAAGGAGCTTCAGGATTAGTGAGGTTGGAATTGGTTGTAGGGAGAATGGGGTAGGTGGTGTGTTTGCATTTTGGGGAGGGGGGAAGAATAGATGTCTTTGGACTGTGGTGTGAGAGGATTGAAGTTGGAGACAGAGGTTGTAGTATAAGTAGAGTCTATTATTAGTTTGCTTATACTACTGATAAAGTGTAAATTGCACATAGTAGTTATTTGAGAAGGTGTTTTTTTCTGGGAATGGTGATGGATTTTGTTTAGAGCCTGGGGTAAGGGGGTTAGAAACGGTTTTCCAGAATAGTTTTGGGTTATTGTTATGGTTAGCCAGTTGACTGGAGAAGTAGGGGTTTTTTTTGTCTGAATTGAGTAGTTTTTTTTGTTTGTTTGTTTTTTTTTACCTTATTCTGTATTTGTTTGCATTTTATTTGATTTGCTTCATTTTTGTTGTACTGCCATTCTTTCCAGGTTTTGTCCCTAGTTTGTATGAGTTGTTTAGTGGTCTTTGTTAACCAGGGAGCATGGTCTGGTTTTATTTTTTTTGACATGAACAGGGGCAAGGTTGCTGAGAATGTTTAGAAATATTTTGTTGAAATGGTCTACGGCTTTGTCTAGTGGGAGAGTTTTAAGAGGTGCCAGTTAGTGTATTTTAGAATATTTGTGAATTGTTGTTGGTCAAAAATTCTTATATACTGGGGGTATTATAGTTGTGGGTTCTAGTTATTTCTGGTGTGGTCCTATAAGTGAACATAGGAAAAAGGTCGCTGAGTATATTGGGTAGGGTGTTGGGGTTTGAATAATTTGCTGGGTCAGAAACTAGGATCCAGTCAAGAGTGACACCCAATGAATTATTATTTTGCATTCTGGTAGTGTTGATGACCAGTTGGGTAAAGCCATACAAGTTTATGCTATTTGCAGGGGAGTCAATTATTAGATCTTGGAAGTTGATATTTACATTACCCATAATAATGGTCTCTTTGCTGATATTTTCTGACATCCAGGCAAGGATGTCCTGTAAAGTATGGATGTTTTGGACAAGTGGGGTATACAGTCCAGCTATGCAGAGCTGTTTCATATTATTGATTTGTAGGGTTGCAATTAGAATTTTGTCATTTTTAAAATATTGTATTATATTGTGGAAAGGTAATATTGTGAGAGAGTCAGGATAAATGAGGGCTACACCACCTCTTTTTTAATTGATTCTGTTTTTTCTTAGTATATTATAGCCAGGGGGACTTATTTCTATGATAAATAAATAATAAACGAGATCAAGATAGTGGAACAGTACTAATAATAAAAAACTTTGATAAAAACAAACAAAAAGTACCGAATCAACACAGCTGGCAAAAACTAAACGCTTTCACGATAGTTCAAATCTCTTCATCAGACTAACTTCAGCTAACAAAATGCAACTTATTTAAAAGAAATTCAACACATCAATTGCTAACAAGCTAATAAAAATTAATTAAGCTCTGATTAAATACTAATCAGCACTTAGTTTCAACAGTATAAGACAGTATAAAAACAATATAAAAACTCATGCATAGATATTAAAATATATATAATACATAATTATATATGTTTATTTATCAGTCAGAATCCATTTATTTTAGACAATGCTTAAGTGGACATGCTTTCAGAAAAGGTTTGCGTGATAAAACCCCATTCAGACCTGGTGGTCTGTCTGCATTAAAAAAGAGAATCCATTTCTCTTCATCCATTTCTGTTAGGTTCCTAATGTTACCGCCTCTTATCCCTTCATCTATCATCTCAAAGTCCATAAATTTAAAAGTGTGCTGACTCCATATTAAATGACATGTTGTGCAGTGCCGCATCTGCAGTGAAGAATCCATCCACAAGGACTCAAGGGCTTTAAAAAGAAAATAAGTTACTTGACCACGGTCCCTGTGAATGGGTTCTCTCTCAGTCCCCCACTTGTTGAATCCTTGGCCATTGGCCGCATCTGCAGTGAAGAAACCAGCTACAAGGACTCAAGGGCTTTAAAAAGAAAATAAGTTACTTGACCACGGTCCCTGTGAATGGGTTCTCTCTCAGTCCCCCACGTGCTGAATCCTTGGCCATTGGCCGCATCTTCAGTGAAGAAACCAGCCACAAGGACTCAAGGGCTTTAAAAAGAAAATAAGTTACTTGACCACAGTCCCTGTGAATGGGTTCTCTCTCAGTCCCACACTTGTTGAACCCTTGGCCATTGGCCGCATCTGCAGTGAAGAAACCAGCCATAAGGATTCAAGGGCTTTAAAAAGAAAATAAGTTACTTGACCATGGTCCCTGCGAAGGGGTTGTCTCTCAGTCCCCCACTTGCTGAATCCTTGGCCATTGGCTGCATCTGCAGAGAAGAAACCAGCCACAAGGACTCAAGGGCTTTAAAAAGAAAATAATTTACTGTAGGTGTCTAGCTATGTTTCCCTCTTAGCCTGCTACTGTAGAAAGTACCTGGTCTAAAGTAGAAATAGCTGACTCTACCCACGGCTAGGGACAGCAGCTGCTCCCCCACCCCCATCAGCTGTAAATACATTCTCAAGTTAACTTTTTCTTTTTAGTTATCAGTAAACCAAGATAAAGCTCTAGGTGAAAACATGTAACCCAGTAGATACACTGGAAATGCCCACTTGTAAAATAGAGGCAAAAAGGTATTTAAACTGCCACTTTTTGTCTGCTTCAAACTAGGTATCTACCCAGAAAGGACACAGCTGAAATCAGGTCTATAGATTGTTTTTCCCTACTAGATTCTAATAACTCCTAACAATTTGGCTATTTAGATGCTTACTGTACAATCTTTAGCCTGGGGTGGTTCTAGCCTGCTAATTTCGTTACGCTCACTTCGCTACCCTCCCTTCCTCCTATTCCCACCTGCCCCCAGTACATCTACATTTATTCTTAGTCTTAACCCCACCCCATAATTACCACCAATTAGGCTATGCTACTAGTAATCCTTCCCCCTACATCCAACACAATCATGCTACTACCTAATATAATAACAGTCCTAACCTGCATAGTTCTAGCTCACATTACTCCCTACCAAGGCTTCATAGTCACATGCCCCAACAACTGCCACTGTACTCTCTCAATACCCTCCCTCAAACATTTACACTATAACTACACAACCCCTGCCACCAAAAACATTCTCCCAGTACACACACTCCATTACCAAACACCTAACACACTCAAAAATAAAATATCCCTAAGATACCATAAGCAATTTATTATGTATATAAAACATATCATAAACACCCTCTATAAACTAGCCCTCGCTGGAGACATCCATCCAAACCCTGGTCCTCCCAAATCCAACACAACCACAAACCCTAGTCCATGCAACCCCCCCCCCCACAACTCAACTCTTAGCCAACAAGAAAACAACAGACCTACTTATAATGTACCTAAACATCAGAAGCATATGCTATAAAATCCAAGGACTACATGCCAGCATAAGCATATATTCCCCAGATATTCTCTTCCTAACTGAAACCTGGCTCAAACCTCACATCATAAGTGAGGAAATACTTCCACTTGAATACAACATCCTTCACATAGATAGATTGTCAAAAAAGGAGGTGGTGTAGCATTGATATTTAAACAGCACCTCAATATACAACTCCTGAACTCATCTTCCCCTCACCACAACAATGAAGAAATCCTTTATGCCAATCTCAAACTAAATCCAAACAAAACAATCAATAACATAGGATGCTATTTCCTACCAGAGCAAAATATTTCACCCCTAGAAAATTTCCTTAGCTGGGCTACTCTCTCTCTACCTCTGCCCCAGGAGACCATCATTCTCGGTGACTTTAACACCAACTGGCTATCCTGTAATACCAATCTCCCAAGCATTCACCTTAATCTCCATGGGTTCACTCAACTCATCCAATCCTCTACCCAAATCAACAAAACCCCTAACAATTATACCTTACTTGACTGGATCCTAGTCAACAAAGCCCCTCACTCTTACCTAGCAGGTGCTTACCTGACAGTCTTAGTCACCACTCCCCCACTTTCCTAATTCGGCACCACACATACAATCTCAAGACCATTATCCACAGGCAAATATGGAACAAGTCCAACTTCAACACCAACTCTTTCATCTCCTCCCTGCAAAAAATTAACTGGTCACCACTAAAATACCTCAACCTAGATGAGGCCGTCCACTTCTTCAGCAGTACCTTCCTTTCCATCCTAAACACCCATGCTCCTGTAAGAAATGCCAAAGTCAGATCCAGGCATGTCCCATGGTTAAAAAAGACCACAAGAACCCTAATGAAATCCAGAGATAAGGCCTGGGAGCACTGGCAACTAACAAAAAAATAACTCAGATAGGCAATCATTCATTGAACTGCACAATAAAGCCAAAAAGCATATAAAATTAGACAAATCCCTCTACTATAAATCCACCCTAAACTCTACCAACCACAACCCTAAGCAATTCTGGTCCACTATTAACACTATCCTCTACCCAGGGGAGGTTGATACCCCCCAGCCACCCATTACACCATCCTCCAGCAATATTGCTGAATCCTTCAACAAACACTTCACTGAAACTATAACATCCCTAAACAAACAACACTTCCCTACAACAACACCCCCAACTCCTATCCCTAAACCTCCCACTCCTCTTTTCTTCTTCACCTCAGTACCTACCTCCAACATAAAACTATTGTCAAAACTTAAACCCACCAAACTCGCAACTGACAACCTCCCCTCTGAATACTTGAAACTTGTAGCTGATACACTAGCCTACCCAATTTCAATTCTAATCAACTGTTCCATAACAGAAGGCTATGTTCCTTCAATATGGAAAATATCCTACATCATTCCCCTCCACAAAGGCACCCCCTCAACTGACCTCTCCATTTACTGCCCCATTGCTATCCTCTCCTATCTCTCCAAGATACTTGAAAAATGTAGCAAGACCCAGGTCTCCAACTACCTCCTAGCTAATAATCTCCTCTCCAAAACCCAACATGGTTTCAGGCTATATCACAGCACTACCTCCAATCTGCTCTCCTTCACCAACACTATACTTCGACACAAAAACAATGGCCTCTTCTCTACTGCCATATTTCTAGATCTCTCAAAGGCCTTTGACATGGTATTTCATGAGCTACTACTCTCTACTCTCCCCAACATCTCCTTCTCACAATTAGCCTGCAACTGGTTCCACAGCTATCTACATGGATGAAAGCAATCAGTAATCTGGGACAATAACCTATCACCTTGCCTCCCAGTTACTCTTGGAGTTCCACAAGGGTCTATCCTTGGCCCTCTGCTATTCTCACTTTTCACTAACAACCTACATACTGCCACCACACAAGCATCTCTTATACAGTACACAGATGACTCTACTCTCATCTGCTCTGCCCCCACTCTGCCAGAACTACAACAAATCACACAGGAATCATTCTCTTCTGTAGAAAGCTGGCTATCCAATGTTCAGATCCCACTCAACCCAAGTAAGACAAAACTTCTCCTATTCCAACCTTCCAAAGCCACCCAAAACACCCCCCACTACAACATTCTCGCCAAAGACAATACCATCATCTCTCCATCAGAACTCAAAAAATTACTTGGTGTGCAAATCGACAACAAACTTAGATTTGACAAACAAATATCTCTCACAGTAAAAAAAGTTCACAAGAAACTTGGTGCATTATATCAAAGCCTCCAATTCCTAACCAAGTCAGCTAGAATCTCCATAGCCAATTTGCAGCTAAACTCCACCCTACTTTATGCATCTCCAATACTTAACCAACCTTAGACAGAGAGACCTACACAAGCCGGATGCTTGTTACAACAAAACTGCTAAATTTCCCAATAGAACTTCCTACCGCAGCCATCACTGTATCTCCCTTAAAGAACTAAACTGGCTAGAACTCCCACAACTCCTTCACTTTAATCAACTCACCCTCACTCATAGACTAATTAACCACCCCCTTAACACCCCTTCCCTTCAAACCCTTCTCCAACCCTATCACTCCACTAGGGCCCTAAGATCAAGCAACAAAAATCAACTCACTGTTATCAAACCCAAAAACTCAACAGGAGAAGCCATATTTTCATGTACCACATCTAAACTTTGGAACAATCATCCACCCTCTATAACTACTCTACCTTCCAATAGCCTTTTCAAGACTGCACTCAAATTTCACTTAAATTTGCACTGTCTGTTTCCTTCTTTTAATCCAGACTAGCACCCCCGCCCTTACCCCCACCTAGACTCTTAACCCAGCTATACTACCGCCACTACAAACCACAGTCAGAATTAGCTAGTTGTCTTTACATACTTTAAAATCTTGTCTGACAACTTTGTTACTAATATTATAAGCGACAAGAAACTATCTTAACTTGCAACATTTGCTGTATATATTGTTGATAATCAATATCTTGTTATTGTATTAAAGCCAACAACCTGTAATGTTGTTTACTATTGCTGAAACTTTGTATCTCTATTTATCATGTACATGATGTAGAGCTTTTCTCCCTGGCATCCACTGAAAAAGGACCTGCGTCCAGTCGGAATTTCCCGGTAAACAAATGTAAATAATTAAATAAAATAAATAAATAAATTGTGTCTTTCCCATTCCTGATGTCTCTATTGTGTTTGAGAATTCTATCCCTTAATAGTTGATTACTTCTGCCTACATCGAAGGCATGGCATATTTGACAGTAACTAAAACAGACAATTATATTACTAGTTGTACAGTCCATGTAGAAATCAAGTTCTATCATAAATTTAATAGAAGGATGTACATAGTATGCACCTGTATGAATATATTTACAGGCTGTGCAGCTCCTACACATAAAGGTACCTGTCCTTTTAAACTGCAGTCTCTTTCTGGCATTTTGTGATGTATAACATAGATGCCTTTTCAATGATCTGTTATTCATAAAGGAGAAATGTGGTACTGTATCTATCACATCCTTCAACTCATCTACTGTGTTCAAGATGTTCCAGTTCCTCTTTATAATGTCACAACATTTATTTATATTACTAGAATATGATAGTGGAAACCTAAGGATTTCTACACTTTTTCCCAAGCAGTATTCATTCTCAGCCACTCCCTCTGCATAGTAGGGTTTATATTTTCCACCTCTTTCTCTCCATGCATTCATAATACACCCATCGGTTTCTCTCTCATGATACCCTCTGTCTAGAAAATCTTGTTTCAGAGATGCAGTTGCTGTCTCCAACAACTGTCTCTCTTCATTATGCAATCTCATTATTCTGAAAAACTGATGTTTAATTATATTGCATGAGACATATCTAGGGGCATACTATTTTTGTGCAATAAGTTATTCCTACGAGTCGGTTTCCTATATAAACTAGTTTGTACCAGTTTTAATTCAGACTTTCTAACTAAAACGTCTAGGAACTCTATCTCGTCCATACAATATTTGTATGTAAATCTAAGAAAGTTAGTAGACTCATGTAAATATTCTATGAATTTTTCTAGCATTTCTATCATTCCTTCCCATAGCAAAAAATATTATCCACGAACCGTGGATACCATGCTATATATCCACAAACTTATTTGCTTGTAACAGCTTCTCTTTTTCCCATTGTACCAAGACTAGGTTGGCGTAGCTATTGGCACAAGCTATGTCCATATCTACACCAGCCCTCTGCACAAAAAATTCTTGTTCAAACACAAAAACATTGTTTTCAAGTACTAACTCAAGTAAAGTGCATAGTAAGTTGATCTTATCATTGGTAAAACTCTGATTTACATTAAGAAAGGCCCTAATGCTTTCAATTCCGCAATCATTGGGTATTGCCATAAAAAGGGATCCTATTTCTAATGTTACAAGACAATAATCATTCTTCAAACCTGTGGTTACAGCATATAATTTCTGTAAAAAAGACTTGGTATCCTTGAGCACTGTTTCACATCCTTCTAATAAAGGATGTAAATTCTTTTCAACAAAAATGAAGATTGGTCCATTGCCCAGCCCTTCCCAGACACTATAGAATGCGTTGGTGGACATTCAATATTTTTATGTAGTTTGGGGAGGCCATATATCATTGGAATAAGTGGATGTTCCACATTAAAATAATTTTATTGACTTTCGGTGATCATACCAGTCATAAGCATATCAAACACATAGAAAGACACTTTTTCAATAATGCCATTCACAACAGACTTAGGCACACATGAATACGTATCATCATCACCCAATAGTTTCCTCATTTGTGTTACATAATGCTCTCTATCTAACACAACTATGCCGCCGCCATTATTGGCTGGCCTGATTTCTAAAGATTTCATAGTTTTCAACTTTCTCAGAGAGATATATTCATCTGAACTTATATTATAAAAAGGGTATATATTATAAGATCAACGTTTGAAAACATCGAACATATGGTCGACATCATATGTTCGATGTCTTCAAACATCGACCTTATAAAAAGACAAAAAAAAAAAAAAGTACCCTAACAGGTTTAAGTAGGGGGGCAAACCCCCCTGCACCCCTCACATGGGGGGCTTCGGCCCCCACACCCCCCGCTACTTAAATATATCAACTCCAAGACCATACTACATTGCAGTAAATGGAAATCTCCCCTTATGGAGATTTTCATTTACACACTTGAGATTCTGAGCGTTCGATATTCTCGTGTCGACAATGTCAGATTTGACATTGTCGCCTTTCGAGAATATAATATAGACCCTATAAAAACTAGGTTTTATGCCAGTTTCAAACACTTTTCTTATTTGCATCTCACAAGTATTTACAAAGGCATCAGTCATAGGGTGGGATGGTGGAATAAAGATATTTGGCTTCTTAAACACATCCACATTTTCAATATTACCTGGAAACATAGTATTAAGTGTCAATGTCCTACCAAAAAGTCTCAGATCTTTCAACACATCAACTAAATCCACTTTTTTTGCCAGGACAAAGGAAAGACCTTTAAGTAAAGACAATTGTGTGGCTGTCAATTCTGTAGAAGAAATATTTATAACCAAACCTTTTACTGCCTTATCCAAGTCCTTAATGAGTTCTGCACTCCTGCCGTATTTCGTAAACGTTGCAATCTGCCTCTTCTCCCTCGACTGCTTGATGTTTCCTCTCAGGAATTGTGGGAGGAGCTACAGCAATGGACCAGAATGCTTTACCTCATCCATTGGAAGGTAACCATGCCATGTCCCAGCAAAACAAACAAAATGATGGTGTTTCATCTTAAAAATCGAGTAGCAAAGGAGCAACGAATGCAGAAGGAGCAGTGTCTTTTTCTGAGATAGTAGCACTGGACGTGGTGTAAAAGACTATAGCAGCAGCACCATTTACTCTGACAAATCCCTTTCCTATCAAGGAAAGATCAAAGAGCTGAGGGAGAAGAGGCAGAGTGCAACATCTACCAAGTACGGAAGGAGTGCAGAACTCAGTAAGGACTCGGAGATGGCAGTAAAAGTGTTGGTTATAAATATTTCTTCTACAGAATTGACAGCCACACAATTGTCTTTACTTAACAAATGTATTTTCTTTGTCCTGGCACAAAAAGCAGATTTAGTTGATGTGTTGAAAGATTTGAGACTTTTTGGTAGGACATTGACACTTAAGAAGATGTTTCCAGGTAATACTGAAAATGTGGATGTGTCTAAGAAGCCAAGTACCTTTATTCAACTATCCCACCCTATGATTGATGACTTTGCAAATATTTGTGAGATGCAAATAAGAAAAGTGTTTGAAACTGACATAAAACCTAGTTTTTATAATATGAGTTCAGATGAATATATCGCTCTGAGAGAGTTGAAAACTATGAAATCTTTACAAATCAGGCCAGTTGATAAGAGTGGCGGCATAATTGTATTAGCTAGAGAGCTTTATGTAACACAAATGAGGAAACTATTGGGTGATGATGATATGTATTCATGTGTGCCTAATTCTGTTGTGAATGGCATTATTGAAAAAGTGTCTTTCTATGTGTTTGATATTCTTATGACGGTTATGATTATCGAAAGTTGATTTAATTATTTTAATGTGGAACATCTACTTATTCCAATGATATACGGCCTCCCCAAACTACATAAAAATATTGAATGTCCACCAGTGCATCCTATAGTGTCCGGGAAGGGCTGGGCAATGGACCACTCTTCATTTTTGTTGCAAAGAATTTACATCCCTTATTAGAAGGATGCGAAACAGTGCTCAAGGATACCAAGTCTTTTTTACAGAAATTATATGCTGTAACCACAGGTTTGAAGAATGATTATTGTCTTGTAACGTTAGATATAAAATCCCTTTTTATGGCAATACCCAATTATTGGGGAATTGAAAGCATTAGAGTCTTTCTTAACATAAATCAGAGTTTTACCAGTGATAAGATCAACTTACTATGTACTTTACTTGAGTTAGTACTTGAAAACAATGTTTTTGTGTATGAGCAAGAATTTTTTTTTTGTGCAGAGGGTTGGCATAGTTATGGGTATAGCTTTTGCCAATAGCTACTCCAACCTAGTCTTGGTACAATGGGAAAAAGAGAAGCTGTTACAAGCAAATGAGCTTTGTGGATATATAGCATGGCATGCGCGGTTCGTGGATGATATTTTTTTGCTATGGGAAAGATCAATAGAAATGCTAGAAGGAGTCATAGAATATTTACAAGAGTCTACTAACTTTCTTAGATTTACCTATAAGTATTGTATGGAAGAGATAGAGTTCGTAGATGTTTTAGTTAGAAAGTCTGAATTAACACAGGTACAAACTAGTTTATATAGGAAACCGACTCATAGGAATAACTTATTGCACAATAATAGTATGCACCCTAGACATGTCTCAAACAATGCAACCAAAGGTCAGTTTTTCAGAATAATGAGATTGCATAATGACAAGAGACAGTTGGAGACAGCAACTGCATCTCTGAAACAAGATTTTCTAGACAGAGGGTATCATGAGAGAGAAATCAATGGGTGTATTATGAATGCATGGAGAGAAAGAGGTGGAAAATGTAAACCCTACAATGCAGAGGGAGTGGCTGAGAATTAATACTGCTTGGGAAAAAGTGCAGAAATCCTTAAGTTTCTGCTATCATATTCTAGTGATATAAATACATTTTGTGACATTATAAAGAGGAATTGGAACATCTTGAACACAGTAGATGAGTTGAAGGATGTGATAGATACAGTACCACATTTCTCCTTTATGAATAACAGATCATTGAAAAGACATCTATGTTATAAATCACAAAATGTCAGAAAAAGACTGCAATCTAAGAGGATAGGTACCTTTATGTGTAGGGGCTGCACAGCCTGTAAATATATTCATATAGGTGCATACTATGTACATCCTTCTATAAAATTTAAGCTAGACCTTGATTTCTATGTGGACTGTAAATCTAGTAATATAGTCTAGTTTAGTTACTGTCAAATCTGCCATGCCTTCTATGTAGGCAAAAGTAATCGTCTATTAAGGGATAGAATTCTCGAATACTATAGAGACATCAGGAATGGGAAAGACACAAATGCCTTAGCACAACATGTCATTGAATACAGTAGTCAGCACACTTTTAAATTTATGGTCTTAGAGATGATAGATGAAGGAATAAGAGGTGGTGACATTAGGAACCTAAAAAAGTCCAAAAAAACCCAGGAAAACTAAAAACAGGCAACCCAGGTGCAACTGCTGAAGATTGATTTATTTGTAATAAAACCAAACAACACAAGATACTAATCGCTTTCACCCATAAATATTCTGGGCATCATCAGAGTACTAAAAAATACATACACTAGCTTCCAATTAAATAGATATACTAATTAACTAATTCAACAAACAATTAGTTGCCAGTGGTAACATATTATGTAGAGAACTTTATAAAAGGAGTAAAACACATACATTTAATATGCCAAGACTTGTGTAAGACAGATATGCAAAGTATAAACAATCATACTAAATATCTGTGAAACTTAATAAACAATGTCCAATAACAACATTATAATAATGGATAAACTAAAATTTTGTAAAAACCATGAAGAATAAATAATTGAATATTAAATAAATACACAATATTAAAACATCAACTCAATTTCAAATAAAATGTGACTTATATTTAAGAATACTAACTATTGAAATATGTTCGTTAATACCTGGTAAAAAACTAGCATTTAGTCTTAGTTGCCATAAACATTCTTTAGCCTCAAGTAAGGTCGTATCATCACCTCCTTTGTTATTATTAATAAATAAATCAGTCTTCAATGGTTGTACCTGGGTTGCCTGTTTTTAGTTTTCCTGACATTAGGAACCTAACAGAAATGGCAGAACAGAAATGGATTCTCTGTTTTAATGTGACAGACCACCAGGTCTGAATGAAGTTTTATCACTCAAACTTTTTCTTTTTTCTTTTTTTTTTTTTTGTTTCAATAATTTTAATTTTTATTTTTACATTAATAAATGTCACAAATAAAAACCATCTTACAACATGACCGTGTGCATATATGTATGTATATATATATATATATATATATATATATATATATATATATATATATATATATACACATACATACATACACATATATATATATATATATATATATATATATATATATATATATATATATATACATACATACATATATACACACATATATACATACATACACATATACATATGTTATACATTGATGTCAAATACCACAGGCTATAGGTCATACAACATATCTATTTACACTATGTACATAGATGCTTTCATTGTTAATTCCACAGTTATATAGACAGTATATACATTCGTAATATCCAAGTTATTATTTAATATCTGAACTTGTATGTGTTCTTTGGTTCCATTATAGTGTATTTCTAAGTTGCTGTGTGATGAATTATGCTAATATGATGTTAAAGGTTTGTTCCCAAATTTCTCTGGATTTCATGTTTTTGTTTCTTTTATCTATTACTGTTTTATGAGCTAAAAGGTGTTGTATAGCTACTTGTTTAAAACCCTCCCAAGAGATATTCATCGTATCTAGCCATTTAAAAGCTATATACAGTTTCATTAGTAGGAAAATTGTTAAAAGTGTATTTGCTTGTTTTCTTGGGATGTTGGGTGGGAGAATGTGTAACAGAGTGCAAGTTAATGTTGATGTTTGATAACCCATTTTTTGTAATTGTACCTTGAGAGAGTTCCAGAGTTTATAGACACATTTACAGCTCCAAAATACATGGATTAAGTCAGCTATCTGGTCCTTACAGTGTGGGCAGAAAGGTGATTTTGATGTGTTAAATTTGTGTAGGATTGCAGGTGTAAAATAAGCATTATTATTGATCATGAGCTGAGTGTATGCTAACTTTTTGAGGGGTAGAATCTTCAGTGTTAGATAGATTGCCTGGCTTATTTGCTGATCATCTATGGATGGTTTAATTTTTCTCCAGTAGTTAGAGAGGAGGAGGTCCTTCTGGTATTTGATTTCATTTATCATTTTATATGAATTGGTAATAGTTTTCTTTGTTGTGATAATAGTTTTCCAAAGCCTGCTACAAGTTTCTATGTCACTATTGGTCATAGTAATATTTTGGAGATAACTGGAACACAGTTCTTTGATTTGTCTTAGGATTATTATGTGTGATTTAGGGAGGTTTAAGTTGGTCCTCATTTCTTGTATTGAACAGTTAAGGTAGGGATAGATATCTTGGATTGTTTTATCTTTTAGTCTGGGAAAAGGGACTAAGTCCAGCATCTTATTGTTTATTTTTAAATTTGGGTTTTTATGAAGGGGTTGCAGCATTGTCATGGCATGTCTAAGGTTCAAGAATTGAAAGAGTTTTTGTGCTAGGTTGATATAATGTTTTAAGGGCTCTATAATGTTATAAGTTTGTATTTCTTTCTGCTTCAGGAATGGAAGTGCTTTGGGATTGAAACCTTGAGCTTTAATATATCTATAATATATTGTCACCCAGAGAGGAGACCAATTTTCCATTGACGGGTTATGTTCAGCTATTCTCAATATTCTGTTAGTGTTAATGATAGAGTAGTACATTTTAAAATCTGGTAGATTTAGTCCTCCTTTGTTTTTGGGGAGTGTTAATTTTGGATAGGAGATTCTGGTTTTTTTGGGTTCCCATATAAATTTTGCTAGGAAGGAATGAATTTGTTTGAAGAATTTATTATGTATTGTTGTATGTGATGTCATGAATATATACATTAATCTAGGTAAAATGTTCATTTTGATTATTGATACTTTGGCCAAGAATGGTAGTTTTAGGTTGTTCCATCTTTTGCAGTCTTGCATTATATTTTGCCATTTAAGGTTTACATTGTGTTGGTAGAAGTCTTTGTTACTCTGGAAAAAGGTGATTCCCAGGTATTTAGTTTCTTCTTTAATTTTTATTGTGTTTAACAATGGTATTAGTGAGATGAGTTTGGGTGGTTTTAGGGGGAAAATATTAGTTTTATTAAGGTTTAGTTTGTAGTTAGACATAGTCGAGAAATGTTCAATTGCAGCTATTATTTTGTTTATATCTGAATTTGGTGTAGTGCAGTATATGTTCAGATCATCTGCAAATGCAGTGAGGTGTATTTTGAACTTGTGTATTGATGGAGGATTGTGATATGTATTTTGTTTAATGTATAGAAAGAGTGGTTCTAGGTATAGGTTAAACAGGAAGGGTGATAGTGGGCATCCTTGTCTTGTTCCATTTTTTATTAGGATCCTATTTGACCAAGTTTTATTTATCTACAGAGATGTGTATGGGTTGCTATAGAGAGTTTGGATGATCTGAATGAAGTTATTAGGTATATTAAAGTAGGGTTGTGTTTGGAGTAAGAATTCTAGATTAACCCCATCAAATGCCTTGTCGGCATCCACTACCATTGTGTAGATGTTGATATTGTATCGGTTAGCGTAGGATATTAGTGCATCTAATGTTAATGTATTGTCACTAGTCTGTCTATGTGGTGTAAAACTGGATTGTTCTGGGGAGAGGATTTTTTCTATCAGATTTTTCATTCTGTTTGCAAGTATAGAGGTAAATATTTTAGTATCTATATTTAAAAGGGAGATGGGTCTGTAGCTGTCGGGGTTTTTGGGGTCTGTGTGTTCTTTTAATATAAATATAGTTTTAGAGGCATTAAAGTGGATATCATTTATTTTATAGTTTATTATGTAATTCAGTGTATAGTATAGTAGTTTGGCTATCAAGGGGGAAAATGCTTTGTAAAATTCTGATGTGAGTCCATCCGGACGCCGAGCCTTATGCACTTTTAAGTGTTTGATTGTTGTAATAATTTCACTGATGGATATCGGCTCAGTTAGTTTTCTGTTGGTCTAAATTGAGTTTAGGGAATTTCAGTTTTTGAAGAAAAAGAGTTCTATCTTCCTTTGAGGTTTGTAGTATTTGTGCTCCATATATTTGAGAGTATATTTGTTCAAATGTTTTAATAATGTCTTCATTTTTGTGTAGTTTTGTCTCTGTAGTTTATTTCAGATATATTGGAGGCATTTTGTGTTGGCAGATAATTCTGGCCAGAGCTCTAGATGGTATTTGAGCTTCTTCTGCGTAAGTGGCTAACATTCTGGCTTCATAGAAAGATAGGTTCCTGGTTTCTAACATATATAGATCCCTTTGCAGTTTTAAAAGTTCTGCTTCTGTTTGGTTCTTAGGGTTATTTATTAGTTCTTTTCAAGATGCTCTATTTTCCCTTTCAGTATATGCTCCTCTTTCAGTTGTATTTTTATAGTATGCTGCTTTTTGATAAACAATCCTCTGATTTGTGCTTTGGTTGCAGCCCATTCTATGTCAGTTGGTACTTGGGAGTTAGTGATATTTGTAAGAGCTATTTTTAGTATTGCTTCTGTTTCTTTTATTACATCCATTTTGGAAAGTAAATTAGGGTTTAATGACCAATTATGACCCCTATTCTCTAAATATATATTTTTGTCCCAGTTAATGTTCAGTGTGATTTTGGAGTGATCTGAAAAGAACCTGGTATGTATAGTTATTGTTGGGTCCATGTTAATGAATATGTCAGAGATTAAGAAGAAGTCTATCCTTGACCACATTTTGTGGCATTGTGAACAGAATGTGAATTTCTCTGTTTTATCTGCACTGTTCCCATGTTTAAAAGGGTCATATAGTTTGAAATCTTGTTTTAGTTCATTAAGGGCTAATGTGGCTTGTTTATTATGTGATTTGGTCAGATTAGATTTATCCTTTTCTGGGTTTTGATATGTATTCTAGTCACCTCCAATCACTAGGTAGTGATCTTTAAATTGGTTTAAGGTTGGGTATAATGACATAAAAAAGTGTTGTTGGTTATTACAGGGTGTGTAAACATTAAGTACCATTATAGGTTTTGGTATTGTAGGACTATTAAATGTTACATAGCACCATCTTCCCTCCTTGTCAGCTTTGGTTTTAAGTATTTTTTCCTTAAATTGTTTTTTAATTATTATGGCAGACCCAGCACTGTTTGTTTTCTCCTCTGAAGCTATGATTTGACTTATCCATTTCTTTCTGCTAATTTCTGCCCATTGATCTGCAGTCAAGTGAATTTCTTGTATTAGTATGAGGTTGGCTGTGGTTTTTAATGTAAGGTGTAAGAATAGTTTTATTTTCTTCTTGTTTTGGTGCCCTTTAACATTCCATGATTCTATTTCCCACACTTATTTATTAGGTGTATTCCTTAGATATGCCATGTATATTAGTTTTGTTTTGTTAGTTTTGTATGTGTAACTATGTGATGGTTTAGGAAAGCATCTATTTATCCCCGTCCCTACAATGTGCCTAACCACTATATCCCTGGACCAGGAATAACCGGGGGGGGGGGGAAGATGAAGGTTCATTATATGGTTTACCTTTACATCTAATCTTGGAATGTGTTTTCTTTTTAGATATAGATTTACTCCATAGTATCCCCCCCTGTGTTACTATAAACAATGTAGACAAAGCTGAACAAACTAGTTCCCTCAACAAGCACTGCTACTTAATATCCCTAGCCTCTTCTAATATATTATTTATTACTTAATATCCCTAGCCTCTTCCAATATATAATTTATACAGTGATGGTATTGCATTTAAGGTACAGCATGTATTGTTTTTGTCTTGTGACTAATTCTTTCTAATAGTATTTTTAAAACAGCATATTAATATACATTCCTCAGTAAATTATAGCAATATGTGTACCATAGTAATATTGTTAAACAATCAATCTTGTCATTTTTACATTTTTCTCTCATTTGACTTCTTTTTCCTCCCCTTTACTTGTTCAGGTTTCGGCCTTCTTTGGTGCCTATAGTGATGTTTTTCCACATCAATCTGTGTGGGTTATAAAATATATACTTGGCACCTATTTAACAGAAGTAGGAAGTACAGAGAGACAAAAAAAAAAAAAAAAAAAACAGCTTAGCCAAACAGTCCTTCTGCTATAGTTGACATATTAAGGCTATATTTACATTATCCCAGGATTGTTAGGTTATTTTACTAATTTCCTGAGATTACTTCTCTCCAGGATATTTTAACACATTTCTAGTATTTATATAAAACATTTAACAATTTTTTTCCTTTTATTCCCAATATTAATCTATGAGCTAGCATAATTCTGACAGTTTATTTCTTGCCTATTATTTAAGGCTGGAGTTTCATTCACCTGCACAGTACTGGGTGTACTGATTTAGTGAATGGTTCAGTTCAACAGTACCTTATTTCTTCAAGGTTTTGCTTGCAGGTTGGTTGACATTTATGGTGCAGCTTTCTTCTTTTAGCTGGTGCAGATCAATTTTCATTTTTCAGGCAGTAAAATCCTTTGGAGCTTGCTGAAATCCATTTTGTCTGACTGTTCTTAATGAAGCCATCAAAAGCCTAGGGGGACTGAATTTGCAAGCCAATATCCGAGATGGGAACTTCCTTCCTATATTCGTGCATCAGAAACAGCAGTTCATTTTTGGTTCCCACCCAGGCTGTACTTCCCTTTCCTGTGTTCCTCATGGCTCACATCAATGACCCAAGGGCCTAGACAGCAAGGGGAAGATTTCAGAGTTGGATCACAGCTAGAGTGCTCATGAATGGAGTCGTTTTTTCATCCAAGGGACCTTTATCTATTTTTTTTGTGGATTTATTTCACTTCTGAAGGTGGAATTTGCTTGAAAACAGCCAGGAATGTCTCTTTTGCCTCTTTGGGGTTAGCAACCATGTATTTAACCTCTTTGATGTAAAAGATTAACTGATTTGGATATTTCATCTGGAATTTGATTTTTTTTTTCTATTAGGAACCTGCAGTATGGAGATAGTAGTTGTCTTGCTTGTCTTATTTGTATTGGGAGGTCTTGAGCAAAGGAGATTTTATTATTATTCCAGGTGAGTGTGCCTTGTTCTTTGCTGCCAGTATGATTTTATTTACATCTTGGTAGTTTAATATTTTAATATAGACAGGTCTTGGTTTCAGTGATGTTTGCATTTCCCTCAGGGCTCTGTGGGCTCTCTCTATTGTTATTTGCTGCATTTCTTCAGATTCCTCTAGGAGGAATTTATTATTTGCTTGATTGTTGGTATTAGATTGTTATGAAGTACAGTTTCAGGTATTCCTCTGATGATGATATTGTTCCTTCGAGATCTTGCTTCCAGGTCTGTTAATTTTGCTTGTAAGTTTTGTATTTCTTTGTCATGGGCATCAGTTTTTGAGAAATAGAGTCTATTTTTATTTCATTTTCTATTATTTTGGACTCAGATTTTTCCATTCTGGATATTATTTGGCTGAATGAGTCACCAAAGGTTTGAAATTGTAGTGATAAGTCCTTTAATGCTTGCTGGATAGGTAATAAGGCGGATTTTATGTCTTCCAGATTAGCTGGCTGGTCTGTCTTGGATTTATTTGTATTTTTAGAGTTGTCAGTTTGTTTAGTTGTCTTTTGTCTTTTTGAAGTTGTGTCTTTCTCAGGTGAGGCTAGTACTGAGAATTTGGTCTTAATTGTTGTTGTTTCCATATTATTTTCCTCTTTTGACATCTTGCTGTATAGTGTTTTATCAATCTTGCAGTCAGATGCAGGGCCTTAGTAGCACATTGCTTAAGCTGTTATTCAGAAATCTTAGTTAATCCTGCTGTTTCTGAGCTGAATCTGTCACTTTTTCTTCCTCTTTTGTTTGCTGGATGATATTAGCAGTAAATATCTACAGTTATTTCTGTATTATTAATTCTGTGTTGCCTTCTGGGTTTGTTTTAATCCAGGGTATATCGAGACCTAGGTGATAGCAGTGCTCACAGAACAGCAGCCATTTTGAACTCCCACTCAAACTTATTCTAAAAGCATGTCCGCGTAAGCATTGACTAAATAAATGGATTCTGACTGATAAATAAACATATATAAATATGAATTATATATATTTTAATATCTATGCATGAGTTTTTATATTGTTTTTATACTGTCTTATATTGCTGAAACTATGAAGTGCTGTTTAGTATTTAATCAGAGCTTAATTAATTTTTATTAGCTTGTTAGTGATTGATTGGTTGAATTTCTTTTAAATACATTGCATTTTGCTAGATTAAGTTAGTCTGTTGAAGCGATTTGAACTATTATGAAAGTGCTTTGTTTTTGCCAGCTGTGTTGGTTCAGTACTTTTTGTTTGTTTTTATCGGAGATATTTCTATGTCTTGGATATAGGGTTTCAGCCAGGGTATGGTGATTGCTAAAATATTGGGTGCATATTGTGTTAGCTAAGTGTGGAATTATGTGATTTTATTACAGATACTATGAATGTTTAATGTTGCTAGTTGAAGGGTGTTTTGAGGGGGGTGGTTTGGATGTGGCATTACCTGGAGGCCCTAGATTGGAGTGGATGTCCCCACATAGAGATATTTTGTGTT
The DNA here is from genome assembly GCF_019279795.1 of Protopterus annectens. Taxonomy (NCBI): domain Eukaryota; kingdom Metazoa; phylum Chordata; order Ceratodontiformes; family Protopteridae; genus Protopterus; species Protopterus annectens. Next base: position 1,519,607,998 of record NC_056728.1, read on the forward strand.
GGATAAGATGGGATGTTTTTGAAATGTGCCTTTTTTACTATTTGTTGAGTGTAAGTAACTGGTGGGTTTACTCACTATAGTATAGGGAAGGCTTTTGAGTTTTGAGTAATGAATACATTTACTTTCAATTAGACTGGATGATATGTTACTAAAATTCTATATGGGTCTGTCATTTTGAAAGGTTAAAGTTGCAGATTTGATGTATATGGGTTGTAGTGCAGATTTGAGGGAGGTGGTTTGAATTACTGCACTAAGGGTGATTGTTAGAAGTATTATAGGTAGAATGGTGTGTGTAGTGAATGACATAATGTAATTACAGTTCTAGAAGGTTCTGCTTTGAGAAGGAGGATGATAAGTGTGGGGGAGGTGAGATAGCTAGGGGGTGGGACAAATTTAGTGAGCAGGCTAAGTTCCAGTTAGGTTGTTTCTTATTGGATGATGAGAATAGAGGGGGTAGTGTTGTTTGGAAGTAGAAAAGAAATGAAATAACGGGTGGGTGAGAAAGGGTGTAGGGTATGAAAGCAGAATTAGCCTGAGCATAGCAAGGGTAAATGGAGTGGGCTGCACCCAGGGTTGGAAATGGCTCACCAGAGACAATCAGCAAATTCTGCTCAAGTAAGTGAGAGACGGTGGGGCACAGTACAGGTGGGAAAAAAAGGAGTGGAGAGTTACAGTCAGAAAGGAGGGGAAAGAAAAACATAATATCAGAGGGGTTGTGTGGAAAATGACTTGAGTAAAATAAGTTATATGGTGAAATACCAGTTTGCAATTAGTTATAAGGTGAAAGACAAGTTGAGGAGAGGGTAGTTGAAGAGGAAATAGAGCAGGAATGCAGAGTTCAGAGAAAGATCAGGAAAAAGTAAGCAGCAATACCTAGAAGGAAGAAGTAGTAAGTGCTACAGATGGTGGAAGAGAGGTGAAGGGAGGCTGGGGGTGTGCAAGGTCTGGTGGTGGGCAGTGGCCATTTGAATAGCAGGTTACAGATGTTTCTAAATACACTACATACATTGCATAGCTGGCTGGGAAGAGGCTATTAGTCTCTTTGCCTCAGTCTGTAGGAAAGCACCAATTCTGAGATAACAAGCATTTGCTGGCTGGTATACCCTGTAGGCCATAAAGACAAGGGAAAATATGGCTGCATGAGCTAAAAATGAAAATGGAAAGAACTATTAACCTTTCAAAATTAGGCCTCAGAGAGGGAGAAAAACAGAGACAGTAGTGGAAGAAAAGAAAATGGGAAAAGAGCAATAACAGCAGACAAAGTCCAGATGGATAGTGAAAGGAATAGACTTAGGGTAAGTAGCAGTATACAGGAAACAAGCACAGTTAATAGATTTTCAGCATAAATATGATTCAATTTAAACACAAATAACAGTTTTTAGAGGTGGATTTTGAGCACATAATATAATATCGTAACATGAACAGTGGAAAAAGAACACAAAGATCGGCATCAAAAAGCAGTCACAGTGGCAGCAATATAAATAATCATATGTCTAAATGCTGCTTATAACATTGAGTAACATGTCAGTTTGCATTACAACACTGTTTCACATTTAATCAGGTCTGTTCCCTGCTATTATTTTCACTGTGAGTACCATTGCAATTATAAATTCAAATATAGAGCAATAGACTGCACGGCTACCTTTAAAATGAGTTAAAGTGGCTAGTTACCAAAGGAGAAAGAACAAGTGGGGGGAGAGTTGCTGATTACATATAGTTATTTCCATGCATGCAGCTGCAACAGGTATTACAGATATGTAGCAGGGATAAAATGGAACACCTTAGTACTGCTTGTATACCAGTAAGCTAGGCTTTAACTGTAAATGTGAAGTAAATAGTTGATTGCATACAGAAGAAAACATAAGAGACAAGGTCACTGTCTACGGGTGACTGTTTCACTGCATGCAACCACAACAGTTACTAGTATAAAACAGGTCTATTCCCCACTGTTACATTTACTGTGAGAGAGCTATAAACATGGGTGTAGGATTTATAATAACTGATGCAGTTCTGTCTTGGCAGCAAGTAGCTCACACCACTGTTTGTGACTCAGAGCAAAAGGTTACTGAATAATACAACACAAGGTACTTGAAGTGGGAGACACAAGGTCGGTATCTGACCAAATCACAAGAAAGCTTGTAATTATGATACACTGTGTGTATATATATATATATATATATATATATATATATATATATATATATATATATATATATATATATATATACAGCGTGTGTGTGTGTGTGTGTGTGTGTGTGTGTGTGTGTGTGTGTGTGTGTGTGTGTGTGTGTGTGTGTGTATATATATATATATATATATATATTGTATCCAAAACAAAAGTAGCAAGGATGGTCTAACATTCACTGGTTTTTATACTGCTCACATCTAGCAAAATTACAACACATGCTAGAGGGGAGGTACTGGAGGCACCGTTCAGGTAACAACATGAGGCAGACATAAAATGCAATATAGAAACAGGTAAAACTGCATAACATTTCAGGATGCTACAGATAATGCTTAATTGTCATGATGAGAAATGCAGTCATTGTAATGAGGTTTCAAAAAAACAAAGACTAAAATATACAGCAAGATAGAGCAGTTCAGGCAGGTATACAACAAGCAATAAGTTAGAAATACCTGAAAGTTTAGTCAGGAATTGACTACTCTAAAATGGTCTACTTGTACCACTAGTTCAGAAAAAAATGCTGGGATTACAATGGGAAAGGCAGGGCAGAGAGAAAAGGCACCAAGCTGCAGGTCGAGAGCTTAACTGGTGCAATGCATCATGGGTGTAAGGGGGATGGGTACAAGATGGAACGGGGGCAGTACCCTGCAATGAGACACCCAGAGTCAGAAATGGCTTGCCAGAAACAATCAGCAAACTCTGCTCCAGTAAGTGAGAGATGGTGGGGAACAGTACAGGTGGGAGAAAAAAGGAGCGAAGAGTTATAGTCATCAAGGAGGGAAGGAAAAAAATAGTATCAGAGGGGTTACGTGGAGAAGGACTTGAGTAAAATAAGTTATACAGTGAAAGACCAGATTGTGATTAGCAACTCCTACGTGCAGGAAATTCTATTGCAGGAATTGCTGTAGTTATAAAGTGAAACACTGGTTGAGAAGGAGAGTAGTTGAAGAAGAAACAGAGGAGGAATGCAGAGTGCAGTGAAAGATCAGGAAAAATTGGCAGCAACACCTAGAAGGAGGAAGTAGTTAGGGCTATAGAGGGTGGTAGAGAGAGATGAGTGGAGGCTGGGGTGTACGAGGTCTGGTGGGGTCAGTGGCCATTTGAATAGCAGGTTACAGAGGTTTCTAAAAACACTACATACACTGCTTAGCTGGCTGGGAAGAGGTTATTAGTCTCTTTGCCTCAGTCTGTAGGGCAGCACCAATTCTAGGATAACAAGCATTTGCTGGAAGTAAACCCTGTAGGCCATTAAGGCAGGCAAAATATGGCTGTATGATACTGCTCAGCTGTATGATACTGCTTAACTATGTTTAGAAAGAGCATATCAAGCAAATATACTTGGTGTTGCCATGGCCATTGTAAACGTGTATGTGCAGGAAGTTCTAATAATAGCTGCTTTACCATAGTTGTGCTATGTCAGATCTAGATGCACAGAGTTAACTAATCAAGTTTAACATTTCATTCCCTCCATGATACTGACATAGCTGACTATTACCATGTGGACACAGACACCATGCAAGAAATTGTAAACATTTTTTGGCCTTGACTACAGTCCCATGGGAGATGTGGAGTGCCTATCACTATGGATACCAAGTTTTGTGTGGCTTCATGTGTTTTTGTTACAAGAACCTTAATGGGACATACTGGAAAAACAGCAGGGGTATCTTAGGCATTTGCTTCAGGACTACTGCATCAGTTCCTCAATGGCATGCTTCAGCATGTGTGGGAGCATATGTGATTCGTAAATTCCCCTGAGGAGAGAACCAATATCTTGAGGCAGTTATATGATGCAGCGCTTTTCCCTGAGATTCTGAGGGCCATAAACTGTGTCCTTATTGAAATAAAGTCCCCATCTGATGAACTGGGAATGAGATAAATGGACAGTAAATAGTATCCCTGCATCACTTCCAAATACTCTTTAAGGCAGACAGCGTCCACTACAATCTGTATGTGTGTGTGTGTGTGTGTGTGTGTGTGTGTGTGTGTGTGTGTGAGAGACGGGTCATCCATGAGGTTTCCACAACTCACACATATGGCACTCATCAAAAGTTTAAGAGGGGTGACTTCCCTGGCTAATGACACGAGGTTAGAGCTGTGCATGATCTCAAACCAGAAACATTATAAAACATGTGTTTGGCCTACTGAAGGTAAGTTTTCACTGCCTGGACACTCAATGGTTCCTGCAATATGAACCCACCACATGTCAAAATATTGAACTTATGTGCGTTGCTGCACAAAATTATAGCTAGAAAACAGATACAAAAAGGTCGACACTTGCAAACTGAACAGTTTCCAGCATCACTGACCGTGGAAGACGAGAGAGAGGAGGAGTCACAGGAGTGGACTGCAGCAGGGAATCACCATGCTAGGAGGAGGTCATCTGAGTATGCTATTGCACTAGCAAAGAGGCAGGGATTGCACACTACTTTACAACATAATTATACATAAGTTAAGCAGATTGACTACAGAAAAAGGGATTTATTTAAAAATACCAGACTGTACTTAACCATGCATAAGCTGATAATGCTGCACATCAAACATAGGCAACCCAAGTAACAAAGTCCAAAGACAGGACACAGTTATCATCATTTGCAAAAGTGGACAAGGGAGAACAGTGGTGGATGGGTTTCACAGATTAATGAATGAGTGCGAATGTGAGTGTTGTTTTATAACAAAATAAAAAGTGTTTTCATGGGTAGCCTTATAACTGTTATGGAGGGGAGGGGGTTATTGTTGAGAAGGACCAGGGTCAGTGAATATGTAGGCTGCTCAGGGGGTTGTGGTGGCCTGTGTTATTGTGTGTGTGTGTGTGTGTGTGTGTGTGTGTGTGTGTGTGTGTGTGTGTGTGTGTGTGTGTGTGTGTGTGTGTGTGTGTGTGTGTGTGTGTGTGTGTGTGTGTGTGTGTGTGTGTGTGCACATATGCAGGGACAAGGTCGTAGAACTTGGTGCTGCACTGTGTTCTCAGCCTACAGGGTAGGTCCATGTCATACATGACCAATAATTCAGTTTTGCATGCATAACCCTGGTCACAAAAGGCAATTCTGCAAAGAATTGCAAGGCTTTGCTATGACCTATGCTAGACACTTGTGTGCTACACGTCCTTGACCTACATCTTTTGTATAATGTGAACATGAGAATGGCTATCACTACAAGGACACCCTGTCCTGGGTATAGACGCCTCCACAATCAACATTGCTGTGGAAGTGCTAGCACTGTGGGTGTGGTATCTTGCATGTTCATGGCCATATTGGCTAACATCTTTTGATATAGCAGAGGACCAGCTTTGAGGACCACATATTGCCCCTACCAGATGACCCCTTGAACAAATTCCATGGTCAAATGAGTGATTCAGTCTACCCAAGGAATCAAACATGCAGAACATACACTCCTGTAGGTTAGCATGCACATTATGGATCACCCTCAGTGTTTCAGGTATGGCTGTGTTGGAAATAGTCTATGCCGCCACACTGGCCTTCCACACACATTGGGTTATAGACACTGATACACCAGCTCCAGTGGGATGGTAGTGACCATATCACTGACTAGCAGCATTAACAACCCCACTGTCTGGATCTCCCTGCACACAAGTGCTAGAGGCAGAGGCAGATGTCTGTCTATTGGGGATACCCACTTTACTGATCTATAGTATCGCCATCAGATGCTTGCATATACTGGGTATCTGCAAGTAGAGAGACTGTATGTCAGTTTATATAGAGAATGCTGTGCTCACACTCCCTGAGTTAAACACACACCTCTGCCCACTAACTATCCCAGCTTGTCCCCATCATCATTATCACAGGCTACAGATCCTCCAACATCAGCCAGGGGCAGTTCTACAGTGCTGGTACCAGATAATGTTTAACCTGTAAAGACACCAAAGGAAAATATTATCCAGTGTAAGTATAACTCAATACCACGACTACACATGCAACTTTTTTCTATACAACTATGAATATGTGACAATATAGTACAGCAAACCATACCTTGTGCAGATGGATTTGCCTGTTGGAACCCTAACTTACCTGTGTAACATATGTCAGGCAAATTTAATGAGGTGAGAGAGACTGCAGGTAATGAGGACTTGCAGCTCTTGATACAATGAAATAGGACAACATACTTGAGACATCTGCAGTTTAGAAATCTCTGGGGCCTGTCCAGCTCTGCCACAGTATCCAACACTACAATGTGGGACTTTGTGGAGGAGTGCACCACCTTTCAGCATGGCCATTTCTGTAAGGCTTGTTGTGGTGGACAGCTCACCACCTGCTACCCTATGTTCCACTGCCCAGGTTTCTGGCTGGTGAGTGGTAGCATGGACCACACTAGTGTGGTACACCATTTGTAACCATGGTCCTATCCACTGACATTAATGTTATAGGCAATTTCAGCCAAGGCTTGGTCATGGAAGGGCTGGATGGTTAAAAAGACAGAAAAGAACACTTTTCCATGGAGACAAAGTTCCCCAAGTACCACCTTATCCTCAGCCGCTGTAAACCTGGGTTTGCAAGTGGATATGTAAGCACCAGCAAATGCAGGAGTTTTCTTTAGGCCCATGTTTTAGGAATAGCTCCATTGGGTATGGAAAACAGTGGCATTAACAACCTTGTGCCAGCATGTGCCTTAGTTATTCTTACAAGGCAACTATGCTACAAGACCATATAGTATATTATAGTAAGGTTGTGCCTGATGGTTAGATATCTACATCCAGAAAATGTATGTAATTGTCAACCATGCATTGTGTATTGAGCACAGATTTTCAATGTCATAAACACATAACTACAAATGAACAACAGCACATATACAGTGCAATAGCACTGTTATAAAGATGTGCAAGGCACAGTTCACTACAATAGTATTGAATGATACTGTCATTAGATCAGGGTTGTGCCTACCATCCACAATAATTGCCCTGCAAACTACCACAAACAGTACACTTCCAATGTAACACTTACTACACTTTCGGACAGCACATGTACAAGTACTGATGAACCAACAATCCTTAGAGGCATTAGAGTAAACAGCATAAAAAAGCTGCTATTGTACAAAAAATTGTGTAAACATAGCACTTACCTTAGCTAAGCAATTTTCTTCTTGAGAAGAATATAGTTTGAAAAAAATACCCTTAGAAAGATTGAAACTTCAAACTCTCATTCTCCACTGTTTTCTTCCATAACATTATGAGGCTCTATGTATCTCATTGTGCTTATTTTGTGCAAATTCATCCTTCTGGTTGCAATGATTATGATAATTAGGACTCATCTTACTGTTTCTAAATCACTCAATTTGCACAGAAAGCAAGCTTGATAAACATTGTACCAAAGCATTTCCATAAACGCTATAAAACATAAGTACTACTTTTCTGTGGTCATATATGGCAATCTGCATTTATCTCTGCCAAATGTTGCACAATGTATGACCACAGAAAGGCAACATTGAATTATATGCCCATTCTAAGCATGTGTGTTATGTCTATTTTTGACCATATCATAGGCTGGAAATGGTATTACAGGACAGACAGAGATGAAGAGGGAAGGTGAGTAAGCAGAGGCCGGAGTGAGCAAATACACAGTGAGCAGGATGGAGGTGAGATAGACCCTCATGTTTCCTAGCATTCTATCTCAACAATGGCAGGGGAACCCAGAAATAACTTAGGCTAAATGGTGTCAAACTGTCTTGCATAATTTACACATTAAAGACAGGAATGTTTACTTTCAGAATAATGGAGCACATTGTAGCAAGAATAAAGAAACAAACATGAATGGAAATTAATCCCTGCCATTGACAAGCATATTCCATAGACGAGGCCAATAACTAGGCATGCCATGGAACCACTCACACAAAAGATGAGTGAAAAACTCATGTCAGGGAATTGCACTCATGAAAATGATAGCTCGGCAACAGAAATGTACTTGCCTGGTTTCAAACCCTGCCTTTGGCAATCATACTAGTAGATCAATTTAATCTTAAGTGAAGCCAGAGAAGAACTTATACTAAAGGGATCTGAAAACATACACTTTAGGGAAACATTAGAATAGTGATGAAGACAGAAAAATGACCATTAGAAACAAATATACAATTAGGTGATTTAAAACCATTCTGTCAATGTATTGACAATGTACATATCACTGCATTAGTAGACTGTAACATGGAAGCTGTCACATACAGGTATTATGTTTACCCTATGACTTATAAATTCATTATAGGTGATTACTGCATAATGCAGTTTGTGTCAGGGACTGCTACAAGGTAGACCTCCATGGATTTGAACCCTTGTCTGTCTAATTGGTAAACAGCATCCAGCAGTCATGAGATAAAACCTCTCACACTAATGTATTGACAATGCATGCATCACTTCATGACAACAATAAGCCACGGAAGCTGTTAAAATGAAACTTTATCTTCACCCTATTTTAGTATTGCTTGGTGGCACTCATTGACAGTCAAATTTGGTGCTCAACGGGTGTTTACATCTTAGCATGTTGCAAGGATTTTTCTCATTTTTTGCCATTGGATGAGAAATGCATTTTCTCAGTGGATACATATGTCCACCAGCATTGGTCTCTGCCAATTGTCAAGTAATAAACAACTACAAGGGTTATGAGGAAAACAGGATTATCAGTTATTTTATGAGCCCTTTGTGAGTATGTGTGCCTGTTTCATTTCTCTATTTCTTGACCAGCCTGAAGGCTAGAAATGGGAGTATAGGACCAAGATCAAAATGGGAGGCATGCAGAGGATAGAACACAAGGTAAGCTAATAAGGAAAGAGCTAGAAGGATGTGGGTTAGGAGTATATCTTAAAACTCCCTAGAGCAACAATGCTAGACAACTTGAGCCACTCCAGTGGTGCAAAAGATAAAGCCCTAACTACTGCTCAGCTGATCCAGGTTCGATTATTGTCTCTAGTGACTGATGGAGTGACGGGGAGGGGTAGGCATGCCCATCCTTGGGGGGGTGGCATTCACTGGTGATGCTCCCTAAAAAAGAGGCAGGAAGCAAAGAGGGGAGTTGCTCTTGGATGCAAACAGTGAAAAGTGGCTGGAGTATATATATCTATATATCTCTATATCTCTATCTATCTATAAATATATATACTGCACATATATACTATATATATATATATATATATATATATATATATATATATATATATATATATATATATACACACACACACACACACACACACACACACACACACACACACACACATACATATTTGTCAGAGGGAAGCCAGACCCCAGTACAAAACTACAAGACAGAATGTACTCAATGATGGGGTTTCATTTCAGGGCAAATGAACAGATGATAGGAGGAGGGACATGATGATTACACCTGCATGGATTTGAAACCTTGCCTGTGTCACTCATATTCTCTAAAACAGAGCATTAGCTGGGTATGCTACAGAAGTTAACAACTAAGCACTGAGAAGCTATGTGTGAAAAGATCCCACATCATTGTACATTATTTCCAAGTGAAAGAATGAACTCTTTAATCAACATCACAGTGAAATCCACATATTTTGTGTAAAGCATTCTGTTACAACATATTAAATTAATACAAGCCACTCACATTACTTTATTTTAGTGTAAATCACTCCCTGAAGTGCACTGTTAACAAGTTAATTTACATGATCGAAGGCCGACTATTAGTTCATGTGTAATTATATACTGAGAATTTAACTTAGAATGGGAATTAACTGCAGTTAGTGGTGCTCCATACCAACATTCCTGTAACTAAAGAGTACAGACATAAAACAGGTCAGATTATGATCAAATTCAGAACAGATAAGTCTGATGTTAATGCTTTATATGCCATGATTCAAACTTTTGTAATGAGATCTGCAGTACATTATTCATTATATAGGTGATACAGATGCATAGTTGCACAGTCCTCATACGTAGTGACTGTCCAGTTAATTAAGCCATGTTTTAATTCTTGTTATGCAGCTGCATGTATTTGTATGACATGACTGATTAATACAGCCAATTTTGTGCATAATTAATATCCTTCAGAACATGCATGGAAATTAAACTACATTGATCCTGTCACTGTATGTGTGCAGATCAGCAATATTGTCCAAATGTGCCTATTGTACTATGCCTGTAAACAAATACAAGCTTGATTGTAGCCAATGCTTTTTAGTTACTTCTGAGAAGATATGAGCATTTTGTAAATAATTAAAAAACACATGCGGGACCAAGCATGTTAATGTTGGTGGAAACCTCGGTGTATGGTAACACTATGAAGCATGGAAGTTGCTGGCCACCATACTTCATAATACTAGATACAATTGCAACATCCCATATGGTGTACATTCAACTCTATAGCCTTTCCAACAGATGATGATAACTGTCTCCTTACTGGGCCTCCAGACTGTCCTTCTATGGTGCAACTAGGCTAAGTGCAGCACCACAAAGGACATCAGGATAATGCAGGCAAAGGCAAAACCTCACAAGATTTTAACATAAGCTGTGAACTATCATTACAGTGACTGCCTAGCACCAGGCATCATGCAAATGCTATGGAGAAAGACTTGGGGGCAATTTTTAAATAATGTTCTGATAAACTTACAAACTTGCTAGAATAATAGGTTTTATGTTAGCATGCATTTTCTGACCAATGTAAAGTATGAAAATCAAATGTATGGCATTACAACTTCATCCCTTAATGATTTCCACAACAATTTGCAAATTTTGTGATGAGCACATCAAAATTAAGATGCTGAAATGTGGACACGCTTTGGAACTCTGTACACTTTAGAGGTATTACTGTGTACAGTAAAATGTTTCCAATATGGAAAAGAAGAGGTAGAAGAGCGGAAGCATGATGAGAACATACGGAAGACAGTGGTAGGATAATGACATATGAAGCACACAGTTGCCCACATACTATTACTATGGAAAACATTACATAATTTAATGATATACTGTTGAATTTGAACCCTTGATAATGAAAATAAAACTGCAACGATTGATGGATTGTCTCAGTTCACCACATAAGAACACATACTTTAATAAGTTAAAATCAGACCTTTTAAGGGACACTGACAACATGTTGTAGAAAGTGAACATTTAGGCATCAGCCTTCATCAAAATTATATCAGTGCTTTAAGGTGTACATGACATCTAGCAGCCTAATAGAAATTTGAGAGTAACTATATCACACTTTACTACTTTTAGTGTCTTTAGCTATAGTACAGCAAACTTAAGCATATTTGTACAGAACTGTAGTCACGTGATCCTAGGCAAAAACTCACCAGATTTTGCCATAAGAAATTAACTGCCATTTACCCCCAGTTAGAATTGTTGCTTGGTGCCAGGCTTCATGCAAATGCTGAGGACTGATAACATAGAAGGGAGGTAGAGAGAAAGACAAAGGAGAGGGAGACAGACAAATATTAATGTCTGTCTTTGTTATATGTTACTTTTAGGTTTATCATCATCATTGTTCTGTCATGTTCTCTACAGTAAAGTGTTCCAAACAGGGAAGAAGCATATTGAAACAGAAGCAAGATAATTGTGGGTTTACTAACATATGTAGTTGACAGTTACATGCAAAATAGTCATATAAAAAACATTCAGTAAGGCTTTCCCCCAGATTCTGCAAGCCTTGCATGGCATGCATGATTAGTGCAAGAGCCCTAGCTGGCAATATGTCTGCCGTGCAATCCAGGAATAGCATGCAGGAGTGTGCACGAGTGCTCCTGCACTAGTCCTGCACAGACTCAGCCCCTGTATGCAAATTACCCCATTTGCAGGAGAAATCCATGCAAATTAGGTAAATTTGCAATCCAAGAATCTGGAAACTGGCCGTGCGGGACTAGTGTAATCTGCAGAAATGTACTCAGTTAGCAGCCGAGTACATTTCTGCAAATTCCAAAACGGAGCCATGACAGCTCCAAATAAAGGGTGCATATAAGTCAAGAGGCATGCCAATGGGCAAGTATAAGGCCATTGGCATTGGAAACAACTTAAAAAATTTAAAAAATCAACTTTTATTTTTTTTTTAGCCGATCTCGGCAATTTAAGCCTAGGGCAGTGGCGTGCAAATGGGATCGGGGGGAAAATAAGAAAATAAACCTAAAGTAAGTATTCTAACTAAAATCACTATTCTGCCATTAAAGTCAATGGCAGGCAGAAGACAACATGGCCAGTGAGTAGTGGTTGCTAAGGGGGGAGGCTCAGTGTGAGACATGTAAATATGCATTAGCAGGCAATTCTATGCAAATGAGGGGAATGATAGTGAATCCCAGTTTTCCCTAACATGCTAGTCAGGTCCCAACAGTGTAGGAGCAGGAATAGCTTGGTGCAAGCCTAGGAGTTAGCTGACATCATAGGGGTATGTGTCAAGCATACTGTAAGTGGATTGGAGCCCTGTGGCTCAGGTTTGCTCCTAGCTAAGCACAGCTAAGCAAGGGGGTGTGTCTGAGTCTGCCTAACACTCTTTACATTACCTAAACAGGTGTGCGTGCCACGCACCGGGTTTTAAAAGAAAAAAAAAAGGTAAACCAGATGTGAATGTTGCCAACCAACCCACAGTGAGGAGACAGAGAAGAGTCTACAGACCCAGGGTAACCTACTAGGGGCTACATGAGCTGGAGATAGTGGAGCGCTATTGGGTGGACATGGACCTCCTACAGCAAATTGTTGAGCTGTGCCGGCCACGCCTGACACACAGAACTAACAGAGGGGAACCCATCCCAGTGGATACTAAGGTATGTGTAGGCATAAGAATACTAGCTAAAGGTACCTTACAAAGGCCAACTGGGGATATGATGGGGATCTCACAGGCATCAGCATCCAGGGTACTTCACCAGTTCCTGGATGCCATGTCAGCACATGCCGGTGAGCATGTATATTTCCCCAACACCAGTGAGGTACTGGCCAGCAATATGCAGCTGTTCCACCAAATAGCAGAATATCCTGAGGTAGTGGGTGCTATAGACTGCACGCATATATGTATCAAAGCACCACCCAGTGAGCAGGGTAGGGTCTACATCAACTGCAAGGGCTTCCCCTCCATCAACTGCCAGGTCATGTGCCATGCCCAGGGCATAATAATGAATGTGTGTGCTGGCTGCCCTGGAAGCTATCACGATTCCCATATCTGGCATCTGATGCAGCTGTACCCGAGATTTGCCAATGGGGACATCCCTCACAGTTACCTAGTGGGGGATAGTGGATGCACACTGGAGCCGTGGCTGATGACACCCATCAGAAATGCACACTCCCAAACAAGAACTCCATAATAAGGCACACGCACAGACCAGGATTATAATAGATCATGTGTTTGGGGTGTTCAATTCATGGTTCTGGTGCCTGGACACATCCGATGGAGCATTGCAGTACGCACTAGCTACATGTTCCCAAATTGTCATTGTATGTGCCATGCTACACAATATGATCCTGTGGAAACAGCTGCAGCAGGAACAGCATGGGACTGGGCCACACAGCCCCCCACCATTGCCAAGGCCTGCACAGACACAGAGTGACTCAGAGGAGGAACAACCTGAACCTGCCCAAGTAGGTAGAAGGAGGCGTGCCCAGTATGCCCTGGCCTTGGCAAAGAGGCAACGCATAGCACATACACTGACACAGGAGGGGCACAGTGAATAACACCTCTCTCTGACTCTCACATACAGTAAAAGGGATGCCAAACATGACACTACCTGTACTCAACCATGTGCAGTGAGTGTACTATGTGCATCTGACATAGGCAGCCCTCCAGCACCACCCTCAATACTGGGACAACCACAATGTAAGTGACTCACACATGCCAGTCAGGGAGGTTCACATACCCAACAACAGTCATAGCCAGTAGGACAGGTGTAGAAAAACACAAACAAAAGCTGTCTTATGGCCTCTGAATGATGCCTATGGGTAACCCCCCCCCCAGGCCTACACAGACAGACTACAGCAGGTCAGGCAGTGGGATGTTAGTACTGAAAGGTAGAAAGTCAGAAACTAATATGTAGGTCAATCAAAGCTAAGACCTGTAGTACACTGATATGCCTCTAGTCAGCATGATAGGTTAGAATACAGAATGAAATGTAGGACCTGACATACCAGTACAGTCATAGCAAATGTGTACAAGTGTCAGGTGTGCCCCCCATCCTACATAGAAATGTAATAACAGTCAGGTGTGTCCTCCCCAATCCTGTGTAGAAATGTAGTAACAGTCAGGTGTGCCCCCACCAATCCTGTGTAGAAATGTAGTAACAGTCAGGTGTGCCCCCAATCCTGTGTAGAAATGTAGAAACCATCAGGTGTGCCTCCCCAATCCTGTGAAGAAATGTAGAAATAGTTAGGTGTGCCCCCCCATCCTGTGTAGAAATGTAGAAACAGTCAGGTGTGCTCCCACCAAGCCTACCTATTTATGTAGTAATGGTCTGGTGTGCCCCCCAATCCTTTGTAGGAATATAGAAATAGTCAGGTGTGCTCCCCCCACCCTACATATGTATGTAGTAATGGTCTCGTGTGCCCCCAATCCAATGCACACGCATTGTAACAGTCAAGTGTGCCCCCCTCAACACTATGTAGAAATGTAGGAACATGTATGTGTGAGTAGAATACCAGTAGAGCACAGATGCACAGAGGTGGCCAAGATAGCAGGATAGGTAATAGTATTTGCACAATATGCAGGTATGTGTGTGTTAGGTTGGTGTATGTTTCATATTGTTTAAGAGTGGTCGGTATGTATGCATGTTGAGATAAGACCTGGTGGCCATTGCCCCCTAACGCTGATGACAGGGACAAGTCCTCACAACTGCAGTGCCAAACACAATACCCACCAGTATAACACAAGCTAACAGTAAGCCATTGCAAATGTATGGTGGTAATATGTGCCACCATCTGAAAAACTGACATGGCATGACTGCTGGGCTAGATATACAAGCAGTACACAGGGGAAAGTACCCCAGACAATGAGTATATATTGTGTCACTGAAATGGGCACACCCTTGGAATAGTACAAACAGGTATGCATCACATTATCTGGTCCTGTAGTAGGGGATACCGGTGTTGTTTGCCCAAACATTTGCAGATCACAAAGGAGGCTGATGTAGTGGGAAACAGCTGATGCACCTGCACATGCAAGCATAACTGCAATGCCCAATGCATATCTGTGTGTCAGATGCAAGTCGTGTCCATAGCACACATGCACCCAGCTTATGCAAACATCATCCACAGGTACCTCCCTGGTTGTACCCCTGCTCTGGGGAATGGGTACAATATGACCCCAGCTGTATATGGCAATAGCAAAAGCATACAGTGCAGGTGTCCCATGCAGGTGTGTCACCAGCTGTAGGTAGCATCCTGCCAGCATCCACACCTCCAATCAGAACTGATAGAAAGTGCTGGCATGAGCACCCAGCACACCAACCCTGTCACCCCAGGGGAATATACTGTGTGGTGGTCTGAGACTGTAGGACAGACAGAATGCAATGACCTGCCACATATGGCCTGCATTAACAGCAAATGGTCCACAGACCTCTGCCAAGGGCCTGTGTCTCACACATACTGCTAATGCATGTTATGTCATGGACACCCATTTAACAACACAACACACTCCATATCATGTGGATAAACCACAGTTACATGTCCACCATGTCCCATTGAATGAACTGTCAAACAACACCAACACACAGCCATGATGGGGTGATAAGCATAGGGAAAGTATAAGAGAATGTATGCATAATGTAAGGAAGAGGAGAGAATAACTGAGGGAGGGTGGAAGCATGGCCAGCATGGAATGTGCAAGGTCCGACACAAAGCTGTGTGCACACACTATCCCTGGCTGTAAACACATAAATGGGTGCCTACATACCTCCCTGTACACTACAATAGGGGTAATGTCCTGTCTCATGGCCCCTGCCTCTGGGTAACCCATGTGAATCTGTACAGCTGTGAGGTATTGCCATAGTAATATAAGGCTATAAGGTCATGTTGCTGGATGTACATGTATGGGAACCCTTGCCAACACTGTACTAAGGTGCTGAACTGGATACACAGATCCAGCAGCAAGTGTCTGCAGCACCCCCTCCAGGATGACATAAACTACCATGAATATGTAGGCATCTACCCAAAATACCGCACACAGCTGCAGTCACCCTTATCCCCCAAGACATCACTGTGAGCAGGAATGTCCACTTGACAGTACATGAGGACAGAAAATATCACAGTGTATAACAGTACACATGCCTGAATATCTCTGCTAACAGCAGTACCACGTAGCTGAAGCAGCAGAGACACAATCTCCTACAGTACACACTACCCCCTGCACACTTTGTCTCCATATTGCCAAATGATAAACGGATATCCTGCAGAAACAGCTTGCTACCGGTAGGTGTACAGCACAAAGGTCTGCACTGGAGTACAAACTACCTGGAATCGATCCACATATGCAGTACAGAAGGGCATACTGGGCATGCTTACACACTTAGAAAAATGAAGGCAATGTCAGACAACAACATACTGAAAGGTCATACTGGGCATGCTCACACACTTACACACATGAAGCCCATGTCTGCAAACAACAGTGGACCAGACATATATGGCAGTTGCAGCTGTTAGTGCAGACACTCCTCAGTATGCACCACTCATGCTTTGCACACACAGTGGACAGGAATACAGACATATATCCAAGGACAACACACTATAATAAGCAAAAAGTAGACATGCATAGATGTGAGGAAGAGAGTGACTGTGACAAGGAGCCACCCAGGCCTGTCCCACCCAGCACACAGCCAAATTGCTACAACCACATGAGGTTCAGATGTCACTCACCTCCCCATAGCCCTACTATGACAAGCCTGCTGAGATCATCCACTGTGAAATACAGCTTTGGGAAGATTGCAGCCCAGTAATCTCCATGGCGCATCCTATAACTGCATACAGCTGTAGTGTGATCAAATAATTAGGTAGGAACTCTAATCCCAGACCTGGCAACTGTATGTGTTTCTGTCTGTCTCAGTCTGTGTAGAGAGCAATACTTTTTATGCTAGTCACACTCCCTACAAATCAAATGCCCTACTTTGTCAAGGCTGCTGATGTCATCCACCCTGAAATACACCTTTGCGAAGACTGTAACCCAGTAAACTCCATGGCGTGTCCTATAATTGCGCACTTTTGTAGTGTGATAAACTAGTTAGGTAGGAGTTCTAATCCCACACTTAGCAAGTGTGTGTGTGTGCGTGTGTGCGTGTGTGTGTGTGTGCGTGTGTGCGTGTGTGCGTGTGTGCGTGTGTGTGTGTGTGTGTGTGTGTGTGTGTGTGTGTGTGTGTGTGTGTGTGTCTGTATAGTGAGCAATGCTTTTTAGGCTATTCACACTCCCTACAATTCAAATTCCCTACTTTGGCAAGGCTGCTGATGTCATCCACCCTGAAATACACCTTTGGGAAAGTTGTAGCCAAGTAATCTCCATGGCTCATCCTATAACTGCGTAATGCTGTAGTGTGATAAAATGATTAGGTAGGAGTTCTAAACTCAGACTTGGCAACTGTGTGTGTGTCTGTCTCTGTCTGTGTAGAGAGCAATGCTTTTTAGGCAAGTCACACTCCCTACAATTCTAATGCCCTACTTTGGCAAGGCTGCGGTCATCCACCTTGAAATACACATTTGGGAAGGTTGTAGCCCAGTAATTGTCATGGTGCATCCTACGACTGCATACTGCTGTAGTTTGATAAAATAGGTAGGTAGGAGTTCTAATCCCAGACCTGGCAACTATGTGTGTGTGTGTGTGTGTGTGTGTGTGTGTGTGTGTGTGTGTGTGTGTGTGTGTGTGTGTGTGTGTGTGTGTGTGTGTGTCTGACTATGTAAAGAGCAATGCTTTTTAGGCTAGTCACACATCCTACAATCCAAATGTCCTACTTTGGCAAGGCTGCTGATGTCATCCACCTTGAAATACACCTTTGGGAAGGTTGTTGACCAGTAATCCATACTCCTGTAGTGTGATAAAATACTTAGGTAGGAGTTCTAATCCCAGACATGGCAATTGTGTGTGTGTGTGTGTGTGTGTGTGTGTGTGTGTGTGTGTGTGTGTGTGTGTGTGTGTGTGTGTGTGTGTGTGTGTGTGTGTGTGTGTGTGTCTGTCTCTGTGTAGAAAGCAATGCTTTTTGGGCTAGTCACACTCACTACACTTCAAATGCCCTACTTTACAATCCTGCTGATGTCATTCACTGTGAAATACACCTTTCATAGTTTCATAGTTTCATAGTTTAGTACTAGGCTATCTGCCCTGGGGCATTTGTAAGCCTAGCCATAGTGATGTGGCTTTCGCCACCCCATGAAATGGTACAAAAATGCACAGAATAAATTTAGAATACTGTGCCTCTGTCTAGTAGTGACACAGTGAAGGTCCCCTTATATATAGAATTAGTTTACTGTGTCCCTGTCTAGTAGTGACACAGATGTGACCCCTGGGGTAAACTTACGATCTCCCATCCACTCATCAAGATTTCTCTTGAAGAGAGTCAGTGAGGGGCTCTGCCTAACATGAACTGGGATCTTGTTCCAGAGCATGGGAAGCCTCTGGGTTATGAATCTATCCCTCCAGCATGTCCTATTCATACTTGTGCCGAGGTTTAAGTCTTTAGCTCTCGTGGTTCTGATGGATTTGGATTTCTTGAGGTGGAGCATGTCCATCAGTTCCTGATTGGACATGGCCTTGTACGTCAGGCAGAGATCACCTCTGAGCAGGCGGTATGCTACTGAATAGAGCTGGAGTTTCTTTAGTCTGGCAGAATAAGACATATGTTGGAGACCCTTGATCCTCTTGGTGAGGTACTTTTGTGGTCTCTCCAGCTGTTGCAAATGCCGGGTGAGGTACATACCAAATGGGGCATTGTACTCAATCATGGGTCTGATGAGGGAGGAGTATAGAGGTACAATGACATCCTTGGATCTGGATGTGAATTCCTTCATGATAAGGTGTGCAAGGTAGAATGTTTTTCTAACCACTTTGGCAACGTGGGTGTCAAATGAGAGGTCGCTGTCGACTTGGGTTCCTAGGTCTCTGATTACTTTTTCCATACTCAGTGGGTTGCTGTCTATGTGATAATTTGTGGGTACTTTGTTTTTCCCAAAGGGGATGACTATACATTTTTTGGCATTTAGTTTAAGGCCATGACTCCGGCAACAGTTGTCCGTTTCTGTGAGGCCTTTTTGTAGGATGTATGTGTCCGCTGGTGTATCGACTATGGCGCCTAGTTTGCAGTCATCTGCAAACTTTGTCAGCCACAACCCTCCCATGTTTGCTTTAACATCTGAGAAATAAATGCCAAACAAGAGGGGTCCCAGGACAGATCCCTGTGGGACACCAGTTGTGACTGGCTTTGAGTCTGACATTGCTCCAGCGATTTTAACTTTATGGGTTCTGTCCTTTAGCCAGTTTGCAACCCATCTAGTGACATAAGGGTTTGCGTTTAAGCTGTTGAGCTTATCTATGATGCCTGAGTGGGGTATTGTGTCGGAGGCCTTAGCCAAGTCCAGGTAGGCTGTATGGACTGCTTTGCCCTCATCAATGGCTCTAGTGACTGTTTCAAAAAAGTCAACCAGGTTCAAAAGGCAGGATCTGCCCTTTACAAAGCCGAACTGGGTGAGGTCAAGTGTCTGTAGGTCCCCAATGTCTCTGTTTATGAGTTCCATAATGATTCTTTCCAGAGCTTTGCAGACCAGGCTGGTTAAGCTTATGGGGCGGTAGTTCCCAGGGTCTGTAGAGGTACCCCCTTTGTGGAGTGGGACCACTGTTGCTGTACGCCAGTGTTCAGGTACCTATCCTGTAGTAAGGCTAAGTTTAAATAGCATTTTTATGTGCGGGTTTAGCTCCTCTTGGAGTTCACGTAGCACGCAACCCGGGATACCATCAGGTCCCATTGATGCTGTGTTTTTAGCTTTGCTGAGGGTGGCTCTCACTTGGACATCTGAGATGACAGGGAGATTACATTCAGCTGGGATAAGTATTTCTTCTTTTAGGGGTGAGGGAGGGGAAAAATTTGCACTGAACCTGTCAGCCAGAATGTTGGCAATATCTGTGGGTTCAGTGTATTTTTTTGTTGTTGTGAACTAACTCTGAGCATATCTGAGGGTTTCCGACCAGGTTTCTAACATAGCTGAAGAAGGCTTTGTGGTTATCTTTAGTGTCCTTAGCGATTTTTCTCTCAAAGTTGGCCTTGGATGTTTTTATGAGAGAACGTAGTTTTCTGCTAGTGTTGATCAGAGATGTTTTCCCTTTATGGGATTTTGCTCTGTCGTGCAGTAGCTTCTTTCTTTTGTTATACAATCTGTTAATGGCTGAGGTCCACCAGACAGGATGCTTGCCTTTGGTGGAGAGGGACTTGGATTTATTTGGGATTGCATGATCCATGCATTCTTGGAGATGTCCATAGAAAGCATTTGTGAAGGATACGGCATTGTGGGATGAGGTATCCACTGGCCCAGTGGGCTTAAAGGATACCATCTCAGTCTTAAGAAGAGTGAAGTCTGCTTTTGAGAAGATTTTCACTGTGGTCTTTTGTGCTGGGGGTGGAGGTGGGATATGTATATCCAGGGTGATTAGTTTGTGGTCAGATCTCACTAGTGAGGGGTATACCTCCGGTGTGGAGCATTTTGTCCCCATGTTTGTGATGATCAGGCCTTGTATATTATCTCCCCTAGTGGGAGAGGTGACTAGTTGTTCCAGTGCATTTGAATTTATGAATTCCAGGAACCTTTGGGCTAGGGTGTTAGGGGTAGAATAATGTACCCAATCTATGTTAGGGTAGTTGAAGTATCCCAGTATGATGATATTTTGTGATACATTCATATCCTCCAATGTCTTCAGGAAGGCTGAGTGGGGTTCCTGAGATTGGGAGGGTGGTCTGTAACATGCTCCCAGTTGTATAGCAGTTTTGCCTATGGTTAGTTGCACCTGTATGGTCTCCGATGCTTCATGTGTTGCTACTAACCTGGAGGTGTGGGTGTCCTTGATGAATATGGACACTTCCCCTCCCTTTGTGGTTTGGCCCGGGTTTTAAGTTTGGGGAAGGAGTACACCAGTTATCCCTGTGGTGCATCCTATAACTGCTTCATGCTGTAGTGTGATATAGAACTCTGGTAGTGGCTCTAGCCCCACACATGGCAGTTTTGGATGTTTTGTGTGTGTTTCTATGTCTGTGTAGGGAGCAATGCATTTTAAGCTAGTCACACTCACTACACTTCAGATGCCCTACTTTGATAATCCTGCTGTCATTCACTATGAAATACACCTTTGGGGAAGGAGTACTCCAGTTATCCCCATGGTTTGTCCTATAACTGCTTCATGCTGTAGTGTGATATAGAACTCTGGCAGGGGTTCTATCCCCACACATGGCAGCTGTGGGTGTTTTGTGTGTGTTTCTATGTCTGCATAGAAAGCAATGCATTTTAGGCTAGTCACACTCACTACACTTCAATTGCCCTACTTTGGCAATACTGCTGTCATTCACTATGAAATACACCTTTGGGGAAAGAGTACTCCAGTAATCTCCATGGCACATCTTATAACTGCGTAGTGCTGTAGTGTAATAAAGTAGTTAGGTAGGAGTTCTAATTCCAGACATGACACGTGTCACTGTCTCCATGTGTGTCTGTGTTTTTAATTCATATCCTGTGTGGAGGTGGTGTGAGTGTGTAACAACTGGAGTCAATGGGATGCGAGTTTTTCAAATCTCTTATATGGTGGCCCTAGTATATATCACACTGTCCACCATACAGGGATAACAGATGTGAAATCGGCAAAAGGCTGGGGTGCATAGCTATACCCCTACATTTGACATCAATGCCAGCCGAACAAAGTGAGCGACCCTAGTATTACCCAGATAACACTCTCAACCCATGTCTAATACACACACACACACACACACACACACACACACACACACACACACACACACACACACACACACACACACACACACACACACACCACACACGCACAGACTTGCCTAGGCAACAGCCACTATGTTGGTAGTACCCTGCATATTGCTCACTGATAGTAACCATGGTGTGATTGCAGTGAGCTACAGTGGGCATGGCATCCCGACCATCAGTCCAATAGACACATACATGCTGACAGTGCACCTTCCCCATGTTCCCCACTGGACACCTGCAACATCTGTGGTGCTTTCAAATGTGACCCACAAAGGACATACCATGCCTGAAAACGTGCCCTGTATGGACAGATGCCACTGACACCAGGGAATGCCGTTATCATGCTATCAATGTAGGTGCTGGGTCAACCTGCAGTCCATTACCAGTTCCCACCACATGAGGCCAGGACTGGCACATCTGATGATAACAATCTATGTACACAACATGGGCCAGACACCCCAGGTACAGTTCCACATGTCACTGTACATAAATTTGGAAGGTATGTATATTCCAGACACTGTCCATGTCATGGACTAAGGAACACATACATGGCAAGCAATGCACAACATTGGCCACAAGTAATAGTCACCCAGGTGACTGGAGGGTGAATACAATACCCACCTGTGTGGTCAGATCCAGACACTACACCCCTGAGCCACAATGAAGACCATTATCAAGTGGCCTGAAGCCAAGGTATACCCATTACAGATCCTTGTATATCTGTCTGGCACAGTCAACCACAACACACCCATGCAGCACTGCAACTATGCATATCAGTACTGGCACTCTGTGTCTGTGTTGTATGATGCGTATGACCACATTCACACTCACTACAACCCCCATTAGCATACTGAAGCATGCTGTCTGATGTCAGACACCTCCACATACCCTTTGCCCATATAACCTCCGTATGATCCCTGTGGTGCATGTGATGCCTGCACTGTAATGTGTTGTGGCAATCCCACTAGTGATGATTTGTATTTCTGACCCTGCCAAGTGTGTCTTTGTGTGTGCGTCCCTGTGAGAGTGTGGCTGTGTTGATGCTGGCACCTGTTCATGCAGACAGGCACGTGTACTACACCTACCATATAGCTACCATATCTCTGTTGCAAATGTCACTCACCATCACATATATGTTTTGAGGGCTCCTCAACATGTACCCTATGTGGTGCATCCAGTAAATGCATAGGCATGTGATAGCACTACATAGTCATCAGGAGTTTGATACCCTGTACTGGTAGGTGTGTGACACAAACATGCTTATGTTTTACTCTACCACTCCTCCCTGACTATTCTTTGCCTCTGCCTACCTCTCTCACTCCCTCTCTGGTGGATGTGGAGACTTACACCTGCTGTGCTTAGGAAGCAGCATGCTCATGATCAGCTAATGGCCTCTGCACGAATTGCAGCCCTCCTCTAGCTGATTGCATGTGGAACAGCTGTGGTAACATTCCCATAGCTAATTGCATGGAAACACACTCCAATATCTAGGAACATCATGTTGGTGTTGGGCCTTTACATTCAATGTGAGCAGGAGCTTGATCTGTTGTTTGGAAAACAGCATCTCAGATGGATAGGGGATCTACCTCTAACAACATACACTGTAGAAACAGGGCAACACACAAGAGGGCGATGTGCCTGACCTGACTACAGATTGTAAGTGCTGCTATATTGCATTTGGAGTAATGTTGGTGTAACATGGTGTGTGTGGATATGGCTGTCCTACATGTTTTAATAGCTGCTATGTCAGTGCTGTTTATGAGGAAACCCCCGTCTGTAGGGTCTTCTGCAGACTGGACAGTGTGTGGTGCCATTTGTTTCAAGTGTTACCCACAGAGCACCTGTCTGTGAACAGCAGAAGGTAGTGTGAGGATTACAGTCTGTAGATGGTGACAGCCATGAGAGTTACTGACTTCATATCCCTCATAAGACATATGTTGCAACAAACCCTGTTACAAGAGTAAATGTATGAGGGTATCACAGCAACATGTCAATACTGGCCCTATGTATGAGGTGCATATCTGCTGTACACCATAATTAGTGTCATCAAATCTGATAATAAGCCAGTGATATATCAGACTGCTACACATGTTATGTGTAGTAGGGCTTACAATTTATGACATAACCTGGACATTCTCTGGTTGTGTGTACAGTATTGAGGTTTGTGTACTTATGGTGATTGTCAACACTGAGTGTATTGTTCATATGTACTTTGCCCTGTGTAAAGACTGTGGTAGATGTCATTGTTTGTGGTCCTGTTCTATCTGATGTCACATGCTGCTCCACTGTATGTTACCCTATCGGCTTACACATTTGTAGGTCCATACACACACATGTCCCATACAACAGTCAGGCTTCAGACAACACTGTGGACTGGGCCAGTATATATAGGGTTAGTGTGTGAGTGGTACATATGAGGATGGTGTTGCCCAGATAGTCCATATACTGTAATATTATGCTAGCTTACCGTATGTTGCTGTGGCTGTGTTCACATTGGTTGTGGTTATGCACTTTCACACAGGTGTATCATACTCTGTGCTGTGACATGCCTGTAGAGCCTGCTATACATGCTGGTACATGTGCATTCCCCCATAGGAAGTGTAGGCCAGTGTTGAGCCAGTTTGCCTGTAGCTTGCACAGTGCGTTGTTACATGCCTAGCAGCTTAATGTACTTACCCAATGAGATGTCATGTCCAGATACTTGCCAGGTGTACTGCTGCTGGGCCACCATAACAGTCATGTCTGTCAGACAGAGCAGTGGGATGCTGAACAGATGTATGTCAATATCTAGTGGCTACTATGTAGCCATGGCACCTCCGTACCAGTGGTTATCATGTGTCAGGACAGACAGGGGTGTGTGAATGCATAACCTATGGGGGCAAATGTGTACCAGTAGTTATGTGTTTTACCCATCTACATGGCTGTTAACATCCACATTGTCAGGCTTGGTCCACATGTCTTGCACTAAGGGGTTCTGTGTATACATCTGGACTGTCCAGAGTGTGTCAGACTATCCACATATATTGGCCAATATCTCTACTGTAGTCCACAGGAACATTACATGCTAGCAGTGATACTGTCCTTATGATGTCCTTAGGATGTCTGTCAGAAGCCAATGGCGCACATGATATAAGCAGATATGACCACCCACATACACCATGTCTACACTGCCTTAAGTTATCTGGATGTACATTACCATACAATCCACCTTGGGTAAATGCAGGCCTACCACCTCCTGCCATACAGACTGTTCTGTCTGTCAGTGTGCTTGTGATGGTGCCAGTTATGCCTTGTTATGTAACAGTTACATCCCATTGTGTCAGCTGAGTTATTTACCCCCTAGGGACTGTATACAGTATGTAGATAGAGGCTGCTGAACTATACATCTGCATTACTTACTGTTGATTGTTTGGTATCCTGTGGTCTAGTCTGTCTTTACTATTATACTACTTGAAGGTCTCGGCCTGGACAGCAATATTTGTAAACCTTTCTGGACTACTATATTAGTATAACTGTTTCAAAGTTGCATTACTCTGTTTATATGGATGTCAGTGTCTAAACAGCTATGTGAAATGGCATATACAACTTTAATAGTACACAAATAAAGCTTCTTCCCCATTTATGCAAACCTGTGTGTGGTGTTATATCCTTTGACCTTTCTGTGGGTATATGTTGCAGGCAACAACTGTCATTTGTATGGGTGTCTCATACAGTGTCCAGTTGTTAAGGTGGTAACTGTAGGCATAGTGGCTGTTCCATATCCTGTGCACCTTCTACATTTGTATCTTACTGTACATATCTCTGCATGAGCATGTGTAGTTTTATATATATATATATATATATATATATATATATATATATATATATATATATATATAGATAGATATAGATATATATGTATACATAGATATGTATATCTGTATCTGCATATATGTGTTTGTGTATATGTACCCTAGGGATGTTGATAGCTTCCACACTGTACATCCCCTATGGGAGCCAGACTGTACTGCATGATATGTTACTGATACCAGCCTGGCATCATGCAGGTGGGATAGAGTACTGTAAACACCTTGTGCACATGTTGTGTCAGGGCCTGTTTATGGGATCCGTAACAGTTGGTAGTGTATTGCAGGGCAGACATGTTTGGCTGTGGGGGGGTATACCTATTCGTACAAGACGTAAGTTGATTGGGGCTTCTCAACCCCATTAACGGTGTATGTGGGCATATATGTTTTTGTTATGTTCCCATTGTGATCTACAGATGTATGTCCATATATACCTATATAGATATATGTATCTGCTTACATATATATCACTTGCTGTATGTATATATATATATATATATATATATATATATATATATATATATATATATATATATATATATATATATATATATGTATATATATATATATATATATATATATATATGTATATATATATATATATAGACATATAGCTGTAGACATATATATCTATAGATGTATGGATTTGTATGTATATATGTTTATATATATATATATATATATATATATATATATATATATATATATATATATATACATATTTATATATATATATATATATATATATATATATATATATATATATATATATACATATATAGATACATTTTATCAGGTTAGATATTTATATATACACACACACATACATCTACATGTTGGAATACATTCCCTGTACTGTTGAATGACTGGGCTGGATGATATGTTTTGTGTAAACATCAGAGTTATGCATATCTGACATGGCTTAGTGGTAAAGCACTCTGGTTATGGTGTGCAGGGTCCTGGGTTTGAGCCTTGCAGAGGCTGTTTAGGTTGTTGCTGGGCAGAACAACGGCAGTTGAATACAGAGTGATTAAGGTACTTTTGAGCAGTTTGCATGGGTTTGCGTGGAGGTATGCACTGCTAACTTTTGGTTACTGTTTCATATATTCAGTTAGCTTCTAAATTACTTAACCTGTATAGGCATTGCTTACCCCTGCACAAACAGGCTTAAACCCGCTTACTGCTGCTTAAAAGTGCTTACGTCCGCTTACCCCCGTGCTAATTTCTTTAAAAGAAAATAAAAAGGGTTGATAGGAAAATGGTGAAAAAAGGCCACAAAGAGGGGAAAATAGCTAGGGATGTGCAGGAAGGCTGTGGGGAAGGTCCATAGCTGCCCATTTCTTCCACAGCAACAGCAGTGCATATACACTGAATTTGGAGGTAGATTTGGACACTCAAATCCATGGGAGAGGGGTGAGGACAACAAAAATAAGTTGTGATGCTAATTAGACCTGATTGCATGTGTCCAGTGGACATGTGTGCGAAATGGACAGCTATGTATGGGGCGAGATTTTTTTTTGGGAACAGATTGCCCTTTTTTCTTTTGTTTTTCAGGTGAGAGTGTTGGGGAAGTATAGTAGTTATATTTGGGGAGGTAGGTTGGGTAGGTTAACAGATAAGACAAACAAGATGCATACAGTGGTGGTATGTGACACATGTGGGGAGTAAACACCTTGATGGGAAGGGGTGCTGGGAAATCGGAAGCCCATGAGCCCCCTAGTGGAAACAGTATGACTGAGGTCCCCACCCATGGGCAGTCACCACAGCACCTTCACAGCCCTGAAGGTGGCTGCACTAGGGGCTGAGTTGCAGAGCCAGCCTGACCTTCTAGTCGCGACACACAGCCCTCGAGCTGGAGTAGCAGATCACCAAGCTGCTGTTGAGCTCGCTACGCACCATGATCCGGACCTGGCAACTGGTGACAGGTTCCTGTCCACACCCACTCCCGGGGGGGTGAGCCCCATCCCCTGAGGCAGTTCCACCCAAAGGTCGTGCAGGACCAACGGACAGGGTGGTCCCGGGTTGGGCACCAGGCATGGTGTTGCTCGGTGCCATGGCCAGCTGAGGTGGGACAGTTGGGTCTGCTGGGACCAGCCTTCCTAAATGTGTTACAGTGTTTAGAGTTTATCATCATATGTGGGTTAGCAATAGTCAACACATTCCAGGGTTAGGTTTAACAACATGCATAGATATTCCCATTAACCCAGACACCAGATATGGAACAGTTACATGTCAAATAGAACACATAAATATATGGGACCACAGTGGTATTAAGAACAGGATGCAGGTACATTAATGGCACCATGCTACCATTGTTGGAATAATTCAATATAGCACATGCATGGGAACAAATAAAATATTTATCAAACGATATGGCATTATCAGAACATTGGAGTCATTACATACTGGTTGGGGTGGGTATGTTGTTGATTGCTGGAGATATGGTGGGGGGGGGAGATAGATGTCAATTAACAACTAGTATATTCCTGTAGTCCACATTACTTTCCTAGTCAGTGCTGTTATCTGTACCTTACATGACTTACTACACTACTCTATAGCCTTAGTTTGGACAGTGATATGGCAGTCATCATCATTATACATGAACTGGTTTTACCTACAGTATACACCTCTTACCTGGTATACCTGTGGAGGCAATGTATGTTAACACTAACTGACTGTTTCTACACATACTCCCAGATTCCAGGTTGATGTTGTGCACATAACTATCCAACTCTTTCTGCACAGACTCTGGCCATGTGTTGACCACATGCAAGTGTACCGGGACATATCTAGAATATTGCCCTCTTCAACCTTTAGTGATGACACACACATATACATGCTTACCTACACGGGTATATTATGTAGCACAGTGTGGGTGACAGTGATCAGTGATACTTTATTATTCAGAGAAACTGCAACACTCATAATTCCCTACAATACCAGAGTAAACAATACCAGTACATGGTATAATGTTTTTTATTTCTCAGCACAGCGTTCGTATCCAATGTATCTGTGGCAGCAATGCTTGTTAGCACTACCTGAATGCTGCCACACAAAGTTCCAGATTACACATTAATATTGTGAACATACATTTCACTCTGTTACTGTACACACTCTGGTCACAGCTTGACAACATGGGAGTGTTGATAGGACATACTTGGCTTATTACTCTCTTAACAGTTTCAGGAGTTGCTACAGTGATAGGTTTGTTCACATAGATGTTGGACAATCAATTGTATTCCCTGTTTGCTGGCTAAACATCTAGGATGTTCCCACAGACTTAACAGGGGGACAGGGAGACATGCAGCAGATATGGGTCCATATACTGGACATTCTTGTCTCATCTGTACAGTTGTGGGGTATGATTCTGTATGCAGCCTACTTCCACTCCCAGGACTCAGACCATGCCTATGTCTCCTACAACTTAAACACTGTCCATCAGAGTTGAGTGTGCTATATAGATATTGCTGTATATCTCCTATCTGCTTTCTGTCTTATAATTCTCCTGTGCTTTTGCATTTTGACCTTGTATTGCAACACTCTTATACAGATTTCCTAGACAGTTATATTTTGTAGGACAGTGTGGGTGACAGTGATGAGTAATACCTCATTATTCAGAGCAACTGCATCAGTCACAATGCCATACAATTCCAATGTAAACAGTACCAGTACAGGGTATCATTCTTGGATTTCTGGGCACAATGTTGGTATCTGACAGACCTGTGGGAAAAATGTTCATTAGCACTATCTGAATGTTGCCACACACAGTACCAGATTCTACATTACTATTATGCACATACATCTCACTCTGCTATTGTACACACTCTGGCCACAGCTTGACAAGATGGGGGTGCAAATGGAACATATGTGGCTTCTTAGTCTCATAAGATTTTGGGGAGTTCCTAGTGTGTCAGCTTTGTTCTCATAGATGTGTGTCAATCAGTTGTATTTCCTGTTTGCTGCCTCTACGTCTGGGATCATCCCACTGATTTCCCAGGGGGACAGGTTGACAGGCAACAGATATGGGCCACTTTACTGAACATTCTGGACATATCTGTACAGTTGTGGGTATGATTCTGTATGCAGACTACTACCACTGGCAGGTTTCGAACCATGGCTGTGTGTGCTAAAAATACAACAGCTCACATCTCATTTGCATGTGCTATTTGGGTTTGTTGGCTGCCTGTTTCCTGTTTTCTGTCTATGTATCTCTCAGTTGTTCTAAATGGCCTCTGGGGATTACACCAGTCATATACAGGCATTCCTACACATTCTATTTATGGTGCACGGTGTGGGTAACAGTGCTTAATACAACAGTACTATTACATGAATGCAAATCTACATTACCATATGATACCAGAGTATACACATGCAGTCCAGCAGTTAGACCTTTATTATCAGGCTATTATGCTTTTGTTTACATATATACTATATGAGTCTCTTTCTGCCATATTCTCGATGTATGCAATACTTGCCTTAATCAATACAGGTTTCAAGCAGGCAATTAATGTACTAATACTTTCAGGTTTATTTCCTATGACAGTACATGCAAGAGTATTTCTGATCTGTCTCGCATCACAACTCCTCCAGGTGACTTCCATTGGCCTCCTGGTTTGCGGCCCACTTGATTGCAGCTGTGGAGGGCATAAGAGGAATATTTAGCCATACCTATTCATGATATACATGAGATGGCAATTATTACACACATAGCGGGGTGATACTTACACACAGCTGGGACATCCCCTGTCATTCTAGCCTCTTGGATCCACTGCTCCAAGAGGTCCCCCTTACACCACTTCAGGTCAGCATAGCGATGCCTGACCTGCTCACCAGTTTGGGGTATGCCAGTGGCACTGGTGAGGTCACGGGTGAAACCACCCCAGGCTTCCGCCTTATATTGGGAACCCTGGTACTGGCCCTGCAGCAGTCTCTGCTCATGGTCTTTGACAAGGAGTCCTGCCATGACTCTAGACTTCTGGATGCACCAGCACTGTGCCCGAAAGGGCACACACTCTCCCCTGCCTGACAATGATGCCTGCAAGGGAAGCTACAACCAGTTAGGAGATGTATTCCCACCTATTGGGTTTAAGTAGGGCCAATTTCCCACACTTTTTCATGATTGTCCAGTTTTGATAAGGCTAAGCTATAGGCAAACCTGCTTATCTAAGGTTGGCATTATTTAAAGGGATATAACACTGGGCACATTGAGTTAGCTGGCCTACACATTGCTTACACTTCCTAAACTGGCCTATGCAGTGCTTAGCATTGCTTACATTAGACTTTGCATTATATTTTCTTTTTGGCATTGATTTATTACTCATTACATCTTATATGTATGCCTTTTATCCATGATTCATGTGTACGTACACTGTATGGGGTCTTTGTTTTTTATTGGGGACTTCAACATTCTATTACAATTACACCTCACTTTTGGGCTTACTGCTGTACTCCAGTTCACATACTTATGTTATGTAGTGGATTATGGAACATATGACTGTATACTGATTCCTTTCACAGGTTCAGTTTGATTTTACTGAAGTGAGGACTTGTTTGCTGATACCTCATACTTCTGTACAGCTGTGATGGCTTGGTGGTTACCGAATGTGATTATAGTGTATAGGGTCCTGGGTTCAAGACCTGCAAGGCTGTTTATTTTGTTACTTTGCAGAACAAGGACCATTGGATACAAAGTGATTAAGGCACTTTTGAGCAGGTGTAAGCGGGTTTGCATGGGTTTGCGTGAGGGTAAGCACTGCTAACTTCTGGTCAATGATGCTTACAGAGTGTTAGCTTCTACATTGCTTAAACTGTGTGCGCATTGCTTACCCCTGCACGAATGGGCTTAAACCTGCTTACTAGTGCTTACATATGCTTACTACTGCTTATTGGTGATTAAACTTGCTTGCTAGTGCTTTAGTCATTATGACACTGATACCGCACATGTGCATTTAATGCAGTACTCCACTTCACAAATATATGTTATTTAGCAGGTTATGCAACAAAAATATTGGTACTAACATGCTTTGCCATGGAAAATGGAATGTGCTGCAGTTGGAATCAAACAGGGAATACCTGCTCGTATGGCAAATGCTCTGCTCACTACACGATTGCTGTGCTGCTTAATTTGCATATATCTTCCTTGTTATCCTCTTCAGCCATTTAAGCTGCATTAACCGTAGCTAAGCGATGGGCACCTACGGTTAGCTTTAATAGGATTTTAAAATAAAAAAAAGGTTTGTTCATTTTATCTGTAATTGCTTGCTGTTGTACTCGAGGGGGAATGGTGGGGATATGCGGACATCTATGCACAGTCTCACTCATTTCTTAGCCCTTTCTGCTGTTCTTCATTGTGCGGGCGTGTATATTCTGAGAGCTCTGCTGTCAGACATGCCACCTGCACTCTTACACTCTCTGTGTAAGATTAGAAGCTCAGGCAGCACGCCTCATTAATATGCATGACGCGCTGCCGTCCTGCTCCTAAACGGCCACGTCCATGCAGGACTAAGCTAGTTCTGCATGGAAGATTAGTAAATCTGGGGGTTTGACTTACTTCTGAACTATCTTGACAGTATGCAAAAATCAGTCTACAGATCAGAGCATTATTTCAGCATACTACATAGGACCTTCTACTTCACATTTAAAATCACACAATCGAAGGTACAGTAACAACAAATTAAATCAAGCGATAATACAGGCATTAGGCTTCATCATACTAATGACAATTGTAAAATCTTATAAGTGGAATATTGCATCAGGCAGCCTAATAAATATCCAAGAGTAAAAATTATGAGATGAAAGGGGGTAGAGTGAGAGAGAGAAAGATAGAGACAGAGAGATGGAGACCTACAGAGTTGTGTTTAAGGACATTTCTGACATTCTAATTTCTGAACATCTCTGTGATGTGTTACTCTTAGTTTTTTTCCTCAAAATTAATATGTTGTGCTCTGAACAATACATTTTTGCAGCAGAGAACAAACAGGAAACTCAAAAGATGATTACAATATAAGCAGGATAATAGTGAGATAATAAGTCATCCTTTTAGGGCTGGAAAGTGTCAGAAAATGTTGCGCGCTCCACTGTTAAAATACTGCTCTATATATACTTTTTCCTTTTCTTGCTTGGTTCATGAAATGTAATTTGAGAGAAATAAAGATGTTTGAAGTTACACACATAATAGTAATATAAAATAATATTAAATAATACTTTGACAGACTTCTGGAATTGAACCCTTGATAGTATGTGAAAAAAACAGTCTACAGACATATGAATTACCTCAACAAACCACATAGGAGCTCTTGTTTTATAACATATGGCAGCCTAATACGTTGCTGTAACTGTTTCAAAGTAGTGTCTTTACTCTATATTTCTATAGTGCAATATATTTAAGCATACTTACATAAAGATATCCAAATTATTTCAGGCAATGGCAAAAATTCACCAGTTTTTTGCCATAGGACATGAAATGTCATTTACCATTACTCATCACTGGTGTGTGATGCCAAGCTCCGCATAAATGCTGAGAATAGAAATTGAAGGCTTTATATGGTTATTTTGGTCATGTATTTGTGTGATTCTATTTTTGGCTAGATTAAACATATGAAAAGGGAGAAGGTAGGCATAGGGTAGGACACATGGGAAAGAATAGCACAATGTGCAAGATGGAGGTGGGAGACCACCATAGCTATCTACTTCACATAAAAGTAGGCATAAACAGAATGTGATGAATTTGGAGAGTCACCACATCATGGATGGGTGACAACACAGAATAATGTTGTCTAGTGAACTGGACCAGATCAAGTCTGTCAAGAAGAAACAAAGGCAAAGTGGAGAGTTTTGTATGGGGTACTTTTTTTTTTTTTTTGTGCCTATTTTTTCTTTTTTTTGTACAGAGAGAGGTTGATTGGAGAAAGTGCTTAGAAATAAGAGTATCAGGTAAGTAGGACAGGTTAGGAAGCAAGCACAGAATTACAGGACATGCAATTCATGTAAAAGAAAAACTGGAGCTCTGGACACCATAGCTTAAAACTGTAATAAACTTCAGTAATAAAGGTAAGCGCTTTCGCAAAAAATAAACCCACTTCTTCAGACCATATAAAAAATTACACAAACCACTCACATATATATAAAAAATTCAAAAAGGCATTCTCCAATGAAAACAATCTTCTAATCTAAAAACACAGCCCAGTGGAGCAAGGAACTGACCAGTAAAGATGTGCTGTATCAACACACCCCTTTAAAAACATGAATATTAAAACAGTGACATGGAGAACTTATCAGAACAAATAGCATCATGAAAAAGGTACACACCTCTTTGACATTTAAATATTAATGTTTATGGGGCTGAGACCTAAGAACTGGCTTCATAAACACATGTTCATTCAGCCCTGGGAATACATTTCCTGTCAAAAGAAGAATCCATTTAATTTCTTTTCAGTGATATTCTTAAAGCCCCCCCCAAAAATTGTCAGACACTAATTCTAATGCAAGAATGCTAAAACTGTGCCTGTTTCCATTCTCTATAACATGTTGAGCTAATGCACTTGTACTCCTCTAACTACATATGTCCCCCATGTGTTCTAGAATCCTTTCTTTAAACATTATTTTGGTCTTCCCAATGTCCAAAGCTTCACACATTGCGCATTTAGTATAATATATTAAATTCTTTGTCTTACAATTGGCATAAAAATCAAACCTAATTTCTTGCTTAGTTTGTGAGTGTACCAGAGAGGTACAACTTCAAATATGTTGACAAGCCTTACATAGTCTACACCAAAATGTCCCACATCTGTCTGATACATCAAAAAGAATCTGTTCAAAATTCTTATAACATAACTGTCACTTCAGCGACAAGTTATTTCTAAATGGAAACAGGGGTTTATGATTTAAAACCCTCCTGAGATCAGAATTAACCAATAAAAGTGGACAATATTTCTTAATAGCTTCACAACTAATGTTAATATTACCTGAATAAGAAAGAAGAAGCCTATTCTTATTAGAACACTTACTCATCTGTTTATGTGCCACAGCTTCTTCTTTAGCTGACTCTGATAAATACGGTCTCCCCACTGTATCTCGAACAGACCATGCCTCTGCTAGACTTTTGTCTACACCACTTACAATATACCCCCATTCTAAGAAATCCTTCTTCATAGTACTCAAAGTAACTTGCAATTCCACATTTCATAGTTCATTTACACACGGGTAAACTGATGTAATGCAATCATCAAACACTATTAAAGCAGGTATGAATGCTTGATATAAAGGTTAGGTATACTTGCTCAAGCTCATACAAACTGATTATATAAAATGTATGATCTAGCTTGCATTCATACCTGATCCATACTTAACCTGTGCCTTTCTGAGGTAAGCCAGTGTCTCCTGATGCACCTCTCTGTTCAGTGAAATACTTTCAGCAGCTGTAAAACACTGAAAACAAACAATAAGTGGAAGTATAATGAGTAAATGCATTGACTGCAAATCCATGCTATATTATTGATTGGTAATGGGGTGTTTGAAGTCTTAAATGTATTCTTCCATCAGCTCAGGAGTCCTGCTTGCACCACTTAGTGTCACTGTGATGGTGATAATGTTGCTCCCCAGTGTGAGGAATGCCAGGAGGGCCAAGGTATTCCAAGCATTAGCCGTGTACTGTGACCCAGTATAGTTTTCCTGCAGAAGCCTACTGCTTTATCGCTGGATGAGAAATGCCACAGAGATCCTGGACTCCTCTTCGTACCATCTTTGGTCTATAAATGGAGCACCATCCTCACCCTCACCTGCCGTGTTTACTGAAATACACCAAGAACTATGTGTCTAATGTGTCACCCAATTCAGATCTCTCATGTGCCAACCTGTATGCAATAACACAAAACCTTGCCAGCTGCATTTGTGCCACTGAAAGCACTACAATGGCTTGGCATAGACATTGGGAGTGATTAAATAAAAAAAACTATAAAGGTGTGAAATATGGCAGTGAGATTTGTTGATGTCTGATTTTCACCTCATTTATACATTACACTGTTTAACAATGAAATGCTTTATGAAGTATATTATAACCAGTGATATCTAGAAGTAAAATTTTATGAAATGGAACATGATGGGCTGTTTGGAAATACACAATACAAAGACTGAAAAATACCACCTGAGAAATGAACCCATGTGAAAAAAGGATAATATGGTAAATGCTGATTATTAACTGTGAATGCCACAGGAGACCTTACTTCTTTACACTTTAAGTTGAGGTCTGTGATTTTAACTAATAATGGTACTGGGGTTCTAGGTAAAAGGCAGTCTTTGTATTTGTGAATACATGTCATATACATGTAGTTGCATGATATGAATATTACATGTTGGTGCATGTTCCATACTCAGTTTACATGGCATGCTGTTCTACACACATACTAATTATATATGATGTTATATATGATAAGTCATACTAATTGTACATAAATATTGTCACATTAGACCTATGGAAGTGCATTTTAAATTAACTATCGTTATTGTTATGCTTAACATAACATATACACATTTGATTTATGAAACAATGATTAATGATAGCTGTGTTGCCAAATTCTTGTTTGTGATTGCCATTTGTACTTAATGTTAGATTATTAATGAAAATTGTGTGATTGTGTGGCAATACTTATTCTAACCCTCACAGTAAAATTGTCTATAAACTGGATTTGATCGCTGCATTATCTCTGCTCTTTCTCCAAACTCACTGTGATTACATCTTGTGCCACAGATAGGTAGCTAATAGGTGGATTTTATTTCACTCAGTTCGGTCCAGAGTGCTGACAGCAGTGCATCGGTGCCATGCTCATCTGTGTTACTGATGGCATTCAAAATTAAAACTGAAGTTTTTGCCTTGGAAAATGAACCACTGTTCACTGCTAGTGACCACTGACAATCCCCAGTGTGCAGTGTCAAGCAGTGTGCAAAGGATGAAACAAAAATATATTTTAAATTGTCTCTTTGTGATGAATACTCAACATTGTTGCCTTATAACATGAAAATATACATATTAAACATCATTACCTTCACGAATAACAACATCCACTGTAGATTTGAACCTTAAAACTATAGCATTAAGATGACACATTTGAGATTATTGCCATAGAGATATATTATGAAGAAGTAAAAGTAGATTATATATATATATATATATATATATATATATATATATATATATATATATATACACACACACACTCAGGATATCATGTTGTATCAGTTTATATTATGGGTCCAAGGTAAGCATTTTCTCATACTTGTTCTTTGCAATTTCTTAGTAATTGTCTTTTATACCACAGTTGTTTTCTTCCTTTTCTTTTGTGAACATTATTCACTTTTTATGCTTTTCTAGCATGAATGGAATGCCATTTTGATTTATGTTGATACCTTTGTATATTTAACTGTTTGTACTTTGTATATATTACATTTAATTTTTTACTCAAGTGCTGGTGGGTAAGA
Organism: Protopterus annectens; assembly: GCF_019279795.1. Lineage (NCBI taxonomy): Eukaryota > Metazoa > Chordata > Ceratodontiformes > Protopteridae > Protopterus > Protopterus annectens. Next base: position 1,519,645,385 of record NC_056728.1, read on the forward strand.
GCAATTAGTAATAAAACAGTTCTAAAGGCTGTCTACCAAGTCAGTCAGTCAATGATATTCCTGACTTTTTGGTAACTTGATTCTCCCTGACACATCCTCAGTAAGTGTACTTTAAAGTGGCAGCAGCATGAAACAACTAATTATTCCTGCAGTAATACTAATCACTTACACTTGCAAGCCCTTAGCAAGCAGCAATTCTCAATACTCATTCTTGTACTGCTAGGGCAATGTGTAGGGCCTCACACTGTGTTTACCTGCCCAGTATTTCATGCAGATTGTGTGATTCATGCATGATAATGACTTAGCACCTGATTTGCATAGTCACAGTGCTCATGGACATATAACTGCAATATATAAGATCATCATGTTGGTAAGACACATGCATCAAAGTAAGAGAGTGTTTGGATCCACAGACTTTGATACTGCTATTTCACTGTTCTAATTGCAATTGTTTGGATACTTTCATACAATTTCTGCAAAGGTATAGGTTCATAGATTCATAGGTAGGTACTAGGCTATCAGACCTAGGGCCTATACAAGCCCAGCCAAAAAGGTACCCTGGATTTTGCCACCCAAGAAAATTATTTTCCTGTGCCACTGTTGAGCAGAGCCACAGAAGTGATCCCTGGGGTGAATTTCCTATTTCCCATCCAATCATCAAGATTTTTCTTGAAGAGTGCTAATGAGGAGCTTTCTTTGATATAGATAAGTAGTTTATTCCAGAGTATGGGACATCTCTGGGACAGGAATCTATCCCTCTGGCATGTTCTGTTTATTGTGGTGACAAGGTTTAGGTCCCTAGAGCATGTAGCTCGGAGGGATTGGGACTTCTTTAAGTGGAGCATGTCCAACAGCTCTGGGTTTGACATAGCTTTGTATGTTAGGCAGAGATCACCTCTGAGTAGGCGATATGCGACGGAGTAAAGCTGGAGTTTTTTTGAGATGGTCTGCGTAGGGCATCTGTTTGAGGCCAGTAATCCTCTTTGTGAGGTATTTCTGTGGCCTTTCCAGTTGTTGTAGATGTCTTGTGAGGTACATAACAAAAGGGGTGTTGTACTCTATAATGGGTCTAATGAGTGATGAGTAGAGTGTGATGTTTGTCAGCAATTTGTCCATCTGTGTTGTTATAACATGTATAACAATTGTTTCTTTATGCAAACTCAGGTAATGTTATGTCTTTATAGCAACATTTATCTGAGAATGCAAATACATGTTATAAAAAGTTGATATATATACATATATATATATATATATATATATATATATATATATATATATATATATATATAGTAGTAGCAATGGCAAAGTTGCACTGTAGTTTAACAAATGTATTAAGCCTGTGATATATGCCTGATATCAACAAAATGTTATACTAAATGCTAGGCATAAACAACCAAAACTGCCGAACAAACCGGTGAAACGAAAACCACCAAGGAAGCCTTCTGCAGATGATGATTTCAATGAATCCAATAAGTGAAAAATAATCATGAAGTAAGAACCGTAATGTTAGCACTTTATTGATATACAAGAACTTTCGGACGGCCTTGTAGCCTTCCTTCCTCAGACAAACAAATTATGCAGAGATGAACATCATTTAAATATGCACTTAATTACCATGTTAATGACCTCATTAGTGAGGACTGAAATGCTAGGCATGTTTAACTTTCTACATTTTAATTCATGTATTTTGTTAATGCTGCTACCTACTACATTCTTACTCATAATTTTCATCCTTAAGGAGTTTCATCATTGCTTTTAATTTATATATTTTATATAGAATTTTGTTTATATAGTTCTGGTTTACAGGTTCTACACTTACTTTGGTTAATACTTTTTCTGTATAATGTGTCTTTGGGGGATGAATCTATTTGATGCTCATATAACACAACCATTACATGAGTAAATAAAAGTCACAGAATTTTACAGGCATCACTTTTAATATCTGTATGTGTCGAGCATCTAGATTTCCACTTGGTTGCATGTGTGTACGCACGCAAGTGTGTGTATGTGTGCGCAATGGCATATTGAGCATACCTATGTTTGCCAGGATCATCTGCAACTGCTGGTTCTTCCTCAGACTCTTCATCTATATTTGCTGTACCTGCCTGTGGTCCTGGAAACTGAAGCCCTTGGCCTTGTTGGGCTTGTTGCAGCTGTTTCCTGACAATTATATTGTGCAACATAGCACAGACTGTGAGTATTTTAGCAAAGGTTACTAGGTCATACTGCACAGCACCACCTGATATGTCAAGTCACCAGTACCTTGATTTGAGCAAGCCAAATACACATTCTAAAATATTCGTAGTTTGAGCATGAACATTGCTGTATTCTTGTTCTGTGGAGTTGTGTGGATTTCCACATAGATGTCTTCAGCCAAGATTCTAGTGCATAACCTGCATCTCCAATTAGATGTCCTTGTAGAAAATCACCCCAGTAAACCTTATGTGCAGGTCACAGGTGTGCTATATGTGTGATTTACGAAAACTGCAAGGGTTACCTACACACACACATTGTACATGATCTCTTTGGCATTACAAACCTCCTGACAGTTTATTGAGTGATATCTTTTTCTAATGATGTACATCCTTCCTTGTTCATTACATGTTTTTTTTATTTCTATCTGTCTGCAGCCTATGATCTCTAGAACTGGAGGGAAGTATGTTATGGCACAGAATGTTTTTTCCTGGTTGTTGCTCTCTCCTTTAGGTATGATCCCTTGCATATTGTAGTATTGCATTTAGGAACTGATATAATATTCTACCAGCTAAGGCCAGGGACACCCATAATATATCCCCTGTGGATTCTGAAAAGTACCTGTAGCTAGTATACATAATGCTACACATACCTTGTATTCCAGTAGTATGGGTTTTGCACAATTTCCACAGTACATCAGGTGAAGAAGGCAGTGGTTTCATATTTTCTCTAAGTTTCCCCTGTCCACCCTGAAGTGCTCTACAATTTCTGTATCATGCAGTCCATGATAAGGCAAACAAGGTGTGAACGCTCTTCTCCTTCTAGGCTGAGGTCTGGCAACAGAATCAGCAGCACATTGTATTAAAGCCTGTTTCACATAGAGGTTAGGGATAGTAGCAGCAATGCTTAACATTTTTTATCTAAGAAATATTATAGCTGTACTCCAAAGATTACTGGAACTGAGAACAAAAGAGAACACCACATGAACATCTTTTACCTTCCTGAATAGCTCCACCATGGTAGATAGCTTAATTACCATGTATTTTGGCTTCTTTTGCTTTCGTTAGCATAAAATCTGCTGCTTACCCTTTTTCGAAGCTGCGAACACGAAGAGCTGTTTAATGAATACCAAACAGCTTGCTTGCATGTGTGTGATGCAGACATACACTTATTGTGAATAGTAGGCATTCATGAATCTATCCCCATTCAAAATCATTGTCAAGTTTGTATCTTCAGTTGACTTTTCCTTTTACATATTAGTGAGAGCTTTTTATTTCACCTAAACCAGAACCTAACAAAATTGTCTTCTTTATTCAGAAGTTATTCTATAGGAATTATGTTAGCAAGATGGGCAACCAATATTTCATATGATCTGAATCTTTACATTTTGGTATGCTGTGTTCAATATATAATGCTTCCTGAAGTTTGGGAAACTGTAAAGTACCCATGCAATTATTAAACTACAAACCATTAAGTAAATATTTACAAAATCCATGACATATGTTTCACTGACAACATTAAATTGAATAACTGAAACATCACAGAGAAACATTTCTTTGAAAGGTTGAAATTTAGAACTGGTAACAAAATTTCTACATAAGCTATTTTTTTTAAAACAAACAAACAAACAAACAAAAATTGATCCCCATTGTCTACCAACCATAAAGCTCACCTTCCATTGAGATCTACATAGTCTGTTTATCCCCACAGGATAAGAGCTGCCTCCAAACCATTTTGTCTGGTTGTGAGAAAGCCGATTGACATCATCCAGGTAACCATCATGGATTTTTATTATGACTTATAAAGATTTCCACACTCCACATATGCCTGTATTGTCCCAGATAAAGGTATGTAATGCACTTTCTGTGTTACTATCTACACCCCCTTTGTGTTTCCATCAGAAAGTCATTCAAGTGAGCAAATTAGGAGCCACAGACATTTCCAGGGAAGAGAGAGAACATGGCTAAGTAGCATTAGCTACTACGCTCTGTATGCTGGATTTACATGTGGTTTCATCTGTGAGACTAGTCTCTGTGTTGAGGTCCCCTTAAGAGGGAGCATCAGTTGTAGAGCAGTGTGTAAATTCAAAAGGCTAAGCACAATGAAGATACCTTTCAAGATAAGATCTTCACATTGCACTAAGCCTTTCTGAATTTGAACCACAATGGAAGAAGTAAAACATAGACAATTACCTCTGCACTATTGTATCTGCTTTTATAAGGAATAAAGAAGAGATCCATCCAATGTTTAACTTCCACAAGTAGCAGTATAGAAACACACTTCAGTAAGGTGTAATTATGTTTGTTTTGCTGTAAAACAATTGTCTCTAATGGCATCATTCTATAGCTAGGATGCAGTGAAATAATAACAAGGATGATCTGAATTAAATTTTACTTGTAATTACTTTAATAATTTAAGAATTTTTTTTAATCATTCTGCAATACCAAACAACTGATATTTAACTAATCTATTAATCTAAATGTCATTATTTTCTGATTTTGTAAATGTTCACCAAAACGTTCATAATATTTATAACATGCAATAACGTTGCTCATGATTGTATGCTGGGTTCTAAAATTACCATATGGTTTTCAGTCCTCAATTATATTATAATCATATCTTAATTAAATAACTTTCTTATGATATAAAAGTTGTTGATGTGTCTTTACTTGTACTTGTGAGAAACTTGGTGCTTTTTTTATTGCATTCCTTTCTTGCTACAAATCTTCTATGAGTGCAAGTGCATCATATTTTGATCTTTCATTGCTTTGTATCACTTATAACCATGTCACTCAGATTCATATTTCCCATCATAGCTATTAGCTTCTCTTTGCTGATACCACTTGTAATAGACAAGGGTGTTACACAGGAGCATATATTTCATTTTGTGACTGACGCATATGTAAATGCAGTGTTTATTGACTCTGACCTGAGTAATGTATTATTGTCCAACAAATGTTTGAATTGCTTACATAAACTCAATAATTACGACAGCTCTTACTTGCAACAGTTTTATATAGAGCTGGCAAAAGTCCATAACAATCCCCCTTTTATATATTTTGGATGAAAACTAGTCATTGTAAATCAATGAAACCTATTATTGACTCTTATACTTTGTTAATGCCAGCACGCTGGGACAAATCATAAAACTACCCACTAGAGGCTCTAACATCCTTGATATGATCCATACTAACCTATCCCCTCTCTACCACATGCCACACCTCCTCATCTCTTGTTAAATATGACCACAAACTGGCCTTCTTCTCTATGATGCCTTGTTGTACTACTACATCCACAAATGAGACCATCTTTAGGGACTTCTCTGGGCAGATGTACTTCATCTTCTAGAAAGCATATACAAAATACCAAACAACCCCTTGTAAATAGATCCAACTAGAGGGCTGCAGTATTCATATGCAACATTTACAAACACCTAAACAGCTGCATAGAAAAGGCAATACCCATCTGCCCTAAATATAATGGTGAATTCAGAAAAGAAATATGTGATGGAACTCAAGTATAAATGAATTGTGTAACAAAATAAGGAAAATTAATGAAAAGTTGCAAGAAATTCTCATATCCTATCTCAAGACCACACTGAAACACATCAACAAGGAGCTTAAGAGCACTATTAGAAAATATAAAGCAGAATATCAACCTAAGGTTGCCACACACCAAAGAGCACTACAAATCTATCCTCAGATATAGCAGAAACTTAATGAATAATGTTCTACATTGCACTGAGCTCTTAATATCACAAACTCTTATACTAAGGATGAAGACAATATATTAGTAGACAAATTTAATGCTGCCTTTACCGCACCTACCCACTATCCCTGAAAATGTTGATTCCGCTGAAATTCCTTTGGATCAAGTCTTAGAATTCTTGCAAAGGCTAAAAATAATACTTTCATGGGAACCGACAACAAACCAGGTTGCTTTCTCACCAGTGGCAAGTATGCACTATATATGCCTCTACTTAAACTATTCATCCTCAACATGTCTTCTTGGTTTGTGTCTGATGCCTGGAGAATAGCCATTGTGGCTACTTTGCATAAATATGGCCCCTTTACAGATTCATGTCATTACAGACACATCAGTTTCACCAGTCGTATATGTAAAGACTGGAACATATCAAAGCAGAACACATTTATGCAGATACAAGCAACTTAACTGAATTAACTTTGGTTTTGTGAAGGGCAGGTCCAGGTCTCCCTAAAGATTACAGAGACTAAGAATAAGAGAGACTTTGAATATGAATAGTTCACAGTACAGGCGACATTTGAGCTAGGAGTCTCAGCCTTGCGCGTCTTGCGATGGTGAATGGGCAATTGAAAGGAAGGAGGTGGGTCAGGCCTGGCCAGAAGCCAAAAAAAAAATCAACTGCCAATCATTAGCGGATGGAGACCCCTAACCGGTAAAAGCCGAAAGACACAAACAAACAAACAAACAGAGACTATGAATAGTAGTCACTCTATTCACAATGCATATCCTGACCTAGCCAGTGCTTTTGATACTATTCCCCAGGCTGGAATTCTTGAAAAAATAGACAAACTTAATGAAAGGCCCTATGCCCTCTGCCTGATTGCAAAGATGATGGTTCACTATCTTAATATAAAATTGTAAAGTGTGTGGTGCCACAAGGATCCATGCAATACTGTCTCCTGTTAGGCATTTAATTTGTAGACATCTTAGCTGAAGTCTGTTAATGACTGCAAGCTGGGGACTGTTAATTATTTATCCCCTGATTCTAAACAGATCCAGTAAAGTTTGAAATAGGTACATTCCTGATATACTAAAAGTGTTCTAAAGGTAAATGCAAAAAAGGGCAGCATGACAGCATTCATCAGAAGAAAAACATGCTCAGAAGTTGTATGTTATAAATGGTACTACTCCCAGACAAAAATAGTCATAACAAACCTCGGTGGTTATGTGGACAACAGTTTCACTGTCATTTGATTCTCATGTTTCTGCAATAATCGAGTAATTCTTCTATGTGGTCCAGTTAATTATCAAGGGAATGTCTTCAAGTGCCAAAAAGTCATTCTACCCATGTATTTTTCCATATCAAACCTGTTATTGAAAACAGTGCATCCTTTGGTATGTAAAAATCCAAGCATATCATTCAAACAGAAAGGACCCAAATACTTCTAACCAAGAAAATTAAAGTTCTTGAATTCTTCATCTATCCCAGAAGATTAACATGACTTTCTTTATACTCCGTAGCATACCAGCTGCTCTAAGGTGACCTGTGTCTTGCTTTGTGAGCCACAACGTACTCAGTACTATTTCACCTCCTAGGTATTTGTAAAACCAATGTCTCTACAAACATCTATACTAGAGAACTACATCTACAACAAAAGATTAACTAGAATACTGGGTGAATAGATTACAACCAGAGTATGCTCTGTGCCTAGGGAATAGGTTGCCACTACAGGTCAAATAATGTATTACTTTGGCCACCTCTAAGGTTAGTCTTGTTAAATTAATTTGTATACACACACACACACACACACACACACACACACACACACACACACACACACACATACACACACACACACACACACACACACTTATATCAGACTTTCATGTAAGGCCCTTCATAGTGTGTGAGTTAAACAGTATTAAGTGCTTGACAAAGTTGGCAATATTTTTTAAGGTATATAGAGATAGGCATCATATGGTCCATGTAATCCTTCTCCTTGTATACTTCCTTTGTTCAAATGTTCCTGATAATGTTCAACCATGTTGCATTCTGACTAAAAGAAACAGAGCCCATTCTTACCATAATAATCAAATTCTTCATATTCTATGTACATTATACACTTTTTGTCACTTTTATTATATAGCAAGGTAACTCTGTATATGTATGCATACACACTCACACATGCACACTCACACCCCCCCTCTCTCTCTCTCTCTCTCTCTCTATATATATATATATATATATATATATATATATATATGGTTCAACATATTGAATACTCATTTGGCTGAAAAGATTTTGTGGGTAAAAAAAAAGAATGAATACACAAATATGTGTGACTCACATATGACTTAAGTATAGTTTTGTATACTATAGGTAAGTAGAAGTATGCAGGAAAATGAATGAATGAAACATTGGTGGTTGTGAGAATGTATAGGATTATGTTATACCAGTTATAGTTTATATGTAAGTATTTGTTGGTTATCATTAGAGTAAGATCTAGATCAGTGATTGCAAACATTTTGGGTTTGGCATGTCAAAACCTCCTGGCACAAAATAATTCAGTGCACTTCAAATGAGCAACAAATGCAAAAGCAGTGTCTTTGGTAACTTGGCTATTGGTGATTGCTGACGTGTCTCCCAAAACATTGTGGCATGTGTCAACTTTGACAACTGTGTCATAGGTTTGCTATCACTGGGCTAGATTCAGTGTTGTGTGTGTGGTTGGTGTCCTGTGTAGTTGTACAGCTAGGGGAAGGGCTTTTATCAACATAATGTATAGGAATGGGGTTTAGAGTGGAAGAGTTTTAGGCTTAGTGTTAGCACACAAAAGTAGAGTGGTGTGAAATTTACTGGGTAGCCATCTATTGGACCATTCTTTCAAAGTGACTTGCTATTGCACAATTCAAAATTGTAGATGGGTATTAGCACTACAAAACTTTTCAAATTCAGATCTAGTAGGTGAATTTGACCAGATGTGGTGACTAGCATATCAGTAGGACAGTGCTGCTCATATATGCATGTTTTTTTTCTAAATAAAGCAGCCTCAAAAATATTCAGAAATGGAAGACATATGTTCAAGCAGTGATGCTTTCCCCATCATTTTCCATTTGTTGATTTAGCAGATGGCATGCTTTCAACACCTAAAAATAATAACACGGGTCATCATTTTGGTGAAAAGTCTTAAGAGATTAAAAACACATCTATATAAGTAGTAATGCTTCCCCCAGCCCATCATTTTTCTTAAACTTTATATTTGCTTAAAGGAATTTATGTTCTTGTAATTCATTGTTTCATTTCATTGATTTATTTATATAATGTGCTCAAAACTGCTTCTGAAATGTTAATTTTAATAATTATTGTTTATCTTGAGGAAGCACATTTAAATGATTAGTGAAAAACTTAAGTTTTTCCTTGAATACTTTTGTTATTTCCATTTTTATTATGTTTTGTGTTCTTCAGAAGTTTGGATTTCTATTGCGTATTTTTTGATAAACTTTATATGAAATTATTAGTAGAGATTACCTTCTATTTCTTCAATGTTGAAAATTATTCTGCTTTAATTTTGATACTTGGTAATCGCTTAGCTGTCAGAGATACTCTTTAATGTGTGATGGGTACCAAATAACATGTTTTTACTTTTGCTCTCATTTCTTACTAGTGGTGTGTCCTTGAGCCACTGTGTCAGCATTTTTTATGGCATGCCTCCAAGCAGGATATGTAGATCCCTAAGACAACAACATAAGGCAACATGCTTAGAAATATAAGCCTATTGCAGAAATTATTAACACAATTATAAATATGAGGAGGTCCATAGCAGTGACTGATGATATTATTATTTGTTCAAAGTAAACAGTCTTTATACTAGCTTTGCATGACCAATATATATTTATGTGAAGTAAAATGGAATAATGTGTTTGTGTGAAGCATCATTAAAATACATTACTATACCCATTACGATTATCTCAAACAGACATCTGAGATATATACAGATAACAAATAGTATATACTTACCGAGTATGTGGGTCTCTCTGTGGATAACAGTGACTAACCCTGCTTTCATTTGCTCATGTGAAACAGCCATTATTTTGGCTTTGACTGAGTAATTTGTATTTGCATGAAGCAATCTGAAATTGTTTACTATGGCTTCTATTTTTGTGAAACAAGGTTGAAATACATTATCATGGCCACTATGTTTTTATCCTAATTAGACATATGAGATATGCACAGTCCTCATTTTTCTTAAGGAATTTCTGAGTACAAGGAACTATTCATGAATACAGGAAACTGACCCTGCTATAATTTGCTTAAGTTAAGCAGTCATTATTCTGGATTCAAAGAGTTAGTGTACATTTGTATGAAGACAGGTGTAGTACTTCACTGCAGCTATTTTTAATGTAATCAGCCATCTGAAGTATGCACAACCAATAAAGTACTTGTAATTAAAGGATATTGTTGGCCCTTGTGGGTGGAAATGGCTGTATGTTTTGGGGTGAGGTTGCAGCATATCTAAAAGTAACAAGTTGTACGTAATACAGTTCATTTTCACCAAAAACATTAGCATTGTTCACAGTATGTTGCCATCTGTGGTGGTCTGGAGAGCTTGTATGCAATATCAACTGATCATTGACATAATGGTCTGGTTTAGTTCTCCGGTTGATTTTTTTGTGTGTGTGTTTGTATATGTGTATGTGCATGACTCCTTCTGTGTGGGGTGCACATGTACTCGCTGTTCCTTTGTGTGGTTTACCTGGGTACTGTGGAGTTTGCCTCACCCCCCTATCATAAGCTGCATAAAGTGTTCAAATGACCATTTATGGTTTTACTTTCATCTCAATCTGACACCAGAGCTGAAAACAATGATCTTGTTGGAAAGGAAGAGAGACATACACTATTCTCAGATAGAATATATATTTGCTTGATAGAATTTGTCTTCTATGTTTATTGGGAATCACTATTTTGTCATCTTTTAATATTAAGCCTTGGACAGAACTTAATGTTTCCTTGAAAAAAATGAAGACTGAATTACATTCTTTAATCACTGTTTTTTGCAAAACTCTTAAGATGCACCTAAGAGCATCTAGAAATGAACAGCTTCTGGGGTTGTAGCAGCTCCCAGGCCCTGTTACTCTTTCTACACTTTCTAAATTTATTACTGTGCAGTCATCAGCAGATAGGATATCTTAAAAGGATGGATAAAAAGATAAAAAGTAAAACAAAGAAAGAAAAAACAACAAAAAAGTAATCCACAATGATGGTATAGATCCAGGATGGAAAAAAAACAGATAAGGACACTGGAAGATGAAAGGGACCAATGTGAATGAGAAGAGGTGTACCACTGAATTGTTTTTTAATGGTTACATTGCCCTGTTGATTACATTCAGACACCTGAAATCTATGTAGTGAATAAAGTGACTAAAAGGAGTGATTACTGAGGTAAGTCTTTTGCAGGAAAGTGATTGACTCCATGTGTTGTTTTATCACAGGTAAATAGCCATTGACCTGTTGTAATATAGTCCCATACAATTCCAATTACTCATACCAATTCAGTTGCTTCATGTAGCCTTGCCTTGCTTTGAAGTAAACAGAAGGAGAACATAAGTTCACCACAAGAAGAAAAAGTCAGTGATTACCTTTTGAAATGTTTAACAAAAGACAAATGTCTGAAGTAGTCACAGTCTCCACACCATAAACAGCTGTACCAGTTTGGCTAGAACGAATAGTTGAATGTTCTTTCACAATTTTCAAAACAAACACTGCATCACACAGTAAAATTTGAATATACACGCTCCAAGCAACAAAGATAAATAACTCCTCTAGTGCCTTGGCTTTTCAGCCTTTACAGAGTATACTTGTTCTCTCTACCCTCTCCCCCTGATATACTACAATTTAAAAGTAATCATTCAATTAAATGTGAAACCCATCATTCTGTTAAAGAAAACATTTCCAATGACACTCCCTATTTAACACCTTAGGAATCAGTGTATTAAATTTTAAAATTAGAAAAGACTCCATTTTCCATAATTTCTTTTTTATATCCAAATCATGGATTTGTTTCACTTGCCCTAAAACTGTAGCTTTGAAACCTTAAACAATACCGTTGTGATATGCTTTAAAATGTAATGCCACAAGACTTTCTTCTCTTCCTTTTCCTATGTCTCTTACATGTTCTTTTAATCTCTCCTTAAAACTTCACTTACTTTCCCCTATATACACTTTACCACAGAGACATCTCAGTCCATACACTATTCCAGTACTCTCACACGAATATGTGCTTTTGCAAGAAAACTTTTTTTTTCATTTATTTTATCAAAACCCTGTGTAACATATTGACAAAAGCTGCGCTTTCCACAAGGGAAAGAGCCCTGGATTTGCATTTCCAAATTTCTGTTGTCTAGAGGTAACAGAAACCTCCCATGCACTATAAAAATCTTTAATACTCCAACCTCTTGAATAGGAAAAACATAGGAAACTCTTTTGCTTTTGTTTTAAGATATTTAGTTCTTTCTAGAAGTAGGACATAGTTTACACAAACAAACCACTGTGAGAACAGTAAAGATGAATAAAAAAATAAAATGCTGACTTATTAAATTCCTATAAATGTACTGAATTATTTTAGAAAAGCTTTTCACAAATATGGGACTTATAATTTGCTTAAATATTCAATTTTTATTGAATAAATACATTGCAATGTTTGTCGGATTTGCAAAATCTTTCTTAAAAAGAAGGGAACTTTACTGAGAATGAAAACAACAATGTAAAATTTCATGTATAAAGACACTATTAAAATGTACAGGACTGCAGAAACAGCAGTCATATAAACAGATTAAAGATCACCAAAGAGTGTTATTAGCAATTGTATTTAAAGGTTTATACTCTAGTCATAGAAAACAACTCCGTAACCAACTTAATTCAGCGTAAAGTTCAACAAAGTACTCTCAAACAAAAAACAAAATGCTGATAGTCCACACGCTGACAGTAATTTTTCACCCAAAGGAATGCAGCTCAACCACAAGATGCAAAAAGGAAAATTTAATACAAATAGGTTAGCGCTTTCACTCGTATCCAACGAGCTTCATCAGACCACATGAGTACATAGAACTGCTGGCATTTAAATATACAAATTTGGCGCCAAAAGCGACCAAAGCTTAAAGCAACCGCAATACAAAATACAAATTATAAAATATATTTGAAATGAACTGCTCTACAAAAGTGAGCTAAATCAATGTTACAAAAAGTTTTTTGCACACCAATCTGCAAATAACATATGTTGAATTAGTTAAAAGTTAATTATAAGTTTGGTTAAAAATACTTCAGGATGAGTAAATATATTGTAATATATTAAAATAAAAGTAAAAGCTACTGTTATCTATTTAGCATCAAAACAGGTTTAACTGAAATAAAATCATTTATACCAGGATAAGTCGTGGCATCAGTTAATAGATGCCACCAATATTCCTTATAGGCTAAGAGGTTTTTTGTGTTGCCCCCCCCTAGGATCTACATGTATGATGTCAATAATGGCAAACTTAAAATAGTGTTCATCACCCCTGCTGTTAATATGCCTATAAAGTGCATTTTTAGTATCCTTTCTTTTGATGCTGTAACCATGTGCATAAATCCTCTTTCTAAACTGTCTTTCTGTCCTGCCTATGTAAAAAGCTGGGCAGGACATACATTTAGCAAGGTATATGAGCATACTCGTTTTACAATTACCTTTCTTGAATTTGACTACCGTTTTGTTAACATTGTCCAGTGTGACTTGTTTCTCTACTAGTATATCCTTACACTGGTGACAAGCTCCACATTTAGAAGTGGATAAATTCAAAATGTTCTTAGGTTGAGATCCTTTCTCTAAAATGCTTTTCAAGTTCCTGCCCATCTTATAGACAAAAAGTGGTTTAGAACCAATTATATTTAAAACATCTTCCTCAATAATATATGTTTGCCAATGTGTTGTCATGATATTCTTCACTGCTTGTGTGTGAGGTCCAAATTCTACTATACATGCTCTATTAAATTTTAAATCTATATTATTGTCTTTACGTTCGTTAATATCTATCATGTTGGATCCAACAGTGTAATTTTCACTGTTGAAACCCAATAGGGGTAAATACTTCCTTCCCCATTCCTCTATAATATAATTAGTTGTATCTGACATCATTCTTTCGTCATACCCTCTTTCTCTAAAAAGACTAGTAATAAACCGGACCTCATCAATCATTTCATTATAGTCAGATGTCATTCTGACAGCTCGAATGAGTTGTCCTTTGAAGATATTATATTTGAGCTGTCTAGGATGGTTACTGTTAAATTCTAAGTAGGAGTTCGTAAAAGTAGATTTTCTATGTATCCTAGATTTAAATCTGTTACCATCAAAGCTAATTAGTGTGTCAAGATACGCTACTCCAGTACCATTAATTTCTGAAGTGAATCTAAGATAGTTGGTACTATTATTTAAATATTGTATGAAATTATTGAATGAGTCAACATCACCATTCCATAAGATGTAGATGTCATCAAGATAACGTGAATAGTACTTGATAGACATCATATATTCACTATTAAATATTGTGGATTCCTCCCAATCAAGTAAAACCAAATTGGCGTATATGGGGGCACAAGCTGCCCCCATAACCACCCCTTTGGTTTGTCGAAACATTTCCCCTTCAAAGAAAATGTAGTTATGGTCTAATACAATACTCATTAAATCCACCAACATACTAATTCTATCCCAACTAAGTCCTGTATGTTTTCTCATACTGTTGGTGAATGCTGCAAGACCTTCATCTGGGGGAATGCAGGAGAACAAGGCCACTACATCTATGGAGGTGAATAATAACCCATTACCATCCAATTTGGTTGGGAAGTTCTTTAAAAATTCCCAAGAATCTTTCACAAGATGTTTAATTTTAGGATAAACTGGTTTCAATAATGTATCAGTGACTACACCTAACGGAAAGGTTTTAGATTTGCTTCCAGAAATGATCGGGCGGAAAGGAGGGTTGTTAATGTCCTTATGCACCTTGGGAATACCCACTATAGTGGCCATATAAGGAGAATCTACAGTCATAAAGTTGTACAAATCTTCATCAGTTCTTTGTTCCAAAAGGAAATCCTTCAAGAATAGGTCTATTCTCCTATATGCAATGTGTATTTCGTTAAGTGAAACAGTAGAGTAATTCCCAGAATTGTGTAAAATGTCGTGCATGATAGAACTGTAGGCAATGGTGTCAAACAATACAATTCCTCCGCCTTTAACAGGTTTCATGATACGAATACTATTATTTGTCCGAAGCTCTTCCAATAATAGTAATTCGTCGCCTGTAAGGTTGTTCTTGCACTTTTTCTTAAAAGCTTTATTGTTGAACTTGTATAAGTCCCTACACACTTTGTTGTCATAATTCTGTACCTGTGTGTTGTTAATAGGTATAAAACAACTTTTTTTCTTCAGCTTATTGTAAGACAAAGGTTCCTACGTATGATCCTTAAACATCAGGGCAAGGTTCAATTTTCTAGTATACTGTTTGAATTCGCTCAAACAGTCCACTAAATTAAACCTGGTAGTAGGTACGAACTTCATACCTTTAGATAATAAGCTGAAATAGATAGGATTAAGTTCAACATTGCTGTAATTAAAGATTTTGAAATTGTTATGTTCACATGTAATATTGTCAAGTGAACTAGGCAAGATGGTATGAGAGTCATTGTTCCCTGACTTAGAATTCAATATTTCTTCTTCCACCTTCCCCCTTGTTTCCATTTTGAAACCTGTCTCTTGTTGGGTACCTGAAAAAAATTGTCATAACCATCATTGTCATCCACTACCTGCCCTTCAGATCTGTTAATATCATCTCCCCGGCTAGTGTGGTGTGTAACTTTGTTTCCCCATTTGTAAACTACATGTCTTTTGTACTGGTCAATGTCCCTTAAAAGTTTTTTGTTTTTCCTATCAGCCTTTTTGGCCCTATATTCAGCAGTCTCAAATTGCTTATAATACAGATTCTCCCACTGAGGAAATGCTAAATCATTCACAATAATATTGTTAAGATTTTCAACTTCACTAATATTTTTACACAACTTAATATCATTGTGTTTAATTAACATTTTCATATACTGCATCCCAAAACCGTCGAACAGGTTATCAAATTCCTTTTCAACTTCAAATGTAATGTCTATGCCTATGTCTATATACACTTTACCACAGAGACATCTCAGTCCATACACTATTCCAGTACTCTCACACGAATATGTGCTTTTGCAAGAAAACTTTTTTTTCATTTATTTTATCAAAACCCTGTGTAACATATTGACAAAAGCTACGCTTTCCACAAGGGAAAGAGCCTTGGATTTGCATTTCCAAATTTCTGTTGTCTAGAGGTAACAGAAACCTCCCATGCACTATAAAAATCTTTAATGCTCCAACCTCTTGAATAGGAAAAACATAGGAAACTCTTTTGCTTTTGTTTTAAGATATTTAGTTCTTTCTAGAAGTAGGACATAGTTTACACAAACAAACCACTGTGAGAACAGTAAAGATGAATAAAAAAATAAAATGCTGACTTATTAAATTCCTATAAATGTACTGAATTATTTTAGAAAAGCTTTTCACAAATATGGGACTTATAATTTGCTTAAATATTCAATTTTTATTGAATAAATACATTGCAATGTTTGTCGGATTTGCAAAATCTTTCTTAAAAAGAAGGGAACTTTACTGAGAATGAAAACAACAATGTAAAATTTCATGTATAAAGACACTATTAAAATGTACAGGACTGCAGAAACAGTAATCATATAAACAGATTAAAGATCACCAAAGAGTGTTATTAGCAATTGTATTTAAAGGTTTATACTCTAGTCATAGAAAAGTATATCTGCTCACATGAACATTAAAATATATAAATAAAACAATGACACACTATATCAACAACAATAACACTGGTGCTGTTGCTACAAATAATACTCAAAAACACCATTGCATAGCACTAAAAAGCCTTAACTGGCTAGAACGTAAAAACACCTCAACTACCATCAACTTTTTGCAGCCTATAAACTAATAAACTCTCCTGGAAAATGCTCAGCTCTAAAAGGAATACTATAACCCTATACCACTAATCAAGACCTATGATCCAACAAGCTTTTCTATTCATCAGACAATCAGACAACAGTGCAGGAGACTCACTATGCACTAACCAATTAGCAAAAATCTGGAAACAAATCACCCATGAAATAAAACAAGTAGATGCACTACATGTCTTCCAAACATCCCTAAAGAAACATCTGCTAAATAATTAGTTGTGCTCATGTCCTACCCCAGGCTAACCAGCCCCCCCTTACTCAACCTAAACTCCACCTTCAAAGTTACACTCCCTTTGCTTAAACTTTTTGTACCCTAATCTTCCACATGCAACTTTATATCTCTCAGTAAGAAATCTCACTCTATATTCACCTACAACTGTCATTTACACTGTTCTTCTACAGACTGCTACTCTACCCTGTACACACTTTATCTCCTACAAAACTTCCATATTCCAGATAACTTCCACTACCCCTATTTTCTTTGATGACGCTCTGTACAAGCTCTCTTCCCCAGTCTACCTAATGTTTCATATAAATATTTCAAGTGCCACCTCCTGCTAAATCCTTTGCTGTCTTTGCTACCCTTCTGTGTACATCCAGCAGATAGAGATTGGATGTATTATGTAATGTACTTATCAGTATAATTTCTCTGTAAGCAGTTACCTCATGAAAAAATGAATTTTCTTAAATTTGTAGGATGCTGTATGTTATATAATGTATGTTATGCGTATTTGTATAACTGTGTTTTCATGAAAACTAAATGTATTTTATAAAATGTCATTTTTTTGTCTTTAAATGTATATGCATAATATGTGGAGCTTTTCTCCCCAGGCCTCTGTTGAAAATAGGATAAACCCAAGTCATAACCTCCCAGTAAACAAAGATAAATAAATAAATAAACAATATATAATTGATAACATCCTGGATTTGCTCCCATGCATACAGCACATCGGGCAATGAGCCCCCTTCATCACTCGTTGTTTCCATACCAGGTACAAGTTTTATGGGGTCAAGTTGCTAGCCCACAGCCCAGCCCTCCTCAGAGGGTGCAAATTGATAAAACAGGCAAATAAAATTAAGCCTCAGTAGTTCAAGCATTTCTATTTATTACAATGGGCTTAATGAATAAATATAACTGAGAACTGAACTTTGGCCTGGCTATAGATGTGTAATCTGCTCTATTCTATCTTTCCTATTGCTGTCACTGTAGCACTTCCTCATTCATTCTGGAAGGGAAGAACTGTGTACAGAATCTTTATTGCTGCCACCACCACACCAACATCCAGTGCTGAGAGTACTATTTGGCTCTGCATATATACATGCAGCCAAGGTCTTTATGCATAGATCATCCATAGAACAAGAGGTCACTCATGCTCAAGAAGCATTTTTCCACAGGTTTTACTGTGCATCATGCTTGTGACCTTACAGGCAAGGGCATTCTTTGTGTGTTGAATTGCACGGTCAGTGCATGCTTCTCCTTCTAGTGTCCTGGAACTGACCTCAACACACTGCTGCATCATAGGCTGAGGGTTCCTAGCGCCTATAAATGTTTACCCAGTCTGTCTCCCCTACCTCCATGATGTTGTTCCACTCAACAACCCTGGCAGTAGCATCTCTCTTTTTTATTTATTTACTTTGCACTTTGTATTTCTGGGTTAGTCTCACTTGGCCAATGGCCCCTTTTCAGGAGAGACTCATGGTGATATTCATACCATCTAGGGGAAATTTGGTCATACAACCGGGGAACTACCCCTACTGTTTTTCAAGAATTAGATAGAGCCAGAAGGCTGTCACTAGTGCTTGTATAATTCCAAGACAGCGGAAGGAGTAAACATTGCTGCTGGAGAACCTTTGGAAAGAGGGAATCAGAGAGAAATGAAATCCTAGTTATGTAGTTGGAGAGCTGGATACAAAGCAGTGGACAACCTAATGAAGGAAGTAGAAGAACCAGATGTAGGAGAAGAGGAAGTTGGACTGCTGTGATGGACTGAGTGTTATAGGAACAGTCAGATAATAAAAATGGTAATGTGATAGACAAGCAGATCACAGAGAAAAGAACACAGAGGAAAGTTTGGCTGATGGTGTAATCAGTTCTAAGAATACATCTCTGCAACTGGGTGCTGAAGATGATAGACATGAAGCAAAGTAATGCATATGCAAATGTTGTAAGCCTAGGAACAAGAAGCAGTGTACAAAGTAAAGAAAGATGTCTGACAGGAGCAGAAGGGCAGAAAAAAGAGGGTTGGTAAGAATAAGAAGTAAAAACATTGCTATTATTGACAGGTATAACATTAGGTCAATATTATATTGCCATTTGGATTTACTTTAAGAGACATAAGACTTTGATATGTTTGGGGTCAGAACACTTACAGTGAAGTAACTTTTGAAACATTTTCTGTTGCTGAAATGTTTATTATTACACAAAAAATAATATATCATCTTAAATAGACTTTAATTTTCAGAACTTTTGCTTACAGTTCAAAAGAAAATCATGCAATACATACCTTCAGAAATGGATTAATCTGAACGTATAGCCTTTTTTTGATAAAATGTGATAAAGCACATGAGATATACAACATGGATGATGACACAACTGTATGGACAGGAGGATGGGAAATAAGGGCCGAACTGGTAATACATGATGGAAAATTAAAGCATATTTCAAATAATATAGCATTATGCATACTCTCCACCTGTCATGTAAAACAAGTTAAATGAAATCTAAAGCTGTTCCCCTATGCACTTCAGAAAGGAACTTTGTATTGTCATTATTTGTCACTTGTTAGCATTAAAAGGCATTGTAAAGTTAAAATTGTTAGCAAAGCATGTGTCGTATATTAATGTGAATTATAAAATAGTTTATAGAATTATAATATCTAACTAAGTTTTCTACTATATATTTTCGGAGAGAGGCATGATCAAAAAGCTATTGTAATCACATGATTATATTGAGAATGCCTACTTACACCCATGATGCAGGAGTATATAACTACTCTGACATTTTAATGTATACTGTAGTGTGATCAAAGGTAATAAATTATATCCACATCCTTGATGTTAGAGCATAAATACAGGTTAAAGAACTTCAAAGAATGGGCAAACTGTACATTGGCACCCTGATTGCAGAATGAATGTTCTCCAGAAAGGTGATAATCTACAGTAAATGCCCACTGAAAATGAGTCTGCCACTTCATAGCAGCATATTAAGCTGCCGTGGAGTTTGGAGTGAAAGAAAGCTAATGGCCGCCATTATTTTACAAATGCTAAGCAGCGCTTCTGCTGTTTAGCGAGTGTAAAATTAAAAAAAAAAAATGAAAAGTGTGTGTGTGTGTTTATGCATGTGTGAGCTTGTGTATGCTTATTTGTGTGTGTGTGTGTGTGTGTGTGTGTGTGTGTGTGTGTGTGTGTGTGTGTGTGTGTGTGTGTGTGTGTGTGCATGTGTATGTCTATGCATGCATGAACGTGAGAGTGAGCTTTTGCTGTTTAGCAAGTGTAAAATAAAAACAAATGTATAATTAAAAAATAGAAAAGTGTTCAGGTGTGTGTTTATTTTTCTATCTGCGTGTTTGAGTGTATGTGTACTTGCATGCATAAAATCGAATGTGTGCGTGCTCGTGTGTGCATGCATGTGTGTGTGAGAGAGAGATATACCTCTCTAGTGTACCTCATTACGAGGAACATACCTCATTTAAGGTCTTAAAAAGTTAATGTTTCTCGAAGTTCCCCATTGAAAGACTCTGTCACACATTCAGTGTTAGGAATTTTTTTAAGAGAAATCCATAGTAAATAGAAATTAATCATATTAATTTATTAAAAGATCTTCTTTATAAGTAAAACCAGCATATTTAACCATCCTATGGCCTTCCTAGTTGAAGTTGTTATTAAGCCATTAGTATGTGTTCTACATTTTGCCCATTTGTTCCACATTATGAGGGCTAGTGTTCCTCATTTTGGAGATGGAAGGTTGAGAGCTATGGAGAGAGAGATCAATAGAGCAGTGGATCCAAGAAATTTAAAATTAAGTGGTATGCATACCTCTAAACCTCTTAGCTTAATACTCTCAGGAAGTGGACAGCACTTACTCCTGGCTGTTGTGGCTTAGTGGCCTAGGAACAGTACTGTGATCGACAGGGTCCATGTTCCAAGACTTAAAGTGCCAAATATTTTGCATGTCAACTACACCTACAGTAGGAGTGGTACACACTGTCCGAAAGTCAATATCTGTTACTGCAGGAAAGATGGACAAGTCAGAGACAGGGGCCACACATTTGGAAAGTACACAGCTTGGAGTAAACTACACAGAGGCTAGTTGGACAGCAGGTACCTGAAAGTCAGTGTACTGCCAGGTTATAAATGGCTGCCACCTTGCTGTGTCAACACTGACAACAAGTCACTGGCCACCATCCATACCCTTGGAATGACAGACTGTCACATAAGGACCACTAGTATGCATCATATATCTGTTCTGCTTGACCTAACATTGCATTTGTCTGCCAAACTATTTGCAAAACAAGAAAGGTTCATGTCAAAACATCAATGACAGACAGTGGAGAAGCAGACGTCATACCCATAAGAAGAAGCAAGCAACTACCAAACTGGTCTCCCAAATGTCTATGTTTCGCAGAGCATTATTAACACACTGTTCCCATGTGTGGGCCTGTGTCTGACTGTCATATATAGGCCTGTCCAGATGTCAGTCTGTGATGGTTTGACAGCTAGGGCCAACATGTAGCCTCATAATAACATAGCAACACAGACTGTCTGAGGACCACAGCAGATGTAGTGGTGCAGTGATGAACAACATGCTAAACAGATACACTCAGAGGTGTGAAGTCCATAACCCTGTGTGTGATGTTACGGCATCTACCCTGCTCACACCAGAAATGCAAATACATAACAGCAGCCATGGTGGGCAAAGCCTGTGACTGGAGGGGAAGGGGAACCACTGGCCAGACAAATAGAGAATGTACACACCAGAACAAATTGTACAGTAACATAGGTGCCCTGCAGTGTATGGAGTCAGTAAACATCACCCACAACTACACAACACACACACACCCACATAAGTGGAGGTCCTCAACAAAACAAAAACCCAAACAGAGGACACCTCAGAGACAAAAACACATGAGAACTCCACAAACCTACACACCACAGACCATGCATAGTCCACACACCAGTGTCTCACAATCACTAAGGCCTTACCGTAAACCCAACATATTACTCATAGGAGACTTCATTGTGAAACACACAGATGTGCCTCTCACCAGGCTGGATAAGGAGAAAGTAATGCTCACTTGTTTGTCAGGTGCCAGAATCTGCCATATCACACATGCACTGATGTCCCTCCACAACAGGTACTGTTATGAATCTGTCCTAGTCCATGGCGGTATGAATGACGTCAGATGTTCCTTCCTGGACTACAGGAAGACAAGACATGATTTAGCTTGCTAAATATGTGTCCCACACAGGTATGTCCATAGCCTTAAGCAGCATTTTACCATCACCCAGAATGATGGCTCAATACAAATGATTTTCAGTAACAATTGGCTTACTTACTGGTGTCATCCCAGGGGATCCACTGTCTGGCGGCCTGGAAACATATGATCGACAGACCATGCTGCTTTGCTAGAGATGACCTGCATCTGTCTCACTTTGCTATCAAGCCTCTGGCAAAGTCCCTTGCCTCCCTCATAGTGCCTTTTTAGGGAAAATCATGGGTCCATACTACCAACATAAAACACTCAACAAAACACAAATTATGTCACTAAATGCTAGGTGTCTAAACAAGAAAATGCACTCATTTCAAGCATTCATAACCCTGGAAGATGGTGACATTTGTGCACTCACAGAAACCTAGGCCACAGCTGTGGAGAGCAATCCATCCTTACCTGAACACTCATTCTGTTACACAGCCAGACCCCAAAATGTGGATAGCAAAGCCAAAGGAGGTGGAGTATAAACATATATTAGACAGACACACACCTCCAGGATGGTCAAACAGTTTGACACACAAGAGACACTCCAAATGCAGTTAATCATTGACAAGACCCCTATGCAAATTATAGGTAGCTACAGGCCAACATATCTGACTCAGGATACCTACCCCACATATCTGGCCCTCTACAAATCTATCAAGATTCAACCCTTTACCCTGATCCTGGCTGATTTATATTACCCAGCCATTGATTAGAAAACCAACCATGCCAGAACAGACATGCACAGAGATTCCTCCATCTTATCAATGCTAAATCCTTAGGACAGCTACTTGTTACCCCCACAAGATGTGATACATATGTCGGACTTGGCAGTAATCATCATGATTAACCACTGCAGCACCCCAATGGTATCATCCTTCCTGGCAAGATCCAAAAAAAAAACAGTCACGGTCGATATCACCATCTCTCCTGATCCTCCTCTAGCCATGGTAAAACAAAAATGTCTCCCAAACTGATCACAACCACCAAAGGGAAGGTATAAACAGTTGAAACAGCCCCCTACTCCACTGGAGGAACAGGCACCAACATCCAAATGTACACAAAACTAGTATACCAGTGTATGTATATATATATATATATATATATATATATATATATATATATATATATATATATATATAGAGAGAGAGAGAGAGAGATGAACAAAATATATATAGAGATGAAAAAAATGAGAGCGGAGCCAGTTGCAGATTTGAGCGCTTTTGTTCACATTTATTGGAACTTCTTCAGAAATCTTTAGAGGAACATTTTACATCGACTTTTATTACTGTAGCATTGGCTGTAATATGACAGTATGGTGATGTGTATATTATGTCACCTAATCCATTTAAGTAGGCATTTAATGTTGATGGCTCCGTTGATCCCTGGGGGTGTGTCTGTACCTCACTATGCACAGGGTGCCATCCAGCATGGCCAGTCTAGTGAAAGTGCTATCACAGTCATCAGCAATAGCAGAAAACATCATGAAAGAACTCAAAAACAGCAATGGCAACAACGAATGCAGACAGAACAGAATAGAGGATAGAAACGAAGAGAGAAGATCTGAAGGGCCCATGCCCAGAGACAAGCTACTCTAGCAATTCCTGGGACAAAATACCACAGACCCATTCTCCAACTTTCAACCAGCCCCACTCAACAGAACCAGGGCAAATGACAATATACCAAAGGACACCAGGCTCACCATCGGGGACTGCCATTTCCTGATCTTCCAGCTAGAGAAACTCATCACCAGTTACAAAACGTTGGAATGCGACAACTTCTACCTTGCCAAATGTATAGGCTTAGATATTGTACCCAGTGGACTCAGGGTCTTCAAATTCCCGAACGGGGTAAAAGCGGACAGTGACACCTACAAAGAACTGTGCCAAATTTTCAACGACGCAGGACTGCGAGCACTACAAGTACTGATCAGGCACAACAACCAGAAGCTCGAAGAACTCAAAGAACAAATCGTTGGGATAAGTGACACAGTTACCCAACACCCAGACTTCAACAGACTTAGCGAGGAATGGCACAACACTAATACTAACATATCCATGCACATTGCCCTCCTTACCCAAAAAAGAAGAAGAAACTCTCTGGAGACTGGCAGCAATACCAGGACAAATCCGCCTACCCTCTCAAAGGCAAAAGGACTAATCAGTCAGAAGAAGAGCCAGACAGCCCCAATGGAGCAACCCACACACCAAGAGGGCAGACAACAGATGATACGCAAGACTCTATTTTGTGCCAAAGAACCACGAGGAGCAACGGTGTAGTACCCTGGAGGCTGATGCCTGTGATATCCCCATCATATCGCCAGTTGGTCTCTGGAAGGTACCTGTTGCTAGTATTCTTAGGCCAACACATACCTTGGTTTCCACTGGGATGGGTTCCCCTCTGTTGGTTCTGTGTGTGAGGCGAGGCCTGCACAGCTCAACAATTTGCTGCAGGAGCTCTCTGTCCACTCTATAGTGCTCTACTATCTCCAGCTCATGTAACCTGTGGTAGGTGACCCTGGGCCTGTACACTCTTCTCCGTCTCCTCACTGTGGGTTGTCTGGCACCATCTGCATTGTCACCACCCTCAGCAAGTCGCCTATGTCTCATTATGACAGCTATGGCAGCCCCTAACATTTCTGCTCTGAGTGAAGCTTTTTCAGTTTTCACTTCTATTAGCTTAATCCTGTCTTGCAGTGTCTCTTAATGGAAACATCCTGCACTACTGTTTGCAGAGTTTTAAGTGCTGGGCTGGGCTACTATTCTGCCTGTGTAATTGCCTGCTTCTAATTGTTTTCACCTGCTAGCTTCAGCAGTTATCCCTGCTAGCTTCCTATTAATTCTGTTGCTTCCTTTTTCCTCTCTGTTTCCTCAGGGGGGAGCAACGTGCATACTATCTGAAACACGCTCACAGTGGCTTACACGCGTGCACACGTGCTTACATGGTTCAGAATCTACTACACCAGTTCCTGGATTCCATGTCAGCACATGTCGGTGATCATGTATATTTCCCCAATGCCCGTGAGGTATTGGCCAGCAATATGCATCTCTTCCAGCAAATAGCGGAATACCCTGAGGTACTGGGTGCAATAGACTGCACGCACATACGCATCAAAGCACCAGCCGGTGAGCGGGGTAGGGCCTACATTAACCGCAAGGGCTTCCCCTCCATCAACTGCCAGGTCATGTGTGATGCCCAGGGCATAATAATGAAGGCGTGTGCTGGCTGCCCTGGGAGTTATCACGATTCCCACATCTGGCATTTGACGCAGCTGTACCAGACATTTGCCAATGGGGACATCCCACACGGACACCTAGTGGGGGATGCAGGTTATGCACTGGAGCCGTGGCTGATGACACCCATCAGAAATGCACACACACCTGAACAGGAATGCCATAATGAGGCACACGCACAAACACGTAATGTAATAGAGCGTGTGTTTGGGCTGCCCAAGTCACGGTTCCGGTGTCTGGACACATCTAGTGGAGCCTTGCAGTACACACCAACTACATGTACCCAAATTGTCATGGTATGTGCTATGCTACATAATATGATCTTGCGAAAACAGCTGCAGCAGGACCAGCATAGGGCCGGGCCAAACAGCCCCCCACCATTGCCAAGGCCATCACAGGCAGAGCGTGACTCGGAGGAGGAACAACCTGAGCCTGCCCCAGTAGGCAGAAGGAGGCGTGCCCAGTATGCCCTGGCCTTTGCAAAGAGGCAACGCATAGCACATACACTGGCTCAGTAGGGACCCTGGGAATGATACCCCTCTCTGACTCACTCATATAGTAACAGAGATGCCTAACATGACACAACCTGCTCTCAAACATGTACATGGAGTGTAGTATGTGCATCCGACAGAGGCAGCCCTACAGCACCACCTGAGGCATGATTGCCATGTGTTAAGCAATGTAACACCATCTAGTATATGCAAACATGAAGACACTGCCTAACATCTCACCCTCACCAAGCATGATGCCACACTATGAAGAAAAGAAGATCAAGTACAATAATTGGCTAAAGTAATGCAGTCAGTCAAAGGGGAGCCAATGTGTTACAGGCTGGGAAGATATGTGGAGCTTGACATGATGCACCACCTGCTAGGGGTGGCGTGCACCTATCATGCCATGCCCCATGGATACTGGCAAAGGCTGTCAGTACCCACAGCATGCCCTGAAAAGGTAAGTCTCAAAACACAAACCCACCTTCATAGGTTCTACAAGGGATAGGAACCTAGATGTAATACTACCCCATGACAGATGTATAAACAGCAAGATGTGTGCAATGTAAATGCACACAGTAAGGAGAATGTAGATACCAGTCCTGTAATAGAGAACTGGGCAACGCTCACATCAGCACCCTAACACTACCAGGTCACACCTCATACTGTGCTGTACAGCCGCAAAACATGGAACAAGCTACAAAAGGAGGGTGACTAGCAAGAAATGGCAAGGATAACCACACCCCCATGTTGGTACCACAACAAGAAGCAGCATGGAATAGCCATGGTCAAATACCAATGGCTAAAACTGCCTCGCAGTATATAGCCTGCTGCAGACTACTGTCCTAATACCAGGAACAGCACATGGCCTATGTTGGAATACATGAATATATCAAGCCCCCCCAAACCACATTATATTGCTTGACTGAAAATACCCAGACATACACCAGTAGCATTGTACTAGCACCAACACAGTAGAGAAAATTACCCAGATTCCATAAACCAAAATGCCCAGGAACAATGTACTACTCCCACAAGAGGGGTAAGCATACTGGATGTGATAATCAGCAACATGTGTACTGGATGGCAAGATAAGAAGTGTACCCCCCACTGGTAAGACCAGACCATAGAGTAATCACACTGGATATACACACCCTGACCCCAGTTCCTGGCCAGAATACCACAGTGAAAAACATGTGTAAAGTATAGGTTGCAGCCCTCAAAACCGATGTTGAATCCACAAAAGGCCCTGTGCAAGTGCAGAATATGGGACACACCACAGAACATGCTATACAGGCATTCCATGAACACAGCCAGGAATGCTTGGAGTATGCAATCACAAATAACAACAACACACAATGCCATACACACAGGCATCTGGCATGCTGGCCTCCAGCCATTACCAAACCATGCAAGAGAATGAGGAAGTTACCACATGATAGAGCAAACATAAAAAGCGAAGTAATCACTGACCAGTAGTATGGCAACAACATATGTCCACACATACAATCCACTAAGTCCAGCCACAACAAGTATAATCTGTGAATCCAGAGGCAATGTGACGCCAGTACCAAGTACACAGACAACCACAACACCCCCCAATAAATACAAACATATGTGATAGATGCATCCATGTATCCAAACCAGAGGTTGAGCTCCAACAACTCAGTACTGTCAACACTAGTCAGGAGGAGAAGGTAACCACATACACCACAAACCCAGTCCCACATAAACCTACCACAACTGTAAACCAAACACATAAACACAGACAAATATTCCTGGAGGACTTAATTACAAACACACCACACCAACAGAAGCCTCCAAAGTAGATCACAAGCAACCACAACCTTCAAACATAGCACATGCAACAAATAGTACGCAAAGCTGGTGTGCCAAACAGTCACAGGCCCGAAGGAGAAACAACATGCCTGATACAGTCATAATAGGTGTCTGTATAGGCAGACACACAGCTGTCCCACTCACCAGACTTAACAAGGGAAAGGGTAGAGTAAGCTGCTTGTAGGCTGCCACAAAATGCCACTTAACACAAGTACGCAGGTCACCCCAAAGCAAGCAGAAATATGATGCACTCAGTGTCCATGCTGGTGTGAATTACCTGAGATGTACCTCCCTGGTCAACATCAAATGAGACATGGATGGTCCCTCCGAGTATGTACCCCAGGGCGGGATGACACTGGCTGTGTGCAGCATCTAACCCTCACCAAGAATGATGCCACAGTACAAACACATAATGCTCATGTTTAACAGCTGGCACAGTTACAGCTGTCAGTCCAAGAGGGTCTAATGTGTGTCTGCTTGAGATGTCAGGCATGACAAGCCATGCTGCTGTTACAGGGATGGCTGTCAGCTGTTACCCGTGTGCGTCTGGATACTGGATAAGGCCTTTGCCGCCTCTATAGAGCCGTATGTAGGCAAGGCCAAAAAGACTACCCACCACCCTAGAAAACATAAGTGGTAGGAAACATAAGGGTAATGCTGACCAATGCCAGATGTGTAAACTGCAATATGCATGCCCCTGAGGCACTTCCCATTATGGAGAACATTGATGTTTGTCCAGTGACAGAAGCCTGCTGCAAGCCTAGTGATAGCACACCAGCACTACTAGGTTATACCACATATCATGTGTTATGGCCCCAACACCTGCACCAAGACATCAAAGGAGGGGGAGTATCCATATGCAGCACAGACACCCATATTGCCAGGTAACTGACAATGCACAAAGCAGCGGACACCACCCATGTGCACATAACTGTAGTCAAAACTGCTGTACAGTCTGTAGCATGCGACAGACCACACTCTCACACACAAGAACTCCACCCAGACATCCAAAGGCACTGGACAGTATGAATGTCCCACCAAATACCAGACAAGGTACACACAAAGTACCACATAGGTGTCAAACCATTATGTATGCAAAGAGTAATCAGGGACCTAGGGACACAGGTCGACATTAATCTGTCATGTGACAGCCACAATGCCAATGTGGCTATGAAGACTGTTGATACTGGACACCATATCATGAAAGGATTCACATCAACATCAACAGAGGTCACAGTGCCGCTTACTGTTCCCTTATCAGACCCATAATCTAGTACAATGACTCATATGGGATGTACTGTACGTGACACCTGCAGCGGTTCAGAAGACCTCATAGTTACCCCACCAACAGGATAAAGGGTGTGAAATATATGTCATATGCTGCCTGGCTGTAGACACCCCAGCTGACTGCAGTCACACACTGCCTACACAGAGGCATTGTATGTCTGTTGTACAAGGCCATGTCCAACAAAGGAGTAATGGACATGCTACACCACAGGAAATCAAAGCCATTGGAGCTGTGAGAGTCACAGATGTCAACCTCAACACATAATGAAATAAGATGTGCTGGAGGGACAGATACATCACCCATAGGCTCCCCACACCCAGAAACAGGATCCCAATCCATGGTAGGCAGAGCCCCTCACTGACACCCCTCAACAGGAATATTGCCAAGTGGATGGATGACCGTACATGTATACTGGGGTCCCCACTGTGTCACGACCAGACAGAGGCACAGTGAAGAACCTCATAAATGGCCATAATTGAACATAGCAAGGGGTGGTGAAAGACACACACACTCTAGCTAGGCTTACTAATGGCCTAGGGTGTCTAGCCTACTATGAACCCATGAACCTATGAAGATACAAAACGTACAGGACACTAAGGATAATCACAAGGCTTACCCAACTGATGGTAGGAACCATGTTGGGCATCCACAGATATGCTCCAAATCACACAGATATTACAAACAACATACCAAACACACACACATATTGCTAACATACAACCTGTCAGGTGCAGTGCAAACACCCCGAGTGCAAAATACCTATCCCAGCAGATGGTCCCCTGACATTGCAGATGCTGAGGTAACAGCCATCATCTGCAAAGCAGAACACACAGCAGCAAAGGTATGTGATGGTGTCCTGTGCTGAGACCAACATGGACCCCAAGAATAATGGAATGCAAAATCACACTACTGGCCAATGTCAGCCTTACCACAGGATATGTACCCAAAGAGCAGTGTACAACAGCAGTGGTCCATCACAACAAAGGTGTTGCCTGAATGGATACTCCAAACTACCACCCCAGGATCCTGACAAGCTTGTTCTGCACAGCTATGGAAAGGATCAGTATGTACCGCAGACAGAAGGCTAATGTGGACCTACTGATACTGGACCCTACCCACTGTGGCTGTTGTAACTGCAGAACCGGCCCCTAAACATGTCTGACCCATTTGAAGCAGGCATTAAGGTCATTGATGAGGGCTATGTGGTCCACACAGCGTAGCTGGACCGTGCACATGCTTCTAGAAAATACCGTACGTGTTCAGTATGGATATGTTCACCAGCTTAAATATACACCCCTATGTCAGTAGAGGGGTTGCAAAGCAGACCAAGGACAGAACTGACATGGTCAGACATGCCGCATCCATGTCAGACTACAAAGCAGATATGAGTGGCATCCCACAAGGCCTGGTCTTGCCCCCCCACCCCCGTTCTGTATACATGTCCCATAGGTATAGGCCAACATGGAAGGACTGTGACTGAGCATGTATGCAGAGGAGTACAAACAGCCCACCATATCCGACCCCCATGTGACACAAGCAACCCACAAAAGGGCCACCTACAAACAGACAACTGTAGCCATAGCCATGTCAGCAAGCTAATTGCAGAACTGTGTATAGACAACCACCGTGGATATACAGTAAGTGCCCACAAATTACCACACAGGTGTTAACCCATGAGGTACCTAACATGTAATGTGAGACCTGGGTACAAAACGTGATAAATATCCTGCACTGGA
Source organism: Protopterus annectens (assembly GCF_019279795.1). Classification (NCBI taxonomy): domain Eukaryota; kingdom Metazoa; phylum Chordata; order Ceratodontiformes; family Protopteridae; genus Protopterus; species Protopterus annectens. The sequence goes on from NC_056728.1 coordinate 1,519,676,430, forward strand.
CAAACATGCGGCTGTAGTGTTCGCAGAAACATGTACCATATACCCACCCAAACATGAAGGCTGGCAGATGTAGATAAGGGGAACTCACTGTGGCTCTGCAGCCATCCTCCATCAGCATCACAACTGACTACAATAGCCCCTGTGGGATATACCGCAGCAGACACCTCCATCAACTGTAAAGTCCACAACAGTACCCCACCGGGGGTAGCAAAGAGCATGAACAGATGTCATGTGTTGCCTGAGTAAACAAACTACAGCCCCACACACCGCCATCCTTCCCAGCTACAGGAAAGCTGTGTCTGATGTATGAAGCCATGTCCAACCTGGAATGAATGAACATGTTGCACCTTGTACAATCTGAATGGCAGTGAGCTATGCACATGAGAGACCTGAACCCCAGCACTGACATACATAGGACAAGCTGTACAGAATGATCCATAACACAGAAGGCACCCCCACACTTCAGTAAACTCCTGGTACAGGTCAGCCAGAGAGCCACATATCAACACCCCTCAAGAGGCATCCTGATGAGTGTATGGGAGATGGTAGGCTACCCTGGGTATCACTGTTATGTCAGAGGTAGACGGTGGCACAGTATACCAACCATGACATATGTAATGGCATACTCCAGTTACAATGTGTGTCGAAGGACAAACACACCCTGTGACTAGCAGCAGAAATGGCCTACAGAACATCGCTAGTGTTTGCCAATGTCCACCCATGTTGTGGAATACACTAGCAATGTTGGACGAGCCTGGTGTAGGTAGTCCATATCTGAACATATTGCAACATGGTCATATGTGCACAACTGGCCCCTACACAGTCTGTTGTGCTCACTATGAAGATGTCAAGCAGTCATAGGACTAAAGCCCAGGATACTGTCCACCACAGTGAAAGTACCGAACCAGTACACTATACGGTACTACAGTGTTAGGTCATTATGAAAGTATGTTGAGAACTGTCTGCAAAGTATCCCATGCAATTCCTGCAGGCACAGTATAATCCCTGTTGTGGCAAACACAAAGCAGTTGGCCAGTTAGTACACAACATGACACCCAACACACAATCATAAACGTGCAATATTGTCGAAGGTCACACACACCCAAATATGTGGTGGACTTCAGAGTGCAACATATGGAAAGCTCACACTGGGCATGCTCGCACACTTTGATAAATGAGGCATATGTCAGACAACATGCCATGGAAAGGCTGAACTTTGCATGCTCACACACGTAGGCCATATCTCCATGTAGCAGTTGGCCACACATATCTGGTATTTGTACGTGTCAGTCCAGGAACCAACCACAACACAGCAAACAGCCCAGTGCACACAGTAAATGACCACAGAGACATAAGTGATATAGTGGATCGCCATCATATGCAAACATCTGCCACAGATACACAAGTTGGTCATAGGAACAGGGAATGCTATGGCAATAAAGACCTGCAAACAGTAGAACAGCACAACAAATATTGTGCATCCGACAATTGAACATATGGGTGTAGAGGTCAATGCTAGGCTTCTTGCCCCAGGGAATGACAGCTCAGCCAGAGTGTGCTTGGCATCTGCATCCCCAGGATAGTAGGCTACTGTGCCACTGTAAAGTAGGTCACAGAAGGCAACATGTGAGGTTAGTGAGCTGTGCCTCTGTCAAGCAGGGGCACCGTGGAGGTCTCAGGGATTGAATGTGCTAAGCCACAGCCATGTTGTCGGTGTGTGCTGTGAGAGGGTTGCTGAGGATCTCTGACAGTAGGTGTCCATCAATAACAGACTGAGGGGAGCCCTATCTGCATTCTCTGGATGATTCCACTGTCAACACTGTGTTGTAATGAGTATGTGTGAATGAAGTGCCATGCCGGAACTGTCCACAGATGTCATCCCTCTGTGGGTTACAGCTCTGCAATGTATTAGGTCACTCAGTCTGTTGAACGGCACATATATGGCTGGTGTACAGCTGACAGGTGTCTTGTTGTGGAGCAGTCATGGGTATATGTGGGATAGCATGACCAATGCAAACTGTACACATGCTCATAGGATGCAATTGTCAAGGATTATGCTGAGTGGCCAGTATAGTCTTCCAGCATGGGTCCTCTGAAGTCATCCACCCCAGTCTACACAAGTGTAGAGTCTGCTTGTGCTAAACACAGTTTGTGTGCAGTGACAACCTTGCCTGGGGTGGAGTGGAGATGATATGGATGTCCAGGGAAAGGTGGGTATGGTCAGATATCAACAATGGTGGTCTACCTCTGGTGTGGAACAGTGAGTACCCACGTTGCAGATGGACAGGTGCAATATGTATTCACCCATGTGGCTGTGGTGTGTGGTTCTGCCATAGCACATGGACCCACAAATTGTAGTGGCTGTAGGGTAAAGTGGTAGAGGCCTGAGTAGTTCTCACACACAATATGCCTGTACCTGATGTTAACAACTGGAATGGTGTATGTGAATACCTGCATATCCTGGCACTGTTCCCAGGGAAGCTAAGTGTGTGTCCTGGATGTGGGTGTGGTGTTCTGGACTGGTTGTGTTGTGTGTTACAGGTCCTGTGGTCCCAAAGCATGGTATAGAACATAACCTGCCAGAGTGATGTGCATATCTGACCCTGACGTAGGTGGCTGTAAATGCATATATATATGCTATCCCCCACCTGACAGGTAGTACTACATCTACATACCTCTGTAGAAATAAATATGTCAGCACCCTAGAAATACTACAGGTGCAGAACCGATGCCCACTAATTTAGATAGTGCGCTCTGCTAATGCGTCTCTCTCAAGTGTCATAATATAGTTAGGTAGGGGTTCGAATCCTGCAAATGCTCAGTGTGTGTGTGTGTGTGTGGGTGAGTGGGGTTTGTGTGTGTGAAAGGCTGTGAGAGGGAAATGTCCCTTTAGGCAACTGGGAAAACACACTATAGGATGCACATTCCCCTTACTAAACACTGATGATGTCAGCACCCTATAAGTACAGCAGGAGAAGGGAAGCCTCCCAATAATGCGAATAGCGCGCTCTGCTAATGCGTCCGTCTCGAGTGTCATAACATAGTTAGGTAGTGATTTGAATCCTGCAAATGGCAAGTGTGTGTGTTTGAATGAGGGGGGTTAGTGTGTGTGTGCAAGTATGTGTGAGGGAAATGTCCCTTTTAGCAACTGGGAGAACACACTACAGGATGCACACTCCCCTTTCTAAACACAGATGATGTCAGCACCCTATAAGTACAGCAGGAGAAGGAAAGCCTCCCAGTAATGTGAATAGTGCACTTTGCTAATGCGTTTCTCCCGAGTATCGTAATGTAGTTAGGTAGGAGTTTGAAACCTGTAAATGGCATGTGTGTGTGTTTGGATGTGGGGCGTTTGTGTGTGTGCATTTCCGTATGAAAAACATGTTAGTTTTGGCAATCAGGAGATCACACTACCTGATGCACATTACCCTTTCAAAATACTGATGTTGTCAGCACCCTATAAGTATAGCCAGAGAAGAGGAACTATCTAATAAACCGAATAGTGTGCTTTGTTAATGCGTCTCTCTCACGTGTCATGACTTAGTTAGATAGGGGAATGAATCCTGCAAATGGCAAGCGTGTGGGGGTAGTAGGGTGTGTGTAAATGCAAGTGTGAGAGAACAGATCCTTTTGGCAAATACTACAATACACCAAATGCTGCATACTCCCCCAGTAAACACAGGGGATGTCACCACACTATCAGCACAGCCAAACAGGGCTAGTTGGCTAGTAATGCCAATAGTGTGCTCTGCTACTGTGTCTATTACCATTGTCAGAGTACAGATAGGTATGTTTTGGTAACCCACAACTGTCACATGTGGTTGTGTCACACAGTATGACCTTGTGTGGGTGTTTGTACATAACAATGCATGCCATTTCCTAAACCAGGAATGGCATTGCACACATGATGTATGTGTGTGACACATACACATAAATACCTGTGACCTGCAGTAGTTACCATGTCTGACACATGCCTCGAGTGGATAAATGGTATTTGCAATGTATACCAATATGACTGTGTCTTACTGTGCAGGGTTCGCACGTGGTATGCCTCTATACAGTGTGGGTGTCTATGGTGAAAGACCTACAGCAGGGGATACACATCTGGTCTGGGCCATATAGTGTACATGTAGTCGATGTACAGGTGCTGCATGTTCCCACCTGTTGTGGTAGTGGTAACATGTCATTCCACTGCAATTCAGTGACCACATGCTGTGAACCCTTCAACTAGTGTGTTGTAGCTACAGTAATGCTCACACACAATGTTTGGCTGGATGCAGTCCGGCCATATAAACACAGTTCTTGAGACTGTCATATTGCCAGTGTTGTTATGGAGGATAGGTGGTCTTCCTGTGTATGGGAGGGCTGTATGTGCCAGGCTATGAACCAGATGGCAGTCCGACACACTGTTAGCTGCACATGAGTAGGCCCTGATGGTTTGTGCTGTGCCAACAACCTGGAGGTGTGTGTATCTGTGTTACCTTGGGATACCACCCCCCTATCCATGTGTGTTACATGTGTAGGGGACGACAGGCATGGTATGGGGCATAACCTGTCAGTGAAGGGGAACACCTGTGAGCCATGAATCAGGTATCTGGTACTGCACAGACATTGCAGTTCACCGTGCTGAGGGCAGTGTCTGGTGCATGCATCTTCCGGTGTACACTGCTGTTGTTGTGTAGCAGCACTGTTAGTGTCCTAACCTGTGTGATACCCACGGAGGTGGCTATGTAAACCATGTCCTGCAGCATAAGGCAGTATGTGTGTACCAAGGAGCTTTGCCATTATACATCGGGCCATGGGTGCCACGTGCAAGATGACCCTTGCACATCATTGTGGCTTCCCTAGCATGTAAGCACACGTTGACAGCCAATGGATACCCTATGAATGACAGTGGAGACTGAGCATAATGTAGACATACAACACCCTTCCCACATATAGTGGTAGAATCCCTGGTGAGGGTATGTTGGCAACCAACATCAGGCTCATACTGGCCTGTGCCACATGCTGAGAGATCCATTCTATGTTCCCTATCATGTAGTCCAGGGAGGTATGTCTCAGGCAGCCATACTGGCATGGTCAATAAGTGAGTCATATCTGTCCATGCCTCTGACTGACCTGTATGCATGTGTGCTGTGGTGGACCATAGTGCCCCTGAGGCATATCACTGTGACCTTCACCAGATACAGCCTGTTGAGTGGGACCCCAGTGCAGCACACAAGACAGGTACCTGACATGTCTGTAGCAGGTGTGTTGTGTAGCCCTACAGGCTGTGAGTGTGTGGCACAGGGGATGTGCGTGCCATGTGTGGTGTGTGCTCTGTTCCGATGGAACATATGCCTGTGTGCCAGCTGCGGAGGTGTGTGATGCCCAGGCAGGCTGCTATTCTGAATCCCTACGTATGCCCCAGTGTGTTCAGCATGCTGTCAGTGCATGTCAATGTCTGACTTGTATTGTAGTCACTGTAATATATTTTATTTATTTATTTATTTATCCTACATTTGTTGATTTGGATAGTCCGACTGGATGCATGTCCATTTCCAGGGGAGGCCCGTGGAGACAAGCTACGAGGGTAGCAGATACAGCATTACATAATACTAGCATTACATATTACAAACAGATTATTTACAGAGATTACATAAGTAAGCAAGTCAAACATGTTCCATAGGTTAATGTTAGTCCTGAGCACAAGTCAGGATTAAATTAAAATTACAGAGTAAAGTGGTTCACAGATTTTACACATTCGAGTTAGCCAGGCTTGATACATTGACATAGCCAGTTAAGTGACAAATGTTGTTTGAGTCTACTGTTAAATTGACCTAAGGTGGACAGTAGGGTAATATCAGCTGAAAGTGAGTTCCAGGATCTACTTACAGGGTTTGCAAAGAGAGAATCACCGGCTGTGTTATTAAACTTGCTAGTCTGAAGTAGTAATTTGTTAGAGGATCGAAGCGGTCTAGGATTGTTATAGGCGGTGATAATATTTGAAGTGCAGGAGTATTGTCTGGATTATAGAGGATTTTATAGGCCATAATCAGTTGGTTATACTGTATCAGGCTGGGTATTGCAAGCCAACCAAGCTGATTTAGATTGATGCAATGATGTGTCCTAAAAGGCAGCCCAGTGGCAAACCTGGCAATGTGGTTGTAGCAAATTGAGTGTTTGTTAAGGACAGTCTTGTTCATATTCGAGAGTAGAGGGGATGCATACAGAAGGGTTGAAACAAGGTGTGAGCGAGCTATGGCACCTTTAGCTGGAGGGGCTAGGGAGGCTTTAATTCTGTAAAGTGACCCTAGTTTTCTATTGATGGCTTTGATAATCTGGTTAACATGTAGGTCACATTTGAGATTATTGTCTATGATGACACCTAATAGTTTCGAAGATGGGTCAGGGGAGATTATTGTGCCATCAGTTGATGTTATGGTAACGGTGAAAGTGGTAGACCTACGTGTTGGTGAAATAACAGCAGTTTAGTTTATTTGGAATTTAGGATCAGATGATGTTCAGAAAGCCAGTTTTCTATTGTATTAAAGGTGGTCTGGGTAGCTGACCATAACTCTACTGGAGATGTGGCTGAGCAGATCAGAGTAGAGTCTTCAGCATATTGGATACAGCTGACTTTTGGGATGACAGTATAAAGGTCGATAATGAAGATGGAGAACAGCAAGGGCCCTAGTATAGAGCCTTGTGGTACTCTGAGGGTGTTAGGTAGAAGGTTAGAGAGTTTGTTCTGCCAGAGGCCAGCCTGCTGTCGACCATGCAGGCAGGATTGAAACCATTGGAAGGCTCCAGTATCTAGACAGTGTTTGCAGGGTGTGGAGTACAAGTTGGTGATCAACCATATCGTATGCCTTGGAAAGATCCAAAAAGAGGGCTGAGGATACATAATTAGTGTTGCAAGTATGGTTTATGGTGTTAGTAAAGGCTAGGAGGCCTGAAGTAGTGCTGTGATGAGGACGTAAGCCATGCTGAGTGTCTGCCATAATGCGATTTTGGATTAGGTGGTGCATGAATTGTCTATGACGAAAGTTTCTATAATCTTTGCAAGTGGAGAGAGTATAGCTATTGGCCTATAATTGGAGAATTCAGTAGAGCTGCCTCCTTTGTGAAGTGGGATTACATATGACATTTTCCAGATGGTGGGAAAGTTAGATTCTACCATGGTTCCTTTGATTACCTTTGAGACGGGCTAAGCAATAGCATCATCTGGTTTTGATATGTACTCGGCAGGAGTTGATCAGCAGAAAGTGTAGTGGGTTTCACTGTTTCAATCAAGGTACGGAGAAGTGAAGTGGCGACTGGTTGGCACCTGAATGCAAGTAGTTTTCTAGGGTGCTACTTTCAGGACCAGGGGAGCTAGGAGGTAGATGGCTAGCTAGGGCCTGAAATGTCTCAGTAAAGAACTGGTCAAAACTATCAGGAACATCTTCAGGGGTATTATCAATAGTAGCAGCAAGGATTGGGGTTGACGTTTTTCCAGGATGTAGTATATATGACATGCCACCTGACAGGGTATGGCATTACTGGGTTCAGAGAGACCAGTCCCCAGATTGGCTGTGTGGTGGCATCCCACACATGTGTTGTACGTTCCTGGCCAAGGGTGATGGCTGACTCCATACATGTGGCAGCTGTGACATTGACACATGACTCACATAAACCACAACTGGACCATAGTGGCGATTCACAGGTTACATTTGCACATGCTACCCTAGTAGTGTGATTGCCATGGTGAGTACAAACACATAGGGCCAATGGGGAACAACATACTGAAGGTGTGTATGTGTGGGTGTACCACTACTGTTTCATAGCACTGATATATATGACTGCACACGTGGGTAAATGCCAGGTAAGACGTGTGCAATGTGTCACAGGCAACGTACATGCGTACAGGACAGACAGTGACGTTCTGTCATGTGTAAAGTTGACATAATATGACGCTATGCAGATGTCACTAGAAGTCTACAGAAGCACTGTAACTCTGCATTGCAGGTGTAAGCAGTGTTCCAGGGAACCCCAAGCGAACATGCATGCAAACAAAGCTACAGTAAACAGGGCTGGAAGTAGTGCATTATACAACAAAGAAGGGGTAACAATAACAGTAAGTAACAATGCAAATATGTAGGCACTATCAACATGTACCCAGGAATATGCAGCGCAGATGCCCATGGTATAGTCATTGTGGGCAACTTGACACCATTACTGTACATGTCCACCATTGCATATCACTACTTGCGTTAGCTTTCCCCCTGTGCTACCCATGTATGCGGCTATCTGTTGACAACCTTACCACCGGCATGCAATTATGTGCAGCTGTTATACTTTGGTATGTACTATGGGTGCAGATAACAATTCAGGACATTCATACAGTTACTGCAGCAGGCATGCTGGGATAAACACACAGTCATAGCAGCACACTGTACTGTTACCAACATGATACTACTAATACACTTCTATGTAGTCACCCTGTGCATCAGCAACGTGTTTACCTGTTCCCGCAATGATGTTGGAGATTGCAGGAGGTGGCACAGAGTCATCATATGCACAGGGTGTGGATTAGGTATGCCTGAGTCAGCCACTGATACCACCAATTGACATGTGTGTGTATGTGTGTTGGTGAGGGCAGCAGTACAGGGTGGGGCAGTGTTGGTGCAGTGTGTGCGTGTATGTGGTCGCCCTAGGTGTTAACATTTTGCATGTGTGTATGCACACACACAGTTCCACCTCATGGCTGCCATATACAGGGGTTTGTGGACAGCCACAGACTGCACCTGGCAGGCCATACAGATCAGTGTCTGTGTGCACGGACACGATACCTGTGCCTGGCAGGGGTGCTACGGACTGTATCCAGTACTAAGCCAGACTGGGTACTGTCATCAGAAGGGGGACTGTCCAGAGCCACGTGCAAGTGTGTATGCACAATGACTCCTACAACTATATATAGATATATATTTATATATATATATGAACATATACATACATTTATATATGTACTTTAACTGACCTTATTATCTACAAGCTACCAACTAGCATGGCTGTTTCTGTTCACACACTACTATTATGGAAATCCAGTAGTTTTGACAGTAATTTTAAATGACATGCTTTGTGTACTACACATCCTATATTCCCTTTACATTCATCCCTACTATTACATGTTATATTTATTTTAGCACAATGTTTTTGTATAAGAGTCATGGCTTAGTGGTAGGTCGTACAGACTAGTGTTTTCAAGGTCCTGGGTTCGGGACTGACAGTGGGATTTTATTTTGCTTTTGAACTGAGTACAGGACCTGTCAATCAAAGTGACTAAGGCACTTTTAAGCAGTTGCAACCGGGTTTGCGCTGGTTTGCGTGGAGCTCCCACATGCACACTGGCGGTTAGCTCCGCGCACACACCCGGACACCCGCTTACAACCGCTTAACGGTGCTTACTCTGGCGCACACCCGCGCTATTTTCTTTGGAAGAAAAGAAAATGGGGAGACAGGAAAGTGGTGAAAAAGGGGTCACAAAGAGGGTAAGACAGTAGGGAAACAAGCTTGGGATGTGCAGGAGGGATGTAGGTAAGGCCCATAGCTGCCCATTTCTTCATCAGCAACAGCTGTGCATATGTATGTAATTTGGTGTGACATTTGAAACCTTCCACCCCTGGGAGAGGTGTCAGGACAACAATAATACTTGTTGTACATCCAATTGTAATTGATAGGTTCCATGTCCAGCAGACATGTGTGCGGAATGGGCAGCTATGTATGGGGCGTAATTTTTTTGTGGGTACAGAGTGCCCTTTTTCAGGTGAGAGTGGTATGTCAGGTGAAGGAAGTCAGTACAGCTGGGGAGGTAGGTTGGGTAGGTAAACAGACAAGACAAACAAGACGCATACAGGGGCGGTGTATGACACATATGGGGGGGTTACACAATTGACGGGGATGGAGGTTTGGATATCCAGAGCCCATGAGCCCACAGATGGCAACAGTGGAACTGATATCCCCACCCATAGGCAGTAGCCACTGTTCCTTCACTGCCCAGGACGGGGCTGTGCTAGGGGCTGTGTAGGCTGGGCAACAGGCATGCCCGTTAGTTGCGCCACCCATGCCTCGAGATGGCGTAAGGGCTCAAGAACAGAGTCCCGAATCTCCCTACGCACCACAGTCCGGACGCTACGGAGGGTGAGTGGTGGTTCTCCTCTGGCCACACTTGCAGAGGGCGGGGCGAGCCCCATCCCTGCAGCGCTTCCACCCACAGGTGGCACAGGGCCACCGGAGGAGGGTCCGGACTCGGCACTAGTGCCAGGTGCACTTTCCAGCTGAGGTGGGAGAGGTGGGTCCGCTGGAACCCGCCTTCCCTGTCGTCCTATGTTTTGCATTATGTCATGACAGTTTGGGTTAGTGACATATAATACCATTCACAATTAGTTGTAACAGCATGCATTAGTATTCCCATTAACCAAACACCCAGATATTCACACCATTGAACAGTGTGCATAACACATGCATAATTTGAACAGAAATACACAGTCCAACAACATGCAGGGTTAATTGATGGCAACAGGCCATCAGGTGTGGATGTATGAACAGGGCAGATGCATCAACGGACATGCAAATATATATGACCCAACAGGACAAACGTCCAGGGGTGTTAATTGTGATTGCACATACCATTTTCACGTGGAATGGGTTATATGTGGTTATAGGGTGGGGTAAAGAAAATAATAATATTAACACCTTGAATAACAATACATATGCTGTACATTTCTAATAGCTACAGTTATATACACACTACTGTTCTAACTACAGTTTCCTATATGATAACTATTTCAACTTGGTGATAGGACTGTTACTGCAACATCAATATACATTTTATTGTTCTTCATACACATTCATATCTAGCTTTGTTCAGCTACATCATCCTGCTACATTTGCTTTATATAGCTGTAGACAAGTGTGGATGTTTGGTATATCAGACAATCATCCTATCTGCATATTGCAGACTGAGAGCAACATATCCAGATTTTGGGATACACATTCCAGATGCAGCAACACTTTGAACAGATTTTGCTGTTTGGTTTTGAATCTCACATGCATTTCATTCTGTCTTGACTGCAGTAAACTTTATTCAGGGGTTATTACTACTGTATTGCTGGATTCATGACCCTTTCTCACACTCTCTCACTTGCTTTCATTTTACTATTCAGGATGGTACTTACTTCTAGGCTTTATTGACATGTTTTACCTGCAGTTATTACAATCCTTTCCAGCAGTCTCACTTCTATCATGTTTCAGTATTTCCACAGGGATATATTTCACACATGTGATTTCATCATCTTATGCAGCTATACTTTTCAGCCTGCTGCAGGTTGTGTACTATTTTCTTACAGGTAGGGCATTTTTATTTCAGTATATATGTCAGACAGTTTCATTTTTCGGTTTAACTTACAGGCTGAAACACACTTTTGTAATCAAGCAATACTTGCAGACACTTTCACACTGTTACTTGCACATTTTATTCCTTACTGACTACACTGCACTCTTTTGCTGACTGTCATACTTTTATATTTCTTTACAGTTACTGGTAGTGGATTACTGACCTGCCTGGTGGTGCAACCGCACCAGCCTATCGCCATAGGCTCTGTGGTTCGCAGAACGGACACCTGCAGCTGTAATATAAATGAAGTAATATTGGAATACACATCTCCATAATATCAGCTAGTTTAATTTCTTACATACATAATTAAATGTAACTTACTCAGTAGTGGGGCGTTGGGATTTTGCCGGGCCTCCTGGATCCAAAGGTTCAGTTGGTCCTGCTTGCGTCTCTTCAGGTCCGCATGGTGGTGACGGACCTGCTCACCAGTCCTTGGAATCCCTGTGGCACTGGTGAGATCATGAACCAACTGGTCCCACGCCTTGGCCCTGTATGCTCCCCAGAGGACCTGGCCCTGCATGAGTTGGGCCTCATGATTATGGACTAGGAGCCAGACCATGTACCTGGACTCCTCAACACTCCACCTCTGTGCTCGAAAGCCACTACCCTCTCCTACTCCTGTCATTCTGCCTGCAGGTCAGTTCTACAATCGTTTATGCTGTGTATTCCCGCCTATGGGGCTTATATAGTCCGTTTTTCCCACACATATCTGTGATTGGCCATTTTGGAATTGTATCAACTTCAGTAAACCTGCATTGTCATGCTCCAGTTTGTATTCATTCCTATATATTAGCTATTATTGCATTTAAAGGTGCTGCTGTCATGGCTTAGTGGTTCTGTACCTTGACTATGGTGTATAGTATCCTGGGTTCGAATCTGGCCACTGCTTTTTATTTTTCATGACTGTCTAGACATGCTGAGGGGTGTGTCTGTGTAAAGGCAGTTTTGATACGGCTTGCTCAACGTTGCCCGTCGGTTAGCTTGTTTGTACGGTGCGCAGCTCCGTGCAAACGGGGTACGCTGGTTTAAGCCTCATTTGGCTATTGGCATGCATATTACACTCAGCTCAGCTAGGGGCACATAGATTTAGCGTGTTAGACCACTGCTCAGCTACGGGCATTCATTTTGCACCAGTTAAACCACTGCTCATCTACGGGCAGATGCACTCACTCTGTTAAACTGTAGCTCAGCTATGGGCACATCTGGCATTTGTTATTCTTTTGTTACCTCACATTTCTTCAATATAAATGGGCTATTTCATTACATTTTACATAAATTGTGGTTTTATGTGTACATATTTGTCAGGGACTTGTTTCCTGCTTATTTTGCTAATAAAAAAAAGTGGTGCTGTTGGGGCTTGAACCATGAATGCCTGCTCTAAAGCCAACATCTCTACCGCTACGCTATTGCTTTCTAGCTGATTTTGCATATTTAGTTCTTATATGCTTTCACACTGACTGCTAACTGTAGCTGTGCTTGGCACGCCAGTGCAAACGAGCGCACTCACGGTTAAACATTTTTACAATTTAAAAAAATTATATAACATGTTTATTTATATGTTTTCTGTTCATAGTCTGTGGGGGCATGTGTTGTGTTCTGTTTATTCACATTTCCATGGACTCTGTCGTGGGTGTTTACTTTGGGAACTTTTCCTCTTCTGGGGGCGTGTCCGCTTACAGGGCTCGGCCTACGGACATGCCCCCTACTGTCTTACATGGACCGTGTTGGCCTTAAGTGTGATTCAGCATGCTCTCATGAATATGCAGAGCATGCTGACATCACTCCATTTAACTGCAGCCTCCGTGTATGAGTTATAACTCTTACATGGAGGCTTCGTGAATCCTGTCCAGTATGTCTCTGAACTGCTCGATTACTTTTTCAACTCTATCGCCCAAACAGCCAAATACTATCCCAAGGACTCCTGGGAATTCCTAAACAGGATCCACGAGTTCCAAACTAATGCCCTACCAGAAAAAGTAACGCTAGTCACATTAGATATAGTAGCTCTCTATCCAAGCATCCCACACTAACAAGAGAGCGATCTAGTGTTAAATTACCTGACCAAGCACAGAGGTATGAACCCTGAAAGAGCAGAAACCATTTGCTTACTTCTTAAACTAGTGTTAGAAAACAATTTTTTCAGCTTCAATGAAGCAATCTACCAGCAGCTCAAAGGAGTTGCAATGGGGGCAAAAATGGCCCCCTCCTATGCAAATTTAGTGCTCAGCTCATGGGAAGCTGACACATTTACCCAGATAAAGGGCTTTGAACATATAGCCATGTACGTTCATTACATTGATGATATGTTCCTTTTAGGGAAAGGCTCCAATACAGAACTAGAAAGCTTCCTCGAACGTACCAGAAAGAGTATTAGCTTCCTAGATTTCACCATAGCAGGGAAGGGCCACATCATCAATTTCCTTGATGTCACCCTCAGCTACGATCCCCACAGCTGGAGCTTCAGTTCAATGCTGTATAGAAACAGACTCACAGGAACAATTTCCTGGACTACCGACGTTTTACATCCAAACTTCATGAAGAGAAATATCATCAAAGGGCAGTTTGTGCACCTCAGCAGGCTTTTCAGCAGCGATACCCAGTTTGTCATTGAATGCACGATACTCAAACAGCAATTTATAGACAAAGAGTACCCCACCCCACTCGTAGACCAAACCGTGCAAGAAGTATGCGAACGAAGGCACAGCCGGCACAAACCTATCCTCACATATGGTTTTCATGAGATGCATCTTAATAAAGAAAACCACACTCCCAGGTTTCCTCTGCCAATCTCCAATGATGCAACTAATATCAGAAATAGCATCACTAACCATTGTGGCATTCTACAAGTTAATCCAGAAGTCAGTAACGCAGTAGGAAGCAAACCTACCTTCACCTACAAATGAATGCACTCCCTGAAAGCGTTCTTTGAACAAAACAGTAAAGGTAATCGCTCATACAATGGCAACAAAACCACAGGCACATACCCCTGCACAAAATGCAATTGGTGCCAATACATAACCACAACCAACTCCCTCATAGTCCCCAACAGAAAGCAACCCATCAAGCTAACAGGGAGACATGACTGTAACACCACTAACGTGGTCTACTACAGTAAATGTCTAAACTGCAAATCATTCTACATTGGAATGACTACACGCAGACTAAAAGACAGACTCAGGGAGCACTATCAAGCTATGTGGAGAAATGACCAAACCAACGCACTAGCGAGGCACATTAAAAACTGCTCCAATACCAGATTCACCTTTTTAATTCTTGAAAAAGTACACAACTTCAGGGAGTCAAGTACTCAGGTCAAAGTTAAAGAACTAAAATGGCAGGCAGAATTAGGAGCAGACACACCCCCAGGGCTCAACGGAGCCATCAGCATTAAATGCCTACTGAAATGGATTAGGTGACATAATATACACGTCACCATACTATCATATTACAGCCAGTGCTACAGTAATAAAAGTCGATGCAAAATGTTCCTCTGAAGATTTCTGAAGAAGTTCCAATAAAAGCGAATCAAAGCGCTCAAATCTGCAACTGGCTCCGGTCCCAGGTTTTTTTGTTCAAGTAATCAGTTTTTCCATGTCTGGAGATAGTCTCCCATAGTGTGTGTGTATATATATATATATATATATATATATATATATACATATATATTTATTTTATTTTATTTTACATTTGTTGACCGGGCTAGTCTAACTGGATATATGTCCATTTTCAGTAGAGGCCCAGGGAGAAAAGCTCCAGCATAAACAGTTAAAACGTTAACAATTTATAAAAAGGACATGTATATTAAAATTACAGTACAGAGATAGCATTGTTTATATGAATAAATATAATACAGATTATGGATTATAGACAATATACAAAGGTTTTCTAGGGGAAAAGTAAAGAACAATTATTAGATCACAAAAACAGAGCAGGTATAAAGAGAAAAAGAGTTGGTTTGTATGCTTAGGTTAGTGTGTGGGGATGGGATTTGAGCAGGAGGGGCATGGAGTTTCAGTCTGGGTTAGAACAAGGACAGAGCCACTGGGCTTTAAGATGTTCTTTGATATGTTTTTTGAATAGAGTAGAAGAAGCTAGGGTAGAAAGTTCAGAAGGGAGCAGATTCCATTTTTTTCTTATATTATTAGAGAAAAGAGAGTCACCTGCTTTGTTGTTGGATTTAACTAAGGATACCAGATGTTTATTGGCAGAACGTAGTGTAGACAGATTTTTGTATGGTGAAATAAGATCTATGAGGATAGGGGTATTATTGGGATAGTGCAGGATTTTATGGGTGATAAGTAGTTGTTTACTGAGTATAAGGTTCTGTATTTCTAGCCATCCAAGTTGTCTAAGGTTAAGGCAGTGGTGAGTTTTAAAGGGAGAGCATGTGATAAATCCAGCAATGCTATTATAACATGTAGAACGTTTTGAGAGGTTCTTTTAGATAAGTTAGTATATATGGCAGAGGCATAAAAGAGGGTAGAGATGAGGTGGGTCTGGGCAATAGTCTTCCTGGCTAAGGGGGTAAGGAATGGTTTAATTCTATAGAGAGAACCAAGTTTTTTGTTAACAGACTTTATGGTGGAGTTAATATGGTCATCATAGTTAAGGCAATTGTCAATTGTAACTCCTAATAGCTGGGTGGTAGTATCTGGGGTTATGTTGGTGGCATTATTAGAGGTAATGGTAAAGAATGGATTTGGTGACTTATGAGTTGGCGTAAAAAGGAGTAGTTTTGTTTTTTTGGTATTAAGGAGGAGGCAGTGCTGCATAAACCAGTTTTCAACACTTTGGAATACATTTTGGGTAATTGACTGGAGGGAGGCTATATTCTTAGAAGTACAGATTAAGGTTGAGTCATCTGCATATTGGATGCAGGTGGCTTGGGGTGTGTTCAAATGAAGGTCATTGATGAATAAGGAAA
This sequence comes from Protopterus annectens, assembly GCF_019279795.1. Lineage (NCBI taxonomy): Eukaryota > Metazoa > Chordata > Ceratodontiformes > Protopteridae > Protopterus > Protopterus annectens. Next base: position 1,519,692,770 of record NC_056728.1, read on the forward strand.
AGAGAAGGGGACCTAAAATAGAGCCTTGTGGGACTCCAATATTTACGGGAAGTAATGATGACAGATTGTTTTCCCAAAGTACATATATATATATATATATATATATATATATATATATATATATATATATATACATATATATATATATATATATATATATATATATATATATATATATATATACATATATATAGAGAGAGAGAGAGATGTATGGAATCAGGAATACCTGACAAGACAACATCATCATCCGCAAGGGTGATGCAAACCTGTTTGGAAACATGTGCAGTAAAGGAACTATATAACAAAAGGATAACATTGCTGTCCAGGACCAAGAAGGAACAGGTTCACAAATGGAAGTAATCACCCCTTAGCCTGAACAAACAAATAAGAGCACCAGTGAAACCCTCTAAAGTCAACACTTCATCCAAATTGCCCACATCTAAGACAGACAGTCATACTGCCTTCCTCACATATGTCTGCATTCCCAAAGGAAGATTCCAGATTTGTGCAGAACTGATGGTCAAGGACACCACATACACAAATGCTGTAGATATATTCAATCTACTGACTGACAGATTCAGTGGAAATGTCTTCCCCCTGCCCCCAATCAGTAAAGCAGGACATCCCCATTACCTGGACACCCAACCCTTATCACCGGGGGACAGGGTATCACTGCCCTCTCAAAGTCATAAAGACAGCTTTCATGGGACCTGAATACATCCCATGCTGCAACCTACATGAACCCAGGCATGAACTGGCAGCACCATTACGCACCCTACTCAACCAAAGCCTGGATACTGCCTTTATCAGAGCCAAGTGGCGGACAGCTATTGTCATCCCTTTAAAAAAAGATGGAGTGTTCACCAATCCAGGAAATTAAAGACCCATCAGCCTAACTAGCCTGATCTGTAAGGCCATGCACTGGATTATCATGGAACTCATTAACAGGAACATTGGCAAACTCCAAATACTCGACCGCACACAGTCTGCCTTTCTCAAGGGGAGGTATGTCAGTGAAATATGGTTGACTTTCCTGAGACGGCCAACAAAGACATGGATGAGGGAAAGATGGTGCACACCGGCCACCTTTTCTTGGCCAAAGCCTTGCACACTATTCCTCACCTGGCTATAGTACATGAACTCTGCCAAGTAGGCATTAATCCATATGTTGCCAGATGGGTAGCAAACTCGTTCATTGATAGAACCCACATAATCACAATAGGGGTAGCCAACTCAAGCATTACTCCCATAATGAGTGGCATACCCTAGGGATCGGTCTGGGGGGCCTCTGTTATATGGGATATATTTCCCTGAGGTGCAGCCCAAAAACCTTGGCCTATGGCTGACCAAGATGGCAGATGACTGCAAGCTGGGAACAGTCATCAATACCCAAAATGATGTGGATGTCCTACAACAGGGTCTCACCAAAACAAGTGACTGCTGCCAGAAACATGGCCTCAAGCTGAATGCCCACAGATGCATCATCATCCCCTTCGGGGAGACTGACGTCCCCGCATATTATCACATTAACAACAATGTCCTATATATAGGAACTATATAACAAAAGGATAACATTGCTGTCCAGGACCAAGAAGGAACAGGTTCACAAATGGAAGTAATCACCCCTTAGCCTGAACAAACAAATAAGAGCACCAGTGAAACCCTCTAAAGTCAACACTTCATCCAAATTGCCCACATCTAAGACAGACAGTCATACTGCCTTCCTCACATATGTCTGCATTCCCAAAGGAAGATTCCAGATTTGTGCAGAACTGATGGTCAAGGACACCACATACACACATGCTGTAGATATATTCAATCTACTGACTGACAGATTCAGTGGAAATGTCTTCCCCCTGCCCCCAATCAGTAAAGCAGGACATCCCCAGTACCTGGACACCCAACCCTTATCACCGGGGGACAGGGTATCACTGCACTCTCAAAGTCATAAAGACAGCTTTCATGGGACCTGAATACATCCCACGCTGCAACCTACATGAACCCAGGCATGAACTGGCAGAACCATTACGCACCCTACTCAACCAAAGCCTGGATACTGCCTTTGTCAGAGCCAAGTGGCGGACAGCTATTGTCATCCCTTTAAAAAAAGATGGAGTGTTCACCAATCCAGGAAATTAAAGACCCATCAGCCTAACTAGCCTGATCTGTAAGGCCATGCACTGGATTATCATGGAACTCATTAACAGGAACATTGGCAAACTCCAAATACTCGACCGCACACAGTCTGCCTTTCTCAAGGGGAGGTATGTCAGTGAAATATGGTTGACTTTCCTGAGACAGCCAACAAAGACATGGATGAGGGAAAGATGGTGCACACCGTCCACCTTTTCTTGGCCAAAGCCTTGCACACTATTCCTCACCTGGCCATAGTACATGAACTCTGCCAAGTAGGCATTAATCCATATGTTGCCAGATGGGTAGCAAACTCGTTCATTGATAGAACCCACATAATCACAATAGGGGTAGCCAACTCAAGCATTACTCCCATAATGAGTGGCATACCCTAGGGATCGGTCTGGGGGGCCTCTGTTATATGGGATATATTTCCCTGAGGTGCAGCCCAAAAACCTTGGCCTATGGCTGACCAAGATGGCAGATGACTGCAAGCTGGGAACAGTCATCAATACCCAAAATGATGTGGATGTCCTACAACAGGGTCTCACCAAAACAAGTGACTGCTGCCAGAAACATGGCCTCAAGCTGAATGCCCACAGATGCATCATCATCCCCTTCGGGGAGACTGACGTCCCCGCATATTATCACATTAACAACAATGTCCTATATACGCAATCAGTAGTGAGGCATTTGGCCACCCAGGTTGATAGCAACTGGAATTCTGAGCATCATGTAGCTTCTGCTGTACAGAAAACTTCATAGATGGGCCAACTCAAAAGTAAGGTTATCTCATCCAGGGACAAAGAGGTCATACGTTCCATGTATTCTAACCTTATAAGGCCAATTATTTTGTATAATGCCCTCTTTGACATGTACCTCACAAAGCAGATGCAGAAGCTGGATAGACCACAGAGGTTGCTCACAGGGAGAATCCAGGACCTCAAACACCTAAGCTACACAGATAGGCTAACAGCACTGTCCCTCTACTCAGTTTCATACAGGCACCTCAGAGGTGACTTCTGTCTGGCATACAAAGCAATCCAGACCCTGCCTTGATGGGAGTGTTGCACATCTGGAAGTCAAGGCCCACTCGATCAACCTGTAGGTTCAGCATCAACCTGGTGTGTAATATCAATAGGGCTTGTTGGTGTGACAGATATGTGTCCCACAGACTCCCCCATCTGTGGCATACACTCCCTCTCCACATAAAGCCAAGTAACTCAATAACCCTTTTGAACTCCTTCCTGTATAAGTGCATGGGAAACATAATATATAGTCCTGTGATTCCACCTGTGTCCCTGCTGGACAGGGGCTCTGGGTGCTGACATGTTTTAACATGGACTACACTCTCATCTGTGAGGGTTATTAGGGCTTCAGCACCAATAGCCTAGTAACCTCATATCAACCTATAAACCTGTCAATAAATTTCTGTCAGTGGTCCACTACATCACTCTATACTGCTCTGCTACTGACATACCTGGAAATCACAGTGCTATATGAAATATACAACACAATACAATATATCTCTGCTCAGTAGAATCCACTCTGTAACCACACCAGGATATGACTTTTCAGTTAAGAATACCACACAAGCAGGAGATCCCCAGCCAGTATATCACTGAGGTGCTGGACTGTTTACACAGCTTCATCAGTCAATCGGCTGTAGCCACACCTCTCAACTGGCTGGATTGGGTGAGAATGTATATAGTTTCTCTCATAATTTTGATCTGTGCATCATCATACAACTTGTATTTCTTAGTTAAATTAATGTGATGATCTGAGGATTTCTGTCAGTAAGGACTGACACAATACATTTCAGTGTCATATGTCCTATATGTCAGAAAATGTCTGCTAAAACAAATCCTGTTACTCTAGCAACGTTCTACATTTATAAGAGCAATATTTACAGTATCTCCATATGTTTGGGCCATTCTGCCCCCATTTTTTCAGGCTATCTCCAGATTTCTTGCACTAACAGGTTGACAGGTATGGCTGTAGCACAGAAAACCCCTGTACCAGTGTACAACTATCTCTGGAATGAAGTCCCACTCTTACTATAGAAGGTCATACTAGGCATCCTCTTACACTTAGAGATTTGCAGCCCATGTGTAAACCCACATTGGACTATATAACTGCATTGTGCATATATGTCTTTGCATACAGACAACTATGTACACCTTAACTGTCTCTACCCACACCCATCAGACAGGATTACCCTCAGCTAGCTGCAGTTGGCCCATATGTGGTATATCTGCATCTGTTGCATGTGATACACAGACACACACACACACACACACACACACACACACACACACACACACACACACACATATATATATATATATATATATATATATGCAACAGATAATATGTCAAGCATACACACGCATAGACATGGGGAAGAGAGAGACAGACAGTGACAGAAAGACAGAGACACACGGAGATACACACAGAGAGTGAGTCATAAACAGTGATACCCTGAATGGCATAGAATGATGTCCTACTGCAGACAGTGGCATACCGGTTGTAACTAGTTGCACATGCCAGCATGAAGGTGAGTTCCATTGTGTAATAGTACTAAGGTGGGGGTTGTAATATCATATCACCCGCCTTTGTGTGTGTGTGTGTGTGTGTGTGTGTGTGTGTGTGTGTGTGTGTGTGTGTGTGTGTGTGTGTGTTTGTAGGTTAGAGTATTTTGAAGCCTTTCCCACCCACTACACTTCCCATTGCCATACTTTAGAAGACCTGCTGATATCATTCACCTTAGGTGTACCTTTGGAGACTGCTCAGCCCTATAACCTCTGTGGCACATGCGATAATTGCATAATACTACAGTACAAATAACTAGATAGGTAGGAGTTCTAACTTCAGTCCTAGCAAATTGTGTGTGTGTGTGTGTGTGTGTGTGTGTGTGTGTGTGTGTGTGTGTGTGTGTGTGTGTGTGTGTGTGTGTGTGTGTGTGTTTGCGATTGTGTTTGTAGGTTAAAGTATTTTGAAGACTTTCCCACCCAGTACACTTCCCATTGCCCTACTTTAGAAGACCTATTGATGTCATTCACCTTAGATGTACCTTTGAACACTGAGTCCTATAAGCTCTGTGGCACATGCAGTAACTGCATAACACTGTAGTACAAATAACTAAATTGTTAAGGGGTTCTAATCTCAATAGTGACAATTGTGATAATGTGTGTGTGGGGGGGAGAACCATATCCTGTGTGTGTTGGTTATACCATTTTGAGACTTTTCCACCCAGTACACTTCCTATCACCTTACTTTACAAAGCCTGCTGAAGTCATTCACCTTAGATGTACCTTTGGACACTTATTTGCCCATAAGCATTGTGGTACATGTGATAAATAGGCAACACTATAGTGTGTACTTGTAGATAGGTAGGTGTTTGAATCTCAATGCAACCTACTATACTGGTATGTGTGTTTGTGTGTGAAGCATTTCCCCTGTGACTGTTGTGTATGTGATGGTTATGCCATTTTAAGGCCTGTTGACCCCCCCCCCATGGCATTTATTTAAAGAACCAGTTGATGGCATCCACATTACAAGCACAGTCACATATTTTCTAACACAAAGGTAATATTGCACATGCAATAGTCATATCAGTCTGTATTGTACATAACTACAGAGGTATTTCATATAATAGGAAAAGTGTCAACTCTGTGTGCATGTGTGTTTCAATGCATGTCCCCATGCAGCTGTGTGTCTGTGTTTCAGATGGCTATACCATGTAAAGGGCCTGTGAACCCACCACTGGCAATCCTAACAGTCCTTGCAATTGCCACCCACTTGAAGAGTAGTGGCAGACACTGCAACACTATAGTAGCCCTGTGGCATTTCTGTTATGTATACAGCAGTATCATTTGTACAACTTGGCAGGTTCAGGTTCTGCTATCAGCAAGGGCAGGTCGTGTGTGTGTGCGTGTGTGCGTGTGTGTGTGTGTGTGTGTGTGTGTGTGTGTGTGTGTGTGTGTGTGTGTGTGTGTGTGTGTGCATGCGAGTGTGTGTGCGTGTGTGTGTGTGTGTGTGTGTGTGTGTGTGTGTGTGTGTGTGTGTGTGTGTGTGTGTGTGTGTGTGTGTGTGTGTGTGTATCCACTTGCAGCAGTCTATCTGTGTTATGGCCACCAGCATACATCTCAACCCTACACCGAAAGACGTGGTTAAATCCATATGGAAAAATGGGGTAAACACCAAACACTGAGCACAACCTTTACATATTGCTATGACATGCATGGAAAGTAGATACCAGAACAGGTTGTATATGTGAACGCACTTTCCAAAATGTATGTGCCATTACATGTTAATAGCTGTCATCAAACTGCAATGTTAATTTGTCATGCTTTTCCCACAGGTCACCAGAAAACTACACTTTATGACAGGTGAAAAGAAAGTATGTGTCAGACATCAGGACAATTTGCAGACATTTGCAGAAGTCACAGGTATGGCCACCATCTATATCAGTCTGCAGGTTGCAGTCCATGTTTGGCAAGGTGTGACCTGTGACAACAACTGAAACAGTAAAGAGGTCCCAAGAGTGTAGAACAACAAAAATCTCATTTGGTCCTGTACTGATTGCATAGAGCAGTTATTGCACAGCAGAAGCACCTCAATGTTATGACATATTGTGTAAGCTAAGGTAATGTCACACATAGAAGGTGCCATTGTAGCAAACCAGAGGAAGTTCTGTATGTTGCACTTGCTGTGGCCATGATATGTCTTGCCAGCTGTCATATTACTACAGGTTGTGTCTCACACTCTGCATTTGATAATGTTGCAAAGCCATTCATTGTCACTTATGTGTGTGCAATATATATACACGTGAAGACCTTTTGACTACCTGTGCCCCTAATAACCCACAAGTATATAGGCATGGATGCTAATTGGCTCCACCCACATATGTAGGTACAGCCTAAGGCTGTGTGAATTATTTTGCACTCTGTTATTGAACCACAAACTGCTGTTAACACACTGCAATGAGCCATGCAGTGGGTATGGAATGCTCTCAAGGTCCCAGCCTCAAGCTGTATGCAGACAACAGTGTCAGCATGCCATACAGCAAGTACATGTCCCCACAATGTCCCACAACAACACCAACCACATAAACACACAGACTGTGATGACAGACTTGGGTACCTAGGATGGCAACATAGTTGTATTCAGACACCAAGTATTAGCAGTCTTCAGGAATTGCTTGTATGTGGTTCACCACATAGGTTAAGGGACTGCATCCAGCCAAAAGGTGGACATTACTTCTGAATAGTCCCCATTCAGTAAATCAATAGATTAGCAGCATGACCAGTCTGCTATGCACCTATACAGGCATCTGCTGAATCTGTAAAGTCTATGTTAACTCCCACAAAGGTCAGCCATGTCCCTCAACACACACATGTGGCATTGGTACAGGATAATATGTGCATTTATGAACATGTACAGAACAAGCTGTGATTCTACCCAAATCACTGACATTCACAATAGATGTGCACTTGCATGCATTACAAAACCCCACCCACAAATGGAGTTTCACCTGACATATGCATCCAGGTATGCAAAGGCTCCCAATATGAATGCTACAGTATTGACGTGATGACCACTGAGGTCTTACATGTATGCTCCTTGGCTGTTGACTCTGTGCCACCAACCTCCATGACAAATGTGGGGATGTGTGCCTAGGAGGCAGTGGCTCCACCAAGATTGGCTAGGAACTCCTTTGTTGGTGTCAGTGGTGCTTCAGTAGCAGGCCCTATAACAGTGCCAGCATGGTCCCTGGGCACAGCTGCACCCCTTTGCCATGCATTGTGTATTAAGTCTGTGGCACGATGTTGGACCTGTTCACATCCCCTGCCATGGTGTCTAATGTTGTTGATAGTCCTCACCAGTTCTGCCCATGGGGCAGTTCATTGCTGCATGTGCTGCCGGCTTCTGCCCAACAGTACCCTGTGATGTAGTCTCAGGGATTCCAAGACTGCAAGTAAAAAACTACAAACCAGTGACCCAAAAAAAGAAGCAAAACAGCATTTATTCCTCTGACATCTCGGCTGGTGCCTTCACAGGAGAATACTGAACAAGCTTCACACTCCATATTTATAATACATTCATTCAATCAATTATCCAATAATCCTACTATTTAATTACTTACAAAATTATTTAAAGCAAAACTCTCCAGTTAAAATCTACATTCATTTCTTGTGGTACCAAAGTATCAAATTTTAAAATATAAGCTACTTCTTTATACAATAAAACATTTTTAATATTTTTATACAAATAATTATCTACAACTTAATATTGTGCCAACTAACCCATAAGACTGATGCTGATGTTCATAATAAAAATGCTCTGCTGCTGAGCTAGACATTTTAACATTTTCCCACCCACCCCCAGGGGTCCTAACCTTATACTTCCTAAACCACACCCTCTCTCCTATCCAACCTATCCCTAGCTCAAATCAATCAATTTACCTTAGCCACACCCATCCTTTCATTACTTTTTCTTTACTTTCTGTCCTTTACTACCTCTACCTATACTTATTTCGACGACTTCTCTACCCATAGCATTTCTTCTTCTCTACTACCCTACCTTAACTTTGCACTACTTTAGACAACTTCTCTACCCTTAAAAGTTCTTCATTTCTACTAACCTACCTTAACATTAAACAACTTCTCTACCCATAACAATAACCTTAACATTAAACAACTTCTCTACCCATTGCCTTTCTCATTCGTTACTACCATACCTAACTTTATACTACTTGAAGACAACTTCTCTACCTATCGCACTTTCTTCTCTACTACCCTATCTTAACTTTATATCTGTTACTATTCAATCTTAGCCCTGTCTGGCAGTAATAGTACACATATGCATAGTAATATGTCTACAACAACTAAAGCTATCCTAACCATGGCAATACTCTTAGCCACTCTTATTCCTTTCCTCACCACTACCTATCTCCTCACCTCTTTTGAAAAGGTAAATTACTACCATTTCAACTACTCTCCTAAACAAACAACTATACGTAACAATACCCTTACCCATTCCTAAATAAGTATTACTTCCACTTCCTGCTACTTGCTAGTTAAATATCATCTACTTACACGCATTAAATTAAACCATCCCACAGTAAAAAAAAATTGAAATATCTACCTAGCCTACATTCTAACCGACTTTCTGCACTAAAATCCCCCACATTAAAAGATAGTGACATCCACTCTAAACCAGGCCCTTCTAATCACTCTACTATACCAATTCTTTGTACCTATCCCAACACCCTTACTACCCAGACCAGTCTCTCTAACTCCTTACAAATAGGTCATCTCAATATTCGCAGTATTAACAATAAAGTTGCCCATCTCCACGCCTTTCTTGATATTCATTCCTCTGATGTCCTCTGTCTTACAGAAACCTGGTTAAAACCCACAACAAAGGATAATGAAATAATTCCCCCAGGGTACAATATACTGAGACACAACAGAGTAAAATGCAAGGGGGGAGGAGTAGCCCTACTGTATAGAAATGAACTACACATCTCCTCTATACCTTATAACCCACATCAAGATAGTAAAGTTGAACTCTTAATCTCTAGATTTCAACTCAACCCTAGCAAAGCAATATACATAATCTGTATCTACCTACCCCCAGGTAATAACATTACTAGAACCGAGGATACCCTATGCTGGATATCTACTACTTACCCACAAGAAACTATTATTCTAGGCGATTTCAATACTGACTGGAATAGTATCAATACATATAATCCTTCTTCTCATATTAATGTGCATGGCTTTAACCAAACAATCATAGGGTTACCACCTGTCCTACTTTGCAAGGGACGGTCCCTCTTTGGGCAGTTGTGTCCTGACAAAAAAATTAAAAAATGACAAATGTCCTGAGATTTTAGGACAAAATTATTTCCTATATTTTATGTAATAGTTGCATAAAACAGTTATTCTGTATCTAAAATACCTAACTGTTATACGAAGCAGAATAAGCAACTAAAATGCTACAAGAATAAGCTTTTATTTAGGCAAAAAACTTAAGTTCTAACCTTTGTACTGACCGTGGGTATGTGTCGGCTTGTAAAATTGATGTTTGTACCAAAAATGTCCCACTTTTGCCATTTGAAAAGGTGGCAACCCTAAACAATCATCACCACTACTAGAATTAACAAACCAAACAAAAAAGAAACTATCCTAGATTGGATTCTGATCAATAAACAAGAGCATACTTATAAAGTAGGAACCTTGTCTGATGATGTAAGTGATCACATGCTTACTTACATCATAAGACAAAAGAATGACATTACCAACCCCCCCCCCCCAATTATAGGATTTTCTGAACCAACAATCACTTTAACCCTGTATTATTTCTAACAGAACTTAGTGCCTGTGACTGGAACCCTCTAAAAACTCTCCCTCTTGAAGAGACTATTATATATTTCAATAACAAATTCTTAACAATCCTTGACAGGCATGCACCCAAACAATCTATTAGAATAAAGTCCAAACCTGCCCCCTGGCTCTCAAAAGATACTAGACAAAATATATTACTTAGAAATAAATCCTGGGCTAGGTGGAGAGCAACCAGAAATACCTCTGAACAACAAATCTTTAGACAGTTGAGAAATGCTACAAAAAAAGCAATACTCTCTGACAAAAAAATCTACTATTGTAAATTGCAGCAAATTCACCACAATAATCCACAAAAATTCTGGTCAAGCTTAAATGACCTCCTTCGTCCTGGCCACTCTAGCACTCCTTCCCCTCTAGGGTCAGAAAATAATACCTCCCATCAAACTGCCAATGCCTTTAATACCTTTTTCACAGACACCATACAATCTCTAGCCAGTCAACTAGCCTCAGACAACTCGGATCTACCTAGCACCCCACCTGATCCTTGGCCAGCTTTCCAACTACAACCCATCTCTACCTCTTACATCCAAAAACTTATCCACAAACTTAAGCCTTGTACCCCCTCTGCCGACGAGTTACCATCTGAATACCTTCAACAAGCAGCTAAAGTAGTTGCCTATCCTATATCCATCCTGATAAACCGTACCATAATTGAAGGAACCATTCCAGATCTCTAGAAAATCTCCCACATTATCCCCTTACATAAAGGAGGTAACTCTAACAACTATTCTAACTACAGGCCTATAGCTCTCCTTTCATTATTAGCAAAGATTATGGAGAAATGAATCCACCATCAGCTAATGGACTACTTAACTCAACGTAACATTCTTGTAAACTGCCAGCATGGTTTTAGGCCTTTTCATAGTACCACCTCAGCTCTCCTATCCTTCACCAACTCCATTAGCAACAACCGTAATAACAGCACCCTCTCATCAGCACTCATTATCGACCTGTCAAAAGCCTTGACATGGTTAACCACCCCCTACTCATAAATATTCTGTCATCCCTCTCTCTAGATGCCAAAGCATTTCTCTGGTTGAAGTCCTACCTTAGTAACAGACAACAGGCAGTTCTTTGGGAGAATCAACTATCATCCCACCTGCCAGTCTCCCTTGGAGTCCCTCAGGGCTCTATTCTGGGTCCTCTTCTTTTCTCTTTATTCATCAATGACCTTCATGTAGCTATCCCTTAAGCCACCTGTATACAATATGCTGATGATTCTACGATCATATGCTCTGCCAACTCTATATCTGAACTTCAGTCTTTAACCCAGACAGCTTTCAACACAGTAGAGTCATGGTTCTTGAAACGGTGCCTTCTTTTGAACACCAAAAAGACCAAGCTAGTACTGTTTACACCAAACAGTAAGTCCTCCCCCATAGATTTCTCTATCCGATCCAGTAACGGCACCCTTATATCCCCCGACTCTACCATCAAACTATTAGGAATCACAACTGATAATAAACTCACCTTTGATAATCACATTAATAACACCATTAAATCTGTAAATAAAAAACTTTGCTCCCTATGTAGGATAAAACCCTTCTTAACTCCAATAGCCAGAACTACTATTGCCCACTCCCATCTAATTTTAACTCTTCTTTATGCTGCACCCATTTACACAAATCTAAAAAAAATAATCTTACTAAACTAGCTAACTCATACAATAGTATTGCTAGATTTGCCACTGGAAACCCATATAGAACTCACCACTGTCTTAACCTTCATCAGCTAGACTGACTTGAACTAAAAAAACATTCTGATACTTTCCCAACTTACCATTGTTCATAGGATTTTCTACCAACCCAACAACACACCAATACCGAACAACCTTATAGAACACTATAGAAATCTTAATTCCTTACGCTCTTCCAACAAACTTCTAGCTAGCACCACAAAGTCTAATAACTTGGCTGGGGACTCCTTGTTCTCCAATACCGCTGAAAAACAATGGAACCTCTTGCCATCTGATGTAACCTCACTACCCTCCCTGCCACTCTTTAAACAAAGTCTCAAGAAACACCATAAAACTCACTGGCTATGCCCTTGCTGTTACCCTGACAAATCTTCTGGATTTTTCTGCTGCTATCTCTAGACTTCCTACTTTCTTCCACTTTTTGTTGTCTTCCCCTCTGAAGTTGTAGCACCCATAAGCAATCTGAACTACTTAGGTTTTGTATGTATCCTTGAAAGTAGTATTCTTGCCTATCTTTATACTTCTTCCTTTTTCTACTACTACTGCTTGCCCCCTTGGAAGTAGTAACTGACAGGAGTAAACTAGATTAACCAAGGATATTAATGTATCTTAACAATATATTGGTAATTGTCTTAGATATTCATACTGTAAAAATGATTTGTAGGTGTATTATGTTTTAATGTAATTTGTTTCATACTTTTACCCATTATTCAAATTGTAATACTTTTTCTTGTACATTGTAAAACATTTTGTTGTTTATCTGTGGAGCTTTTCTACCCGGGCCTCTACTGAAAATGGATATGTATCCAGCTGGACCAGCCCGGTCAGCAAATGTAAAATAAAATAAAATAATTTTCAATGTCTCTGATGTGTTCAAGCAATCTGACTTTAAAAGGCCTTTTCGTTTCCCCAATATAAAACTTATTACAGGGGCATTTAAGTGCATATATAATGCCCTCTGTATCACATCTAAAATTTGCTTTCCCATTAAATGTTATACAATTTATATTGTCAAACCCTGCAACTATATGCTTGCATGCCTTGCATTTACCACAGATTTCAGTACCAACTGTTCTTAGTGCATCATAAAATTTAAGTTCTGGTTTAATCACACTACCTTTAACTAAAAAAACTTTTAATATTTCTCCCAACTTTATAAGAGAATTTTAAATTCCCTGGTAACCAATCTCTTGCTTCCTTTTAAAAAAATTCCAGTAATATTTCACCATAGCTATAACTTTATCACTAAAAACACTATATAATGTGATTAAATAAATCTCTGAATTATTTTTTTCTTTCATTACTATCATAACTTATTATAGCTGCGGTGGTGGTGCTGCGGTAGCGTTGTCGCCTCACAGTAAGACGTTGTCCTGTTCGATTCTCAGCTAAAGCATCTTCTGTGTGGAGACATGTGTGAATGGGTGTACCTTCGTTGAAGGTTGTGTGTCAGGGCTGGCAACTCGGTACGTAAAAATCTACTGCCAATCATTAGCGGACCAGAGTTCTGCTGTGGCAACCCCTAACCGGGAAAAGCCGAAAGATACAACAACTATCATAACTTATTATATCTACATCTCTTTTACATTCTTGTGTAGTAATCTGACTAGTTTTATAACAAACCTTATCTATTATTTGCTGGCTATACCCTCTTGAGTAGAACATGTTATACATTCTATGAATTTCCTGTCTTAATTCTTCTGTATCATTACATAATCTGTGCAACCAAGTAAACTCTCCAATAGGGAGGGCCTCTATAGTATGAGGGTTATGGCAACGTGTAGCCTTAAGGTACTTAACTTGATCTTCAGATTTTCTATGTATCTTAGTATGTAGATATCCCTTAGATACATCTACCTCTACATCCAAGAATGATACTTTTTTTCCTATTTGTTTACCTTCAAATTTGAGGTTAAACCTATTATTTTGCAACTCTGATATAAATTCATCAATTTTCGTTTCCCCGCCTTCACACAAAAAAATCAAGTCATATATAACCCTACTATAATTTTTAACATATTGTTGAAAAAATGAAGTTCTGTAAATACATTCTTGTTCAAACAAACCTGTACTTAAGTTGGCATATGATTGCATCAGTCTTGGCCTCTGTGTATGGTGGGTGACATCTTTGATAAATCCCACCTGGAAGACATGAACAGGGGAATACATCACAGGACCACATACATGCCTGCTATCATGTACAGTCCATACACATCCACATTTGCTAGTACTATCCACCAGTAACACCCACTTTATACCACTGCCATCTAGCAGTGTGTGATGTATGTGATCTATGTGTGTGAGTATTGTGAACATACCACCATTACAGCATGTATTGCCCTCTTATCCTAATGTGTCATGTTCCCCCCACTGAGGACCATTAATGTGCATAATCCACCATTCATCAGTCACATCACACAGTACGTGCGGCCATTGGGGGCATCACAGAGGTTCTCCACCAGGGAATACCAGGCCATCAAACATCTACCATGCACCTATAGGCTATAAGGCCAACCCTCTACCCAATCTCAGTATAGGCTATAAGGCCAAACCTCTACCCATTGTCATACATACTCCTCAGGAATTACCTCACTGTGGCGTGTGAGGAAATCACTGTCTCCATATTGCTGGGACTGCTGGCGGAATGAGTGCAGGTCATGCTCCACTGTGTCAAAACACACACACACACACACACACACACACACACACACACACACACACACACACACACACACACACACACTCAACCTGGTAAGTGACCTGGACTGGCCTTGTTGGCAGCTCACACACTCACCCTGCAGTGAAAGTGTCACCATGTCCACATCAGACAGGGCAGCTACCAAAGCCTTTGCAGGTGTAACCTGGTGAAATGGATGGTAAACAGCACATACACCCTTGGAATACCACCTTTGTCCCTTTGGATGGGGTCATCAGCTGCTGCCCTGCATATATATATGGGCTAACTTGTGGCTTAGGCATATGGCTGCTCATGGCTCATAGCCTAGTAACCTGAGATGGTAGCAGGACTACCAGAAATGCCCTGACTGCTGTTACAGACTGTATTGTTATATGTCCACACACATCACTGCCATCAACTGCTGGGTGCCTTCTATGGGCAACATTAAAGTACCAGGTCATCCAGCCTACATCTGACAAATAAGTGAGTGGTACTACGGGTGCATGTGGACATTCCAGGAACATATGAGGTACATAATAAGAAAGAGCAGTGCATATGTGGTGTAGGGTGACCTACTGACAGGTGTCTGACATCTGCAGTACCAGATTTCATTTTTTTCTGACTGCAGTCCTTCATGTTTTGCCACTCATTTGCCAGAAAAACAAACTTTTATGAATAACATGGGCAAAACTGTGAGGCAATTGTCAGGACATTCTGCAAAACCATGTACAGTTCAGAGGTATGCTGCAGACATAGAATCAGGGATGGCTCTATGTGCTGGGCAGCAGAATAACATGCAACGTGACAGTCCCAGAAGTGTTGTTGAGAGCTACTGTTTAAACGCTGTTTCCCATGAGTAAATCCTCCCATCTGCATTCCATTACCTACTTAATTGTTTGACATACCTGGTATAGTGCTATACTCCTTTTTCAGAGTAAATCCACAAAAGCTGTTGTGAATAGTTGCAGTCTGTCTTCTTGATGAAAGTATCAGACCTGTTTAGCATAGGCATCAGTTTGCCTTTTGTAAGTAATGCTCATGAAGATGCGATGGCCTGTGCACCAATCTGTTACTCCCATTTGCTAATTACATCCAGAACAGTTGGGTTGCCTTCCTATTAGCCAACGTCATGGCAACACAGTGCTATAATTAAGGCCTTTTTGTGGGCCTTACCCCTTTTCCTGGCCTGTGAGGAGGACATTTTGGAGGTATGTGAGCTACAGCATCATAGAGGTTAGGTGGAAATACTGTCCACTGTTTGGATTGATGTGTTTTGTCCACGGTTTTGCATGCTATGTCTGCATACCACTCAACCTATTAGCACAGGAAATCTGGACACGGCACAAAAATGTGTGGACAAAGGTTTACAAATAGGGTGGGATTAGAAATATTGGTATCATAACCTTAGAGAATTGTTAGGGTAACAGTGTTTTGACTTTCGGTTTTTGAGGAATTTGAAGTCTGACACTGAAATGTGTATAATATTTAGTGATCTCCATCCTGATATCATCCCAGTGATTTAGCAGAATACCACAACTGTTAAGAGGAACAGGCCGTAAATATGAGCCATAACCCTGGGCATTCTGTGAAAATCTATACAGTCACATGTGACACTTGCAGCATTTATTGTTCTGCATACTGGTTCTGTGTCTGTGGCAGAGGTTGAAGTACACTGTGATTTTGGTCACCATATGTCAGAATACTGTGTGACTGGCTATCAGGATGTGTTCATATAACTTAGTTGCTGTACTCAAGAGGTCAGTTGGCCTACTGGTATGTTGCTCTGACCGCAGTTCAAATGGTTCTATGTTCATAATTTGGCAGTGATGTTTTTCGTCCTAAAGGTATATCCCCGTACTGCCTGATAACGTTACAAATACATCAGCATATGAAAACTATACATATTTTCACAGAATGTCCAGAGTTTATGCTCATATTTTTGGCCTGTTTCTCAGAATATTTGTTGGGATAATCTGAGGTCTGATGGCACTAAATAATGACAGCTGTTTGAGTTACAGACTTCGAATCCTTCAGAAAATATATATTAAAACAAACCATGTCACTCTAGCAACTTGCTGATATGTATAACTGCACTATGTAAAATATGTGCCTATTGCTGGGCCTCTGCCTCCCATTTTGTCAGTGTCCATCCAGTTTCTTGCAATAAGAGGTTGAGAGGTATGTGCATCAATAGATTCCCAGAGCTGATTTGGCATAATGGTACATTACTCTGACGCTAGTGCAGAAGGACCTGAAGTCAAGAGTTGGCAGTGATATCTGTTTTCCCTACTGCTAAATGACTGTAAAGCATGATATGTTTGAAAAAGCATCACAAATCCCCACAGCTCATACAGTGTAGTGATACATTGCTATGACACTAGTGTACCGGGTCTTGGGTTTGATACTTGGTAGCACTAAGATTTTTTTCCTAATATTATATGACTCTAATGCATGATATGTTTGGAAAAGCATTGCAAATTGTCACAGCTCATATGGTGTAGTGATACATTGGTCTGACTGTAATGCACAGGGTCCTGCGTTTGATACCTGCCAGGGCAGGTTATTTTGTTGCTGGACAAAACAGGGGTTGATCGAGACAGAGTGATTAAAGCGGTTTTAAGCAGGTTTTGTGATGCTAAGTGATGCCAAGAGGCATTCAGTCCTGCTTGGCTCTGCTTAGCGCTGCTTATTCCTGCTTAGACCCATGCTAATTTCAAAAAAAGAAAAGGAAAAAAAGGATGATAAGAAAGTGGTGAAATGGAGGCAAGCCGGGGGGAAAGCAATGTGAAAGGCAGCTAGGGATCTGCAGGATTGATGTAGGAAAGGACGATAGCTCTATATTTCTTCTGCAGAAACAGTTGTGTATGATGTGGACAATTTGGAATTTAGAGCCTCACATCAAACAGGAGGGGTGTGGCAACATACATTGCTTGAGTAATTCAGGGGTAAATTGATTGATGTCAGTGTACTTGGGGACAAAATGGAGAGCTATGTATGGTACGTGTTTTTTGGGGGGGCAGATGCCTTTTTTAAGGTGAGAGTGGGATGCAGGGGAAAGGTTGTAGGTACATTTTGGGAGGTAAGTTGGGTAGGAGAGGTTGCTTTTGCAAACAGACAAGACAGCAGACAGGGGCAGTGTATGATACATGAGGGGAGGCAAACACCTTGGACTGGGAGGGTGGTTGGGAATCAGAGGCTCATGAGCCCCCAGATGGAAACAGTGAGACTGAGGTCCCCACCCACGGGCAGTCACCACTACCTCTTCAGAGCCCCGAAGGTATCTGTGCTGGGGGCTGGACAACAGGAGCAGACTGCCCCTCAAGGTGCACCAGTCTGCCCTCGATCTGGCTCAGGCATGCATCCAATTCTGTCTGGATGACCTTGTGCAGCATACCATGGAACCTTCTGTGAGTGACGGGTTCCTCTCCATCCCTGAGCCCAGTGGGGGATGGGTCCCATTCCCTGAAGTGGTTCCACCTGAGGGTGGTGCAGGACCAGCAGAAGAGGCAGTTCTGGGTTGGGTCCCAGACATGCTGGGGCCCGGTACTGTGGCCAGATGAGGTGGGACAGGCGGATCCACTGAGACCTGCCCTTCCAAATGTACTATAGTGTTGAGGTTTTTCAAAGTGTATTGGTTAGTCATGAACAAAACATTTTAAGATTAGTTATAACAGCATGAGTGGGTGTTACAATTAACCCAGAACAATAAAAATGAAACAATTGCATAGCGGACAGAACACATGCATAAATGGAATAACAGTCAGCATTATAACAGCATGCCAGTTACATTTATGGCAACAAGCCACCAACAATGGTATTTGAACAAGCTATGTTAATATACAACCAATTAAATATATGAACAATAACAGAACACAAGTCCCACCATTAGGTTCTGAGAACAACATACCCATAGTCTATGAATAATAATTACTGATGCAGATAAGGGGTGGGGGAGAAAAAAAAAGTAAATTAACAACTGTATAGGCTTCTATTTTTCACAACAGTACTGCTCAATACTCTAGAGGTCCGCTCACACTTTACATCTACCTATGACCTATAGCTTCTGTAGCACATACATAACTGTTACACTGTCAACCTGGAATGGTATAGGGCAACTGTGACAACTCTAGGTACATGCATAGAGGAGACTCATACATATCAGGATTACATATATGATGAAAAAGGTGTACCCTGCACTGATGTTATAAGAGTGTGCTACTGGCATAATTCACCTGGATTTATATGCGTGTCCAAGGTTGTTGGCAGCAGTGACCACTAGCCATGACAATATGACACTTGAGAGACATGTACCGGGAAGAGTACATGGTGTATGTACCTATCCTGCTGTCATTTGCAGGCATGGGGTTGGACAGTGGAACAGTTATACATGGTTTATTAGTATACCCTTCATACAGCTACTATAAACATTTATTTACCTGTACGACCTGTAGAGAACATATCTGTTAACACTACCTGACTCTACTACAAATATTCCTGATTGCTTGAGTGTAAGTATTCACACATCTTAGTACCACTACCTGGATTCAAACCATGGTCTGGGTGTGCACAAATGAATGACAAAGCTATTTCTCATCACACTGAACTATTGGGAAACTGCTGTGTCTTGCTTGACTGAATTCTGCCTAATACTGTCTTGAGTAGAATGTCTGACCTTGTAATCTAAGTGTAGTGTCACCAAAGACTGAGGTGACAGTTGACCATACATGCCTGTGATCCATGCAAAATAGTTAGTGTACTGTGCCTTAATCCTTTGAAATAATAAGATCAAGAATGCTAAGGTTAACACAAGTCATTTTTGCAGGGGACACTCTATAATATATTACACATTACTATTCAAGGTTCAGATCTTAGTGCAGGACATATTTATATCTTGATTTTATAGCTCCACAATGCACAGTTTTGCATAACAGCTGGTTATCAGAACAACCTCAGTCAATGCATGCTGTCAAAGCCATATTTGCTGTGAAGCACCTGTACACATTCTATTTCTTCAACAGCATACCAGATTAAACACAACAGCTTGTGGTATAAATCTTTATTTGAGTAACATCACACAGTGTTTTATTACAGTTCAGATTCTACATTCAGTATTACTGCATATCCTGTAGATCAATATTGGTCTGCCAAACTTTATTTATTCAGTACACTCAGAACACACTATATATACTGGCAGTAAACAATGCTCTCCGTCTTATTTATTGCACTATATACTGCAAGATAGATCTGTACTCACCAGACCCTCGGTGCAGACTCTCCAGTCTGTCCACATGGGCCTCCACATTGATAGCTCTCACCTCTTCAGCTGTAGGGGAAAAACAACCATTATGCATACCTGTCTATCATGTACTCAGGGTAGAATTTGGCACAGCCATGGGTGAAATAGTATAGGGATGTTATACCTGCTCACCAGTTCAGGGGATTCCAGTGACACTGGTCAGGTCATGTGCCAGATGGTCCCAGGCCTCACATTTGTATTGAGAGCCCTGCTACTGACCCTGCAGCAATCTGTCATCATGATGTTGCACAAGGAGCCCAGCCATGACCCTGGAATCCAAAATGCTCCAGTGCTACATCCAAACGTGCTCTCCATCTCCAGACATAGCTCCTGCAGTGATCAAACTACAACAGGTTCTGGATGTATTCCTGCCTGTGTGGTTTAAATAAGGCCATATTCCTGCCCCTTGTTATCATTGGACCATTTTTGAAACTGCTGAGCACAGCTCAGTGGTGTGCAAACCCGCAAGTTGAGTTGAGCAGTTCTTAAAGAGGTAAATGCTGAGCAGTGCTTAGCAGTGTCAAATCCGCACAGCTGGGCTGAATACTGCTTAGAATGAGACTTCTAAGCAATGCTTAGACTGGCTTAGCAGGACTAAGCACTGCTAAGCATTGCTCAGTTTTCATTTCAAAAAAAGTTTTGAGTTGGACATTAATTACTCATGACTGACATATTATTAAGTGTATATATTTTACTTTACATGACGTCCCCTATGTGCTTTCATTACATTACCTTGGGTTGTGACTGTACTATATGGGACACTTGTTTTTACATGGGAGGTTCACATCATATATCTACTGACACTGTAATTTTGGACCAGCTATACTACCCTGGTTAACAAAAATAAATTACTACAGCATTAAAAAAAAATTAACAATGCTTTCCCATGTAAAAATGAATGGCCTGTCTTCACTCGAACCATGAAGTACTGCACACAAACCCATAACTCTAACTACCACACTAACTTGCCATCGAAGATTTCGGTTATGCATTTCTATTTAGCTCTTATAAGATGTTCAAGCAGTGCTGAGCAAAGCACTGCAATGCGCAAACCCACTCAGCTACATTTATACTTCAGTTAGAAAGGGAAAACATTTAATATAAGCACTTTAATTAGATATATTAACACTAATAATAATTACTATTTGGTAATGCACAACCTGTCATTCTATCAACTTTCTAAGTCTGTATGAGCAATATTTTAAATATTTCCCCTATTTTGGGACCTTTGTCACACATTTATTTCATGGCTTTACCCAGATTTCTTGCTGGAAGAGGTTGAGGTGTTGTCCGAGGACACAATTTTACTGTAAAGTGTTGTATGGCACTTTGACAATGCAGGGTGTGTGTTACAGATTCTGTCACACACACCCAGCATTGCATTCCATTCACAGATCCTGCTTTCAGTGTCCTTAGACACTGAAAGCATTGTAAAGTGCCGTACGGCACTCTGTCAGTGCAAGGGGTGTGTTACAGTTCCTGTCACACACCCCCTGCATTGCATTCCATGCTAAATCATCTTTCAGTTTCTGTGGACACTGAAAGAATTTTAAAAAGTGCCATACAGCACTTTGACAGTACAGAGGGCATGTTACAGATCTGCGAGCACTACTGCAACATGACCTTGCACTGATTTACTATCTCTGTCCGCATAGCCATCTCAGTAGCACTCCTTCATTAATATGAAAGGCGTGCTGCTGAGTGGGGGATGCAGGCAGAACACCATTCACTCCATGTAGGAAAAACACTGTTCCTGTATGGAGATTATTGAATGGGAGTATATTTACCTCTCCTCAATGCAATAAAAATAAATTACAAAAGCAGAATCTACAATACATATTACAATAGTACTATAAATGTCTTCATCTGGAACTACCTTTGGAATTTTAGTCAGTATAATATGTCTGCTTCCAAATGATCTATGTATGTAAGTCACATTCTAAAAATGTTAATAAATATAATTTTTGGTAGTAGACCACTTTGAAACTCTGATTTCAGACAACTATGGGGGTAATTCAGTAAAGCCTACATGGAGCGATTCTCTGTGTAGGAATAGTGGTAAGACTAGAATACGGAACATGGCCACTGAGCAATCCAGGAAAGAAGGCTCAAGGCATGCATGAGCTTCATTATACCGTCCAGACACAGAGGTGTCCACAGAATGCAAATCGCCTCATCTGCTGGTAAAAGCCATGCAAATTAGGTGATTTTGAAATTCTACAAGCATAATGGCACCCATGTAGATGCTATGTAAGCCTCCAAAATGTATGCGGTTAGAAACCATGTACTTGAGGATAAAAATGAAACAGTGGCTATAACAGCTAAATAAAAGGTGGTGTAATATGCAGTAGGCATGGAAATGGCCAAAACTATGGCCAGTGAGTTAAGAGTTAAAAAAGTAATGCAATATATTAAAAATGATTTTTTAATATATATATATATATATATATATATATATATATATATATATATATATATATATATATATATATATATATATCACGTTTAATTGGATTGCAGGGGTGCACCAACATTATAGTGGCCAGCATGCAGAGTCATACAATCACAGGTTATAGTGGTTGCTAAAGACATAGGCCCTGTTGTAGTGCAGTATCCAGGGTATACACAATTAGGTGTATGTAAATGAGGCAAGTTTATTGAATAGCAAAATGGGTCACCATGTCTGCAGGTGCTAACTGTGTAAGGGCTAGAACCATGGTAGTGTAGGCAGAAGAGACAACTGACATGAAAAGGAGGTGTGTCACGGTATGTGTAAGTGGATTGGAGCTCATATATGCCTATTTGAGCTCAAGCGAAGCATGAACATAAAGTTGATGACTTTATTTCAAATTTACAGATGAATAGATTTAACCTGAAATTTGAAGGTATACAAACGGGGAAAAAAAAGTTTTGTTTTTAGATGTAGAATTAGATATATCTAAAGGATATCTACATACTAGGATACACAGAAAATTTGAGGGTCAAGTTAAATATCTTAAGGCTACTAGCTGTCATCCTCCTCATAACATAGAAGCTCTCCCATTAGGGGAGTTTTTAGGTTACAGAAGATGATACACAAGAATTACAAGAAGTGCTACAAAAATGTATAGTATGTTCTACTGTAGAGGGTATAGCTAAGAAGTAATAAAGAAAGCTTCTCAGAAAATGTATGTAGCTGATACACAGGTTTATAATGAAAATAGGGAGGTGAGAAATTTTAGTAATAACATGGAAAGAAATAATTCAGAAATTTATTTTGTGATGGTATATAGTATTTTCAGTGATAAGGTGGTAGAAATGGTCAAATATTTCTGGAATTATTTAAAAAAATCTAAGGAGGCAAAGACTTGGCTACCAGATAACTGAAAAATTTCATATAAAGTAGGCAGAAACATAAAAAGCTTTTTAGTCAAAGGGAGGGTAGTCAAAACAGAGTCTAAACTGTATGCCATGCCTAAGAAGCAGAAAACAGAGGTCTATGGTAAATGTAAAGCTTGCAGACATATTATTGCAGGCTTTGATAGAATAAATGGGAGGAAGTTTAATTTTAAAGGATATTTTAGATGTGATACAGAATGCATTATACATGTGCTTAAATTTCCCTGTAACAAGTTTTATATTGGTGAAATGAAAAGACCTTTTAAAGTAAGATTATTGGAACACATTAGAGATATTGAAAATATTAAGATGTCTCTTTCAGTAGCAGAACATTTTTACTATGCACATCAGAGTCAGGCTTATTAGGGACAATTTTAGAAACAGTATCTGATAATTACTTGTATAAGAATATTAAAAATACTCTTCTATATAAGGAAGCTATTTACATTTTAAAATTTGACACTTTGGCACCACAAGGAATGAATGTAGATTTTAATTGGAGAGTTTTACTTTACATTTTTTGTAGTTAATGATATGTGATTAATTAATAGACTCATGGTTTAATTAGATTAATGTGTATACTATAAAAATGGAGTGCAATGGATATCATGTATCCTCCTGTGAAGGCATACAAGCCGAGACATCAGAGGTCTATTAAATGCTTTTTTGTATACTGGTCTTGTGGTTTTTGCTTTAGTTTGGATTTGGACTGTGGTTGAGCAAGCATGAGGGCGGGTGTCTGAGGCTGCTAAGCATGCTCGTGTACAGGGAAGGGTCCTTTTTGCTCAGCAATGTTTACACTAGCTCTTTGGTTTGTATGGAGTGCCATGGGGCCTAGCAGTGGAAGAAATGGGAAAAAATGGGGAAATAGCATGGGAAAGCCAGTCAAGCATAAATTACTGATAAGCCCTGTTCCACTGACACTGGCCAATTCAAAACCCTTAATAATATAGCTGGCAGGTGGAATGTATCATAGTCAGCTCGTCACACAGGCTGCATATGCAGCACACCAGCATAAAGTATGAATACACCCTCCAATCAGATTTTTCCAACATACTCTGCACCATTGGAGCACACTTGGGAATTTTAACAGATAAAATGATAGGGGCTGCTGCTGCTCTGCTACATCTGTATGCACTACAGGCTGAGGTCAGTATTGATGATGATGCTGACAATAGGCCCAGACTGAGGAGGAGAAGAGTGTTCAGGCCCAAGGTAACCTTTTAGGGGGCTACATGAGCTGGAGATAGTAGAGCACTACACAGTGGACAGGGACATAATACAGCAACCCACTGAGCTTGGCCGGCCTCACCTCAGACCCAGAGCCAACAGAGTGGAAAACATCCCAGTGGAAACAAAGATATGTGTAGCCTTAAGAATACTAGCTACAGGAACTTTTCAAAGACATACTGGGGACATCATGGGGATCTCACAGGCATCCACATCCAGGGAACTCCACCAGTTCCTGGATGTCATGCTAACACATGCCAGTGAGTACATTTATTTCCCCAACATGCTTGAGGAGAGGACCAGTAGTATGCATCTCTTCCACTGTGTAGCACACTACCCAGAGGTACTGGGTGCCATAGACTGTACTCATGTGCACATCAAAGCACCACCAGGTGAGGAGGATAGAGCCTATGTAAACCGCAAGAGGTATCACTCCATCAACTGCCAGGTCATGTGCAATGCCCAAGGCATTATCATCAATGTGTATGTTGGCAGCTCTGACAGTTATCATGACTCCCACATCTGGCATGCATCTCAGCTGTACCAGGCATTTGCCAGGAGGGACATCCCATATGGCCATCTAGTGGGGGATGCTGGCTATGCACTGGAACCATGAATGATGACACCCATCAGAAATGCACACACACCAACTGAAGAATGCCATAATGAGGCACATGCACGAACTAGGAACATCATAGAGTGTGTGTTTGGGCTGCTCAAGTCACGGTTCCTCTGCCTTGACATATCTGGTGGAGCCCTGCAGTACTCTCCAGCCACATGTGCACAAATGTTCATAGTATCTGCCATGCTACACGATATGATCTTATGGAAACAGCTGCAGCAGGAACTTCACAGGAAAGGTACACACAGCCCCCTACCATTGCCAAGGTCCCCACAGGCATGGGGGACTTGGAGGAGGAACGCCCTGAGCCTGTCTCTGTAGGCAGATGTAGGCATGCCCAGTACACCCAAGCCTTGACAAAGAGGCAATGGCTGGCATATACACTAACACCCTAGGGGCCCAGGGACTTACACCTCACTCCAACTCACATACTCACAGGACAATGGATGCCAACCACATCACACTACCTATACCTTACCATGTATAGGTTGTGTGCTGCATGGATCCAACAGAGTCAGCCCTGAAGCAATGTCATCTCAACTACTGCTGGCACAAGGTAAGTCACTCTTATTAACATAAAGCAATGGGATAGTAGACTGTGGTAGCATATGTATGGTATTGCTGCATGTATGCATGGGAATGGAGTGGGTTACCAGGATAGCAGCAGACAATGGACAGCTGTGTGGGACAACAAGAACTTTCTCCCAGATACTGGCTGCTCCACAACATGCAGTAGGTCCTAAGCCAGCAAAAACCACTGCACTATGTGAGAGACTTACAAACAGCAGGGTCATAGGGCAAATGCATGGATGTCAATGTTGGAGTCCCATACATAGCTCTAAACCTCTTACAGCAAGAAACCTGTACAAAGCCATAAAGAAATGTGGTTCAAAGCCCCAAAAACAGGGGCAAGTCTTACATATTGCTCGTACAAACATAGAAAGTTGATAGAATAACAGCTGTTACAGTAGCATGAATTTTTTGAAGGGCAAGAATTCTGAAACTCAGACATCTGTCATTACTTTCTAACATCAGTCTTTAATGATTTCACTATTATTTTCCACACAATCACAATTGTATGAAAATGGACCCAAAATATGAGCCAAACATCTGGACAGTCTGTGAAGATGTGTACACTTGAGAGGTATGCCCCCCTCCACCCAACACACCCATGTTCCCATAGAACTGCAATAATATTTATGTTTGTAAGGTAATAGCAGCAGACCACACATTCCCAGGGCTGTCCCAATCAACTTACTAACTTGTTCCATTTCCACAATATGCAAGGATCAATGTGTTATGTATGTGCATGGTTAATAGTGTCAGGAAGTAGACAACACTTATTGGTGGTTGTTGTGGATTAGTGGTCTAAGTACAGTACTGTGATTAACAGGGTCCATGGTTTAAGAGTGGATGTGTCAACTCTTTTGCAGCTACACCTACAGTAGGAGTTGTACACACTGTCCAGATGTCAATATCTGTTACCGCAGGAAAACTGGACAATGGAGGGACAGGGGGCCAAATATTGACAGTACACAGCTTTGAGTAACCTACACAGTGCCTAACAGAACAGCAGGTTGTAACAATCAGTTTAGTGCCAGGATATAAAGGCTGCCACATTACTGTGTCAGTATTGACAACAAGTCAGTGGGCGCCATCCATACCCCTGGAATGTCAGGGTGTCACAGGATGACCACACTTATGCCTCATATATCTGTTCTGCTTGTCATAACATTGCATTTGTCTGCCAAACTATTTGCAAACCAATAAAGGTTGACATGAAAACATCAATAACAGGCAGTTAAGAAGCAGACATCATACCCATCAGAAAATGCAAGCTAATACAAAACCGTTCTACCAACTGTCAATGTTTTGAAGAGCAATGCTAAGACCCTGTCCCCATGTCTGGGCCTGTGTATGACTGTTATATATGGGCCTGTTCAGATGTCTGTCTGTAAGAGTTTGACAGCTATAGCCAACATGTATCCTTATAATAACAGTGCAACACAAACCGTCTGAGGATCACAGCATATGTATGGAGCACAATGATGGACAACCTGCTAAACAGGTACAGTCAGAGGTGTAAAGTCCATAACCTTGTGTGTGATGTTATAACTTTTAACCCACCCACACCATAACTACAAATACATAGCAGCAACTGTGGACAAAGCCCTGTGACTGGACTACAGAAGGACAAAGAGACACATAGAATGGAAGGGGAACCACTGGCCAGACAAACTTAGAATGTGCACACCAGAACAATATGTGTAGAAACATAGGTTCCCTGCAGTGTATGGAGTCAGTAAACAAATGTCTTTCAGCGGATCCTCACATTACTCTATACTGATCAGCCACTGACATACCAGGAAATCACAGTGCTATGTAGAATATACCACACATATTATGGAAAACTCTGCTCAGTCCAAAGCACTTTGTACCCACCCCAGGATACGACTCAGTTAATAAGGATAGCACACAGCCAGAAGATCCCTCAGCCAGTATATCAGTGAGGCGTTGGACTGTTTACACAGATCATCAGCCAATCAGCTATAGCACACAAAATCCTGGACCAGAGTACAGATACCTCTGGAATGGAGTCCCACTGTTACTATTGAAGGCCATACTGGGCATGCTCCTACACTTAGAGAATTGCAGTCCTTGTCTAAACCCACATCTGACTATAGAACTGTGTTGTTCATATATGCCTTTGCATACAGGCAGCTATGTACAGCTTAACTGTCTCTTCCCACTCCCATCAGACAGGATTACCCTCATCTATCTGTATGTGGCACATATAAGATATATCTGCATCTGTTGAGTGTGATATATACATATATATATATATATATATATATATATATATATATATAGGGTAACATATACAAATATATCAATTATAGACAGACAGAGACAGGGGGTAGAGAGAGAGACAGGGGTAGAGAGAGAGAGAGAGAGAGAGAGAGAGAAGGATAGAGAGACTCCCTGAAAGGCATACAGTGATGTACTGCTGCAGCCATTTGCACACCAATTGTAGCCAGTGGCATGTGCAAGTACAAAGGTGAGCTTTATTTTGCTCTGTGTGTGTGTGTGTGTGTTTGTGTGTGTGTGTGTGTGTGTTTGTGTGTGTTTTACTGTATCTATTAAATTTACAGAAGAATACACACACCTAATAGGCCTATGACTGTGTAACGGTCACCCATTTTATGGCCCTCATACACTAGTATCCTGCACAACAGTGGGCTACCTGTCACTAGCATACCAAAAAACAGACTCAAACGTCCAGAATATGACAACAAGCCACAAGAACTGGAACTTAGACTGAGAGCAAGAGGCACACATTTTAGTGTGGCAACAATTTATTTTCTGCTTTTGTCATTAGACTTCATTAGAAAACAATTGTTTTCTGAAGAAGTCTAATGAAAGCAGAAAATAAATTGTTAAAATAAATTGTTGTCCATGCTAAAATTTGTGCCTCTTGTGCTCAGTCTAAGTTCCAGTTCTTGTGGCCTGTCAGCAACATTCCTATCAACTGTACAGATTTTAACAGAATATCCAGATTTTTGCCTCATATTTCTGGTCCATTTTTCATAAAGGTGTGGTTTTCTGCCAAATTAGTGGCAAATTATTGAACATTGAAGTTAGAAATTATTGACATACATTTGAGTTTCAGACTTCATATCCTTCAGAAAATTCATGCTAATTCAAAACTTGTTATTCTATTAACTTTCTATGTTTGTAAGACCAATATTTAAAACTTGTCCCTATTTTTGGGACTTTGTCCCACTTTTATTTATGGTTTTGTACAGATTTCTTGCTCTAAGATGTTGAGAGGTATGGTCAGCAGCTACTGATGTCATGCACCCCAACAGCAGTGCAGACAATCTTCACATGATTAAGCCTTGTGGCTCATGCAATAAATACGTAGCACTATAGTACATATGACTAGATAGGTAGGGGTGCTAATTACAGCAGTGGCAACTGTGTGTATGTGTCAGTGTTTGTAGGTTAAGCCATTTTGAGGACTTTTCCACCCAATAAATTCCCCATTGCCCTACTTTACAAGGCCTGTTGATGTCATTCACCTTAGAAGCACCTTTGGATACTCTTCAACCATGTAAGCTCCCTGGCGCATGAGATAAATACATAGCACTATAGTACATACAACTAGGTAGATAGGGGTTATAATCTCAGCAATAGCAGCTGTGTGTGTGTTTGCAGGTTAAACCATTTTGAGGCCTTTTCCACCCATTAAATTCCATACTGCCCTACTTTACAAGACCTGCTGATGTCATTCTCCTTAGAAGCATCTTTGGACACTTTTCACAGGTATAATCTCTGTGGTGCATGTGATAACTATGTAGCACTAGTGTACATATGACTAAATAGGTAGGAGTTCTAATCACAGCAATGGTATCTGTGTGTATGTGTTTGCAGGTTAAACCATTTTGAGGCCTTTTCCACCCAGTAACTCCCCCATTGCCCTACTTTACAAGGCCTGCTGATGTCATTCACCTTAGTAGCACCTTTGGACACTCTTCAGATGTATAAGCTCTGTGGCGCATGCGATAAGTCCATAGCAATGTAGTACATATAACTAGATAGGTAGGAGTTTTAATATCAGCACTAACTGTGTGTGTTCATAGGTTATACCATTTTGAGGACTTTTCCACCTAGTAAACCTCTAATTTCCCTACTTTACCAGGCCTGCTGATGTCATTCTGCTTAGATGCACCACTGGACAGTTTACCAGTGTATAAGCTCTGTGATGTATGTGGTAAGGACTTAGCAATATACCACAGGCAACTAGATAGATAGGGGTTATAATCTTAATACTGGCAACTGTGATACTGTATTCATCTGTGTGTGTGTGTGTGTGTGTGTGTGTGTGTGTGTGTGTGTGTGTGTGTGTGTGTGTGTGTGTGTGTGTGTGTGTGTGAGAGAACCATATCTCCTGTGTGTGTTGGTTATACTATTTTGAGGACTGTTCCACCCTGTTGACCCCCATTGCATTACATACAGGGCCTGTTCATGCCATCCACCTTAGATTCATTGTTGGACACTTTTGAGGTATATAAGCTCTGTGGCACCTACAGTTAATAAGTAGCACTGTAATATATACATCAAGTTAGGCAGGGGTTTAAATCTCAATATAGCCAACTGTAATACTGTATATGTGTGCTTGCATGTGAAGCATATTCCCTGTGTGTGTGTTGAATATACCATTTTAGGGCCTGTTGACCCCCTCCCCATGGCATTACTTTTAAGGGCCTGTTGATGTCATCCACCTTAAATGCACCATTTGAAACTCTACGGGCCATACCACTCTGTACACATTTATCCAAAATGTCCTTATGTTTGCAAGATATATGTGGTCCATGTCTCATAACAATGGAGTTTTCTGTCTAATCATTGGAAAATCAGTGAGAGTTGAAGTCACAAATAGTGACAGACATTTCAGCTTTAGATGTCATACCCTCCTGAAAATTCATGCTGACGCAAAACCTTTTACCCTATCAGTCGTTTAGGTTTGTAAGAGCAATATGTGAGAATTGTCCTTATTTTTGGGGGTTTATCCCACCATTCTTGAAGGCTTTGTCTAGATTAATTGCTGTAAGAGGTTGTGAGATACATTGCCAGCATATAATCATTGTGCCGCATGTGCTATTTGCATAGTACTACAGTATGTGCAACTAGATAGGTAGGGGTTCTAATCTGATTACTTCCAACTGTGTGAATGTATGTGTTTCTGTATGCATGTCCCTGGTGGTTGTCTTGCCTGTGTGTGTGATTGTTATACCATTTTGTGTGCCTGTTCCACACTGTTAACTTCTCCATTGCCAACCTATTCAGAGCCCCTATATCTGTCATCCACCTTAGAAGCACAGTTACACATTTTCTAACACAAAGGTACTGTGGCACATGCAATGCTCATGTCATTCTGTAATGTACATAACTAGATATTAGGTGTTCAGATCTCAAAAGTGGCAACTCTGTGTGCATGTGTGTTTCAATGTATGTCCCCATGCAGCAGTGTGTGTGTGTGTGTGTGTGTGTGTGTGTGTGTGTGTGTGTGTGTGTGTATACTTGAGATGGGTCTACCATTTTAAGAGCCTGTTAACCCCGCAGTGGCAATCCTTACAGCACCTGCAAATGTCACCCACCTGAACAGTAATGACACAGACTGCAAACTATAGAAGCTCTGTGGTGCTTGTGTTATGTATATAGCATTAGTGTATGTAAAACTAAGCAGGTAGAGGGTCTATTCTCAACAAGGGCAGGTCATGAGTGTGTGTGTGTGTATGGGTGTGTGCATGTGTATGTGTGTGTGTGTGTGTGTGTGTGTGTGTGTGTGTGTGTGTGTGTGTGTGTGTGTGTGTGTGCGTGTGTGCGTGTGTGTGTGTGTGTGTGTATCCCTTTGCAGCACTGAGACTGTGTTATGGCCAACAGCGTACCTCTCAACCTCTCACAGAAAGACATCTGGTTAAGGTCATACAGAAAAGTTAGGCAAAGGCCAAACGTTGAGCACAATATTCACATATTGCTGTAACACGCATGGAAAGTAGATAGCAGAACAGGTTGTGAATTTGCATGCATTTTCTGAAGGGCATGAGTTGTAACATGACCATATCTGTCATTAATCTCTAACACTAGCCTTTTGTGACTTTCCGCCAATTTGTCAGAAAAACACAATGTTATGAGAAACGGAAACAAAAATATGTGGCAAACATCAGAACATTCTGCAGAAATATGTAGAGGTGAGAGGTATGGCCACCATCTGTACCACCCTGCAAGTTGCAGTCCATGTTTGGCCAGGTGTGACCTGTGACAACAACTCAAACAATGCAGAGGTCCCCAGAGTGTTGGACAACAAATAATTTATAAAGTTGTCTACTATTTGCATAGAGCAGTTATTGCTCATCAGAAGCACATGATGTTATGAGAAATCACATAAGCTAAGGTAGTGTCACACAAAGAAGGTGTCATATTAGCAAACCAAAGGAACTCCTGTGTGTTTCACTTGCTGTGGGTATGGTACATCCTGCCAACACTCACGTTACTACAAGTCATGTCCCACAGTCCACATTTGATAAGGCGGTAACCACAATCTGTGCTGCCTATGTGTGTGCAATATGTAGACATGTGAAGGCCCTGTGTGTAGCTGCTACCCCCAAATGACCCACATGTATCAAGGCATGAATGCTAACTGCCACCACCCACATGTGTAGGTACTGCCTAAGGCTGTGTCATCTGTAAGTAGTGTGCTGCCTGTCACTGACCCAGAGACTGTGGTTAAGATACTGCAATGAGCCATACACTGGGTATGGAATGTTGCCAAGGTCCTGGCTGCAAGCTGAATGCAGACAACAGTAGCAGCATACCATATGGCAAGAGCATGGCCCCACTATTTCCCACATCAACTGGAACCCCATAAACACACAGACTGTGATGATAGATCTGGGTACTCAGGATGATAACAATGTTGCATTCAGGCAACAAGTAGTGATAGTGGCCAGAAAATGCTTGTATGTGGTTCACCACATAGGTAAAGGGACTGCATCCAGACAAAAGGTGGACATTACCTCTGAATAGTTCTCAGTCAGTACAACAATACATTAGCAGCAGCATGGCCAATCTGCTATGTACCTATGCAGACATCTGCAGAAACTGTAAAGGCTATGTTAACACCCACAAAGGTAATCCATGGCCCTCAACACCTGTTCCTCACAGACATCCTCAAATCAGTACTGCCCCACTGGTTATCAGTCAGGTTGTCCTCAGGTGGGCTGTGACATGCCTAGATGGCAATGTTGTACTCAGCCCTTCAACAGCTGCCCCATATATGAGAGTATAACTCTGTGCGCATTACCGGCATGACAGGGCTGAATCACATATGACACAGCACAAAAACTTGATGGAGAGACAGGTTTGTTACTCAGAGGCTGACCTATCCCAACAATGCATTCCCTAAACTTGACAAACACAGCACCATGCAGACCCTCATCAACTGCTTCACGGTTGAGTGGATGGGAAAAAAAACAGCTGTCATAGGGATCCAACCTGTGTCCAGCAATGCCATAGCCAACAGGTGCTGATTGACAATTGTATTGGGGTGAAGTAAGAGGCCCAGGTCCAGTACTCTAGTAACCTCCTCTGTAACTATGAATCTGTGATCCTAAGGAACACCCAGGTGATACGTATCAAGATTAGCATGTTGTGTCAAATGGTATGCATGCAAGGTTAGGCTGTCTGCCCCCATTGTCCCTCATACACTGTACCACTCATACCTTGGCGATGAAAAGGTCTTCATGCTGCCACCCTGCTGTCCTGAGCTTCTGTAATGGCAGCAGCTCACCACAACTTACACACACAGACACCTGGAACAGAAACAGAATAAGGTTTGTGAGACAACAGTCAGTCAGCAGTACTAAGAGCAATAAAGCATTATGGCACAAAGGTACATACACTTTGATGCATACACATGGCAATTGCCAGCAGACAGCACCTTACAGGGCATAATGTACTACAAACTGCCATTACCTGTACAATATTCACCATGTTTATCAGACACATATTTGCATGTCTCTGCATCGATGGTATGGATAACATGGATGTGGCACAGGTATCATCACTTGCACTGGGTGTGGTGTGGTGTTGCCATGGGCCTAGGCTGTGCCATACAGTTGACATCATGTGTATGTGTCTGGAGGGATGCTGGTCAGCTGCATCATGGGGAGAATCTGTAGCTGTGTTCATCTGTCGGTGACCTGCATGTGGCAGTTATGTGTGAGTATGAGTCAAGCCATGGGCTAGCCCTACACAAGTGCATGTTGGACAGCC
This sequence comes from Protopterus annectens, assembly GCF_019279795.1. Taxonomy (NCBI): domain Eukaryota; kingdom Metazoa; phylum Chordata; order Ceratodontiformes; family Protopteridae; genus Protopterus; species Protopterus annectens. Next base: position 1,519,727,054 of record NC_056728.1, read on the forward strand.
ATGGAACATACATGGCAGAATGTACAGTTCACCATCTCTGGCCATGAACACAGGAACTGGTAGTGACAGGAGTGGCACTGTCACCACCATACCCAAGGCCAGATGCGGTACTACTTCTTGATGGTGACCAGTGTTTGTTGGGTCTATGTCCCCCATGGGACCACTCAGGACCACGTGCCCATGGCCTGCCATGTTTTGGTGTGGACAGCACCCTCCCTTCAATTAGTTCTGGTGGTACTGCCACTACAAGAGTGTGACTTTGCATGGCCATGTGGGCTCTCAGCTGATGTTGTTGCTGACCTACGTCCACGTGTCCGAAACCCTACTCCCACAACATGTTCAAGCACAGAAATTGCACGGTTAAGGACTGACATTGTCTCACCCACCATCTGTCCACTACATCATCAAAATGATGTAAGGAATCACCAATGACATGGTGGGAGTCATGCATGCCAGGCAGTGTTGCATCCATGACCCTGGGCATCCATCTGGTGTACCATTCACAATGTAAAACCAAAAACAAATTAGTCAAAAGACTAAAAAACTGAAAAAAGAAAATAAAATACTTTTTGCAACCAAATTGATGAACTGAAATCCCGTTTATTGCACAAAACTAACACAACTAAGCGCTTTCTCCTGCATTACATATAGGCTTCTTCAGAGTTGTCTTAGCATAATTAAACACTGTTTAAATACCATCAATTAAAACTACCCCAACCAATCACAATAAGGGTGTAGTCTGCAACAGCAACAGAATACATACTTGTTCATGTAAATTCTAAAATTCACAAACTACGTAAGCTACTACATAAAATTCATTACATTATTTCCTTTTTCCTATTAAGGAATCAATTCATGTCTTAATTTTAAAAATGGTTTTAAGGAAATAAAATCATTCAAGCCAGGAGCTACTAAAGAATTTAAATGCAGATGCCAGTTAGATTCTTTTGCTTCAAGGAGAGTTTTACCACCCCCCTCTCTCATTGTAAGTCACCTTGTCTATTATAAAGAAAATACATTTCTTAAAATTGGGACACTTGGTGGTATGCAGGTACAGAGAATTGTGAACGTCCTTGTTTTTAATAGCCCTCACATGCTCTTGTATCCCCTCCCTTTAGCTTCTGATGGTTTTTCCCATGTAAAACCCAGAACCAGATAGGCAGGTAGCAACATAAACTGCCATTGAGGAGTTACAATTGCATCTCCCAGGACACTTCAATGTGTAATTTGTATTTGTTACAGAAACGTAGGGTCCGTTGTTAATAAATTTACAGGAATTACAGGCACCACACTTGGTCATAATAGATATATATGATCCTGCTTCATTGCTGTGTTTTATTTCTAGCATGTTTTTAATATTCCTACCTCTACTGAACACCATGGTAGGTTTTGACCCTAACCTCTGTTGTGTGTCTGGTTCAAGGCAAAATTCCCAACATTTATTAACAATGTCAACTAATTTGACAGATAGTTCATTGAAGTGAACTACCATTATCTGATTCATGTTCTTCTCTTTTTTTAACATTTCTATTTCCTTACTGTTTGTTAAAATAGGGGCAAAATAATTTGTCCTTTTTTGTTTCATTTATTTTCTGATTTTTAATAATAGTTTGAGAGGGTATCCCCTTTCAATGAATAAACCTATCAGGTACCCTTGGGATACCACCTGTGTCATTGTTGGACAGGGGCATCAGGTGCTGTCTTGCATACACATGGGCTAACATCTGGCCTAGGCATATGGATGCTCAGGGCCCATAGCCTAGTAACCTCATATGGTACCAGGACTACCAGATATGGCCTGAGTGCTGTGACAGACTGTGTTGTTATGTGTCAACAGCCATCACTGTCATCGACTGCTGGGTGTCCCCTACTTGCAAAATTACTGTACCACATTATCCAGCCTACATCTGAAAAATAGATGAGTGGTACAAGTGCATGTGGACATTCTAGCAACATCTATGCTACACAATAACTGAGAGCAATGCATATGTGGTGTAGGGTGTCCTCATAGCTGTCTGACATCTGTAGTACCCAGATGTTTGTGGAATGTGTACATGTGCCTGATAGATGTAGACCTCCTGCTAGACAAATGTGTATTTCCGGACACCAGTTGGACAATACGTGATGGCTGTCCCCAGAGTTTGGGGAATGTGTCTGTGACATGGCAGACCCCTGGGATCACAGTAATAGTACATGAATATCTGGTATTGTATGTATTCAATAAACGTGGATTTATGGATTTTATCCTGGACTGTTTGTGAGGCTTATAGTGAAGTATAAGTACAAGCACTGTGTATTTTTATCTTGTGTTTCCTTTTGAGTGCTTGATTCTAATGGGATTATTCATTCCCTTACATTGTATTCTCAATATGTATGCACTGCTGCTGAGCCAGAGCCAGTGTCCCCCCCATCAGTATTAGTACCTATAACCTGCTGTCCTGCTGCAGGGGGTCACCAGTTATGCTAGCCATAGGTGTCAGACAATCAAATACAGGTGTGGAGTATACAGTGACCTGGCCAGAATATGTCATGAATGGTCAGGTACACCTTGACAGTCTTTGAACTAAGCCTGTATGACATTCATAGACTGACAGCGGCTCACTTACAGTACATGATGTCATATGCTGGCTATATCAACTAGTACTTGCTGTCAGTATTGTACAACAGAGAATAAAAGTAGCAGTCATATGTGAGCTAACCATTGCTGGGGTGATTCAGGGGTCAGAGCTGTGATCTATGTCACTGCAGACACAGTTGTAAGAGACAGCTGTCGGTGCTGGACAGCAGACTAACAGCAACATGTCAGTCCAGGCAATGTTGTTGAAACCTACTGTTTACATTCTTATTTCCCATGACTGCATCCCCCCCATCTGCATTCCATTGCATGCTTCATTCAATGACATACCTGGTATAGTGCTGTACTCCTTTGAGAGAAGAAATCCAGTTGTAGTATCCCAGAGAATCACAGTCTGTCTTCATAAATAAAGTGTCAGACCTGTTTACCGTAGGCATCAGCTTGCCTTTTGTAGGTAATGCTCACGAACAGGTGATCGCCTGTGCACCAATCTGTAACTCTCACTTGCTAATTGCATTCAGAACAGCTGAGTTGCCTTTCCATTAGCCAGTGGCATGGCAACACAATGCTATAATTAAGGTCTTCATGTAGGCCTTGCCCCTTTTCCTGGTCTGTGAGGAGGACATTTTCAAGTTGTGGGAGCTACAGCATCACAGAGGGTAGATCAAAATACTGTCCACTGTTTAGATTTGTGTTATGTCCACAGTTTTGCATGCTATGTCTGGCCATTGTTAACAGACTTTCAGATTCAGTAGCATTGTAATGTGTGTTGGCGTCAGTAAGGAACAGGCAGATTTGAGTGTCATACATCCTTTTTATCTGAATGTGCATGCTGCTACAGTTGATGCTGTTCTATCAGCTATGTATGTTTGTAGGGAGAGACAGTGACACATGTCCCTTTCACATGAGCACCTCACAACCCTTGATGTATGGGTGTCATGTGTATGCTCAGTTCTAGATGTTTGGGAGGTATGTTAGGATTGTAGCAGGTAGCCGGACATACTGTTGCATGTGTAGCAGGCCACATCTGATGCATTCTGGCCAGGAGTGAGACTAGGGATTGTGAAGACATAAGGGGACAGCAAGCTGTTACTGTCAGTGATGGAGCGGTGTCATAACAGTCCAGGTGAAGCATGTGCCTCTGGTACATATGTTAAGTAATAGTGCCGTCCAGAGAGTGGTGACATTTAGAACTCATATTCATACTTGTGAAATGCATCCCACCCTGCAGGCCTGTAATGTGCTATTGTGGGTGGCAGTAACTGCAGTGGGAGCAACCAGTTTTGCTGGACATGATGTGGATCGGTTATTCCTATGTTATATTGACATGCATGTTGTTGTTGTGCCACAGATTGTGCTGTGGGACAGGACTGTGGGTATCTAGATGTGACACATGCTAGGAATGCAACAGCTAGATAATATATATATATATATATATATATATATATATATATATATATATATATATATATATCTATATATAAAATATATATATATTAATAATATATATATATATATATATATATATGTGTGTGTGTGTGTGTGTGTGTGTGTGTGTGTGTGTGTGTGTGTGTGTGTGTGTGTGTGTGTTGTGTGTGTGCGTGTGTGTGTGTGTGTGTGTGTGTGTATGTGTGTGTGTGTCATATTATATTAGCATATTATATTATGATAATATATATTATATGATATATTACTAATATATTATATTATGGCAGGTGTTTTTGTAAGACATATGTGCATGCATACAGTGTGTTACACATGATTGGCATGGACATGTGTGTTCAGATGGGCATGACGTGTGACACTGACCTGTCTGTCATGGTTTTTCACCCCAATCTGCACTGTAGTGCCAGTATTTCAGCACACAGAATAGGTTTTATGGCAACCTTGCCATCAGAAGGGGGCACAACTGTGTTCATTCAGCAACAATCTGTGCAGTTGTCAGCTCTACTTGATATTGTAGGCCTCCTGTACATCCAGCAGCATTTATTTCTTTGTGTACTGGTTTATTGTCTGTGTCAGAGGTCCAAGTACACTGTGATTTGTCCAAGTATATATAGGAGTAGTGTGTCACTGGTGATTAGGATATGTTTGTAAAAACATTACTTCTCCCCCAGAGCTCAGTTGGCCTACTGGTGTAACACACTGTGTTGTTGTTGACAAGGTCCTGGCAGTGGTGTCTTTTTTCCCTAATGTTAAATGACTGTACTGCATGATATATTTACAAAAGCAGTACTAACTCACCAAAGCTGGCTTGGCCTAGTGGTGCATTGCTCTGAATCTAGCCCACGGGGTCATGCGTTTGAGATTTGTCAGGGCTGGTTATTTTGTTGTTAGGCAGAACAGTGCCTGTACCAGATAGAGTGATTAAAGCAGTTTTAAGCAGTTTTTGTGTGATGCGCCACGATGCCAAGCAGCACTTAGGTCTACATAGCTTTACTTATCATCACTTATCCCGACTTATCCACACTTAAAAACGCACTATTTCCAAAAAAAAAAAAAAAGAAAAGAAAAAGGGTGACAGGAAAGTTGAGAAATGGGGGCAAGCAGGGGGAAAAACATTATGAAAGGCAGCTAGGGACGTGCAGGACAGGTGTAGGAAAGGACCATAGTTCTCCATTTCTTGTGCAGCAACAGCTCTTCTGTGTTTGTTGATGTACTGCATATGCATATTGGACTTAAGTTCCCATGCTTACTTAGTACATTAGTGCTGTTGAAAACAAGCAACAGAGAAAGGAAGATCTCCATTGCTTTTTTTTTTTTCAGCTATAAAATCCAAACAGTTCAGAGATGCAAGAGAGAGAGGGCAGAAATGCAAGGACAATTAGGAGCATTTCTTCAGTTTTGCAGAACATATCTAGTTTTCCTTGTATTTGCTATGCCCTCCATACATAACTCCCAACCTCTTAGTTACTGTCATTATTTAATTAATTCACTCCACAGTGATTTGTTGGAAAAAACACAAATTTTATAAGTAACAGACAAAAAATATGAGACAAATTCTAGTAGGCGAAAGTCTGTCCATGCAATGGTACCTCAGTGAGTGGACTTTTTGTTGGTATATGCTCAATTTAATAGCTCTTTTTTAATATTATGTAGTGGAGGTAACATACCTACAGTGTTGATGCCTTCCATTTTTTTACACTCTTAATCACATGATTTCTAGGTTTGCCTGATTTGTGCTGCTATCCAAAGGCACTTAACTCTCATTTTTTTAATGGATAGTTTTGCAGAGTATATTATTTAACATGTTCATAAGAAAGTACAGTGCAGTACTGTGGTTATTGTATTAGTAGAGCGATATCCAATCTATGGATTGTAAGTGAGAAAATAATGACAGACACTTCAGATGCAGACTTCATGACCATTAGAAAATGCATGCTAATACAAAACCATTCTACCAACTGTCTACATTTGTAAGAGCAATATTAAAATTGTGTCCCCATATTTGGGCCTGTGTCCCACCGTTATATATTGTCCTGTCCAGATTTTTTACTGTAAGACTTTTAGAGGTATGGGCAACAGGTAGCCTTATAATAACAGTACAACACTAACCATCTGAAGACCAGAGCAGACATATGATGCACAATGCTGGACAACCTGCAAAACAGAGACAGTCAGAGGTGTGAAGCCCATAACCCTGTGTGTAATGTTGCATCTCTTACCCCAGTCATAACATACCTACAACTGCATAGAACAGCAACTGTGGACAAAGCCAGGAACTGGAGCAGAGCAGGACAAAGCCCCACATATAAGGGGAAGGAGGAACTCCTGCCCAGTCAAATCTAGAAACTACAGAATAGAACAGTTTGTGCAGTAGCATGGGTTCCTTGCAGTGTATGGAGTTGGTAAACAAAATGTCTGTCAGCAGTTCCTCATATCAAGCTTTAATGATCTGCCACTGACGTACCAAGAAATTACAGTGCTATGTCAAATATACCAGACATATCATGCAAAACTCTGTTCAGTCCAATGCACCTTGTACACACCCTATGGTATGGAACAGATGCTATGGACAGCACACAGCCAGGAAATCCCTCAGACATTATATCAGGAAGGTGCTGGACTATTTCATCAGGTTCAGAAGACAATTGGCTGTAGCACACAAAATCCTGGACTGTAGTACAGGTAAGTCTGGTCTGGAGTCCCATTGTAAGTATTGATGGTCATACTGGGCATGCTCTTACATTTAGCTAATGTCAACCCATGTTTGAACCCACATCTGACTATAGAACTGTGATGCACGTATATCTCTGTGCATACAGACAGCTAGGTGTACCTGAACTGTCTCTCCCTAGCCCCATCAGACATGATTACCCTTATCTAACCATATGTGGCACATCTAAGATACATCTGGATCTGATGAGTTTAATATAGATACACACACACACACACACACACACACACATATATATATATATATATATATATATATATATATATAGAGAGAGACAGAGAGATAGAGAGACAGAAAGAGAGAGGGAGAGAGACCCAGAAACACATAGATTGATGTAGTGCTGCAGCCAATCATACACCAACTATAACCAGTGGTGTGTGCAAATAGTACATTGAGCTCTAGTGTGTAATAGTAGGTAGGCAGGAGTTCTCAACTCACATCAGCCAGTGTGTGTGTGTGTGTGTGTGTGTGTGTGTGTGTGTGTGTGTGTGTGTGTGTGTGTGTGTGTATATTCTACATACAGCAGAATACACAGGCCTATGTCTGTGCAATGGTCCCTCATTTTATGGTCCTGTGACTACTGTCCTCCACAACAGTGGCCTCCCTGTCAGCAGCTACTGATGTCATCCACCCCAACAGCAGTGGCAAATACTGCCAAAGCACATAAGCTCTGTGGTGCATGTTGTAACTCTATAGTATTATGGTGTATACAGCCCAGTAGGTAGTGGTTTTAATCCAACAACAGCAACTTAGAGAGGGAGAGTGTGTGTATGTAAACATATCCCCTTGCTACTGTGTTTACCTCTTGCCTATGTGTGTGCATTACCAATACATTTTAAAACCTGTGCTTACCTGTGAACCCATTGGCCTCCTTTACAAGGCCTGCTGATTTCATCCACCTTAAATGCACAGTTACACACTCATTAGATGCATATGTTCTGTGGCACATGCGATAAGTATGTAGCACTTTAGTATATACAGCTAGAGAAGTAGTGGTTCTAATCTCAAAAATGGCAGTTCAGTGCACGTATGAAAGTAAATCCCCCTGAAGCTGTGTCAATGTCCTCCCTATGTATGTGCAATGCCAAGGCCTGTTCCACCTCCTAGTTGTTCAAAGCTGAGTGACTTAGTGGTCAAATGCACTGTGCTGTACTTAGCAGAGTCCTGGGTTTGAAACTTGGCAGGGGCTAAATATTTTACAGCTGTGCATCACTGATAAAAAGGATAAGTTTATGGAAACAGCAATGAGTTCTTAAAGTTGAGTGGCTTACTGGGCTAATGCACTATGCCATAACTGGCAGGGTCCCAGGTTCAAGACTTGCCAAGGAGGAAATTTTGCTGATGTGCAGAACAGTGTCTGACAGGCAGAAGGTGATTAAAGCAGTCTTAACCAGCTTCAATTGGGTTTGTCTGCTGTGCTGCAAGGCTAAGTGGCACTTGGTCCCACTTAAACCTGTGCAATTTCTAAAAAAAAGAAAAGAAAAAATGGGTTATAAGAAAGTGGTGAAATAGGGACAAACAGTGGGGAAAAACAATATGACAGGCAGGTAGGGATATGCAGGAAGGCTGTAGGAAAGGACCATAGATCTCCATTTCTTGTACAGCAACCGCTGTGCAAGTTGTGGGCAATTTGGAATTTGGAGCCTCACATCCCACAGGGAGGGGTGTGATTGGCATAACTTTGATGATTAATTGCTGGGATGATTGATTAATGGCAATGTACATGTGGGTGAAATGGAGAGCTATGTATTGGGGGATTTTTTTTTGCTGGACAGGTGCCCTTTTTTTGTGGAGAGAGTGGAATGTTGGGGAAGGGTTGTAGGTGTGTTTGGGGAGGTAAGTTGGGTAAAGGAGGTTGCATTTGCAGACAGACAAGACAGACAAGACAGCGGACAGTGGCAGAGTATGACACATGAGGGGGGTAGACACCTTCGATGGGCAGGGTGTTTGGGAATTGGAGGACTAAGTGCCCCCAAATGGCAACAGTAGGACTGAGCTCCCCACCCATGGGCAGTCACCACTGCTACTTCATGGCCACGAATGTGGCTGTGCTGGGGGCTGGGTGCCATGGCCTGCCAGCACCTCCAGGTGCACCAATCTGCCTCGATCTGGTGCAGTCGATCAGCAAATCACACTGAATAACCCTGCTCACCTTGCCTGGAAACTGTTGCTGGGTGATCAGTCCTCTCCGCACCTGAACCCAGGGGGGTCAGGCCCCATCCACTGAGGTGGTTCCACCTGTGGGTGGTGCAGTACCAGCAGAGGGGGCAGGTCCAGGTTAGGTCCCAGACATGCTGGGAGCCGGTGCAATGGCCAAATGAGGTGAGATAAGCAGATCCACTGGAACCGGCCTACCCAATCATGCTATGGTGTTGAGGTTTGTCAAAGTGTATAGGTTAGTCATGAACAGAACATTTCAGCATTAGTTAGAAGAGCCTGCATGAGTGTTCCAATTAACCCAAAACAATAGAATTGCATAGCATACAGAACACAGGCATGAATGGAATAACAGTCATTATTGTAACAGCATATGCCAGGAACAGTTATGGCAAAAGGCCAGTAACACTGGTATTTCAACAAGGTATGTTAGTTTGCAACCATTGGAATATATATCCAATAATACAACACAAGGCCCAACATTAGTTTTGAGAACAACGTATGTGAAAATGGAACCATACCCATAGTATAAGAATAATAATTTGTAATGCAGATAAGGGGTGGGGGGAGAGAAATACATTCCATTACCAACTATATAGGCTATTTTTTCACAACTGTACTGCTCAATATTCTACAGGTCTGCCTTTACTTTATGTCTACAAGTGCCCTATAGCTTCTGTAGCATGTACATACCTGTGAAGCTATCCGGATGCAATGGTTTTGGCCAAGCTGTAATACATACAGGCACATAACTACAGGGGATTATTACATGGCAGGGGAACTTATATGACTACCAAGGTGTACCCTGCACTGATGTTGTGTGAGTGTGCTACTGGAATACTTCAACTGGGTTTATATCTGTGCCCAAGGTTTTTGGCAGCAGTGATCACTATCCGTGACAGCTTGAGACTTGAGAGACATGTATCATAAACAGTACATAGAGTTTACACTTATTCTGCAGTCATTGGCAGCCACAGGGTTAGGCTATCAGCAGACATTCACAGATGCACCAGGCATACAGCCATACCAACAATAAGCCATTTAATATGTCTTATTAACTTGGAATAGTAGTGTACATCATGTTGTTTTATTTAATGGAGTCTTATCACCTTGCTGAGCAATGCTGTTTATGCACTAGTACATCTGGACACAGATGGTATACCCCTCATACAGCTACTACAGACATGTATTTACCTGCAAGTCCTGTGGGGAGAATATCTGTTAATAATACATAACTGTTTCTATAAATAGTCAGTACTACTTGTCTGCTACTATAAATATATCTTAGTACCTGTCCCTGGATTCAAACCCCAGTCTGTGTGTGGCAAAATGGACTATATATATATATATATATATATATATATATATATATATATATATATATATATATATATATATATATTGCTTATCACACTGAGCTACTGCTGTGTGTTAATTCAGTGATACCCACCTGCTGACAAAGTCTGACCTGGTAATATAGAATGAGTGTCACACAAGACTTCAGTGACAGTTTTACATACAAGCATGAGGGTCATTCATGACAGAGATAGTAGGTGAACTGGTGAACTGTGTATTAATAAATGACCACAGCAAAAGTACCAAGTAGAAAGGAGAACCACCAGGCTAGTAGATCAACATGTTTTATTCCTCTGACATCTCGGCTACACAAGCCTTCAAGGAGTACAACTTCACACAAATTACAACCTGCCTAAATACTTACATCCATTAAACAATTAAGTCAATTGCTCATCAATAAAACAATCAAATAAAAAACCTCTAGTTAAGCTCCACATTTAACCCTTCAGGGCCAAAGTATTACATTTTAAAATATACACAGATACCTTAAATTGCAATTGTTTTTTAGTATTATTATCATCATACATATAAATATTAATCTTTTCCAATAGAGAAACTCTTAAGCCATCACTTATACCCCCATGTACCTGATTAAAATGTTCCGCTACTGACCTTTCTTTTCTATTTCTTGCTATGTCTCTTATGTGTTCCAGCAATCTAACCTTAAAAGGTCTTTTGCTTTCCCCTATATAAAATTTGTTACAGTGGCACCTGAGGGCATAAATAATGGCCTCAGTATTATAACAGAAACAAACTTTTACCTGAAAAGGTTGTCCATTAATTTTATTAAAACTCTGCACAATATATTTACAGTCTTTACATCTGCCACATGTAATGGTTCCATATTCTGTTAAAATTTTTTGAACACCATCATTAGGTAGAACAAACTTAGATTTCATTAGGAAATCTTTCAGATTTCTAATTCTTCTATAAGATATAACAGGTATGTCACTAATATTTGATTAACATCTTTCAATGTCAGAATATAGTCCCAATAACATTTCAGTAAGTTTGTAAGAATCTTACTAAAACTACTATATGTATTTACAAAATACATCTCTTTTTTTTCGGTCATTCCCCTGATTTCTATAGGGACCTTTTGATACTGTGTGAAGTTGTACTCCTTGAAAGCTTGTGACATCAGAGGAACTGTGTATTAATACTTGGAATGCAGGTGTACACAATTAACCCCTAGTGAATGGGAATATGAGTTATCTGTACAAACCATATCAGGGTGCTGGGTTGCCTACCTGACCCATATACATTTGCCGATGGTATATTTGCAGTCTACAGCTATTACCATTTCATACTTGCCAGCATCAGTGTATCTATGTTCAGGAATGCATATAGCTGAAATGCAAAGGTTAACACTAGACAATCCTTGGAGAAACACACTATAATACCTTAGACAGTACTACTCTAGGTTCAGATTTAGTGCAGAACAAATATCATATTGCGTTATATCTTATAGTACAGCTCTACATCTACACTTTACCATAACATTTTTTACTGGCCAGCCTTCAGTCACTTCATGGTGTTATACCCGTGTTTACTTCACAGCACCTGTAATATTCAATTTCTTGAACAACAGCTCAGAATACACACAACTGTCAGAGCACAGATTTCTTGACGGTGACATGACACAGTGATTGGTATACATCTGACAATATTTATTGTTCTACACTTTATATAATGCAAGCACTGGAAGACAGCTGTTATTGCACAATCTATGCAATATTACCTTTATTTCTTCACAATTCTGACTGCAGTTGTACTGTATGTCCTGTAGATTAGGAATGGAGTTAATTATTCCCTTCACATTTTCAATGCCGGTGTACTTTATTACCAGAACATGTATTATTAATACAGTATACACACGTTATTCCCAAACATTATTAATGCAGTATTAACTTTCTTTCCTTAACATTAGCATGTTTCATGCTTCCATCTGTATTGTACTGTACCTGGCAATACTCACGTATATCAGTCCAGGTCTATGAACACATTCATTGCAGTACACTCACAACAGACTATACCTACTGGCAGTTACTACTGTACTCTTTCTTAATTACATTACTATATATTGCAAGATATATCTGTACTTACCACCGTGTCAGTGCATCCTGGTCAGGTGCTCTGCATGGGCCTCCAGGTTGCGAGCCCTCTCCTCTGCAGTTGTGGAGGGGGCACCATTATGCGTACCTGTCTATCAGATATTCATACAAAATTTAGTAACTCAATGGTGCCTATACTTACAAACTTCTTGGGCATTGCAGTCCTGTGCATCTTGGATCCATTGGACCAAAATCCCCCCGCTACACTTCAGGTCATCATAATGATGATGCACTTGCTCACCAGTGTGGGGGATGCCAGTTGCAGTGGTGAGGTCACATGCCAGCTAGTCCCAGGCCTCTGATTTGTATTCAGAGCCCTGGTACTGGCCCTGCAGCAACTGGTCGCCATGGTCTTTCACAAGGATCCCAACCATGACTCTGGACTCAAAAATGCCCCAGCACTGTGCCCGGAAGCATGCACCTTCTTCAACTCGAGCCATAGCTACTGCAGTGCTAAAACTCTAACAGGTTCTGGCTGTATTACCACCTACTGCACTTAAATAAGGCTGTTTTCCCGCCTTTTGCCACCATTGGCCATTTTTAAAAATGCTCAGCTCCGCTTAGCACCACGCAAATCTGCTGAGCAGTGCTTAGACACGGAATGCTTAGCAATGCTTAGAGGTGTGCAAACCCACATAATTGAGCTGAGGACTGCTTAAACTGGAATTGTTTAGCAGTACCCAAACCAGATAAGTGGAGCTGCGTTTTGCTAAGTACTACTAAAATAGGTCATGTTTAAGAATACTTGGCTTGCCTCAGTAATGCTTAGCAGAACTTAGCTACAGGCAAACCAGAGTTTTTCAAAAATAAAACAAAAATTATAGAAAGTAATTGTTCATTAATAATACTTTATTATTACGTGTATATATTTTACTTTATATCGCCTAAGCAAATGCATTATACTATGTTATCTTGAGGTGTAACTTTAATGTATTGGACACTTCTGTGTAACTGGGGCTTTTATCCTTGGGTCTCCAATGAAGATGGGCTTCTGGTCCAGCTGGGCTAACCTGCTTAACAAATGTCAATGTATACATGATAAAAAAAAATTTATAACATTTTTCCTATCACATGTAAAAAGCTGATTGGTTTGCATTTGAATCCAGCACCTACTGCACATGAGGCAATGACTCTAACCATTCAGCTACCAAGGATATGGCGATTGCAGCTATACATTTCTATATAGCTCTCAGTTACATTTAAGCACAGCTGAGCACCACACCACACAGCACCATGCAAACTTACTTAGCCATGCTTAAACTTGACCTTTCCGAAATAATCAAATGCATCCATTTTTTATTTTTAGATGTCTGTCACATTTCTATTGTTAAGTGCGTGCAGCACAAGCAAAAAATGAACAATTATTTAGCAGTGTTTCACTTTATTATTTAAGTGCCATCTGGCACTTGCACAGTGTAGGGGGTGTGTTACTCATCTGCGAACACTGTAACATACCCCCTACACCAATTCTGTAACTGTGCTACATGGCTCTCAATCAGCAGCACACCTTCATTAATATGCAAGGTGCACTGCAGAGGGGGAGCTGCAGACATGGCCACAGTGCACTCCATATAGGACTCACACTATTCCTACACAGAGTTTAAATCTGGGGAAGAGTTTTGAAAACTTTTTTTAGATTATGTATTCACATCTTTATTTTTTGTTTCTTTAGTATTTACTACATGTTAAAAATTAAATTTTAATGAAACAAGAAAACTGTTTTATATGGGCAACATTAAATGAAACAGAGATGGTTCTGTTATTCTGTGAGCAAATGTTTTATGCGGATTCACCATGAAAACATGAAGTTAGACTACCACAAACATTCCACCAGAAATCCTCCTGTACAATATTCTGAGAAAATCACTAAAATACTTTTTTTTTTTCCAGTGGGCAACCCACTCTGCACCCCACCCCCATATTGGGGACTTCATCCCATCCCCATACTTACATGCACTGTCTCTACAGTTGAATAACATTGGGAAAAACAGAAAACACCCATTAATGTTGAAACTTGACTCATACAACTGTGCTCTTACAGTAAAACCTAAACAATATTAAACCATACTTGAAGCCTTTGCTTCAAAGAATCTGCCTCAGGCACTATGTTTATTGAGGATCCATATTGTAACAGATGCAGATTTTTACAATGGTTTATACATTATTGTTGCTCATCATCGTATAAATGCAAGTGGTTACTACGTATATTTCATACTATTTTGTGTATGCCATTAGTTTTTAGCAGTGGTTCTAATTTTTCAGTCTAGTGGATAAACAAAATAATGTATATTTATTGTTTAAATATTGCTATGGTACCACAGTCTGATTCTATATTTGACTTGGATACTTTGGTGCTCATTTGGGATATGATGGAGATGTCAGGACTGCTGCGCTTGAGATGAATGGTTTGCACTATCTAAATCTAAGTATCAGCTTGAACTTTAGACTTTTGTTCTAGCATAGATTATCCAAAAAACTATACTGAAACACAAGGATGATCATAAATGTATTTGTCCCACAGTATGTGTGTCTACTGATCAATTAATTATTTTGTATTTGTGTAACCAGACACAGAGCCCTATGTTCTGGATGCTCAGGCCAAGAGAGGTGGTTAGCTATCAGTTAATTACCTTAGTGGTGAGCTAGTTCCTGTGGCTAAAATAGAAAGCAAGCAGACTTGGAAAAATCAAAACATATAGTGCAGGTATCCTAGAAATGCTTAAGAAATAACTTTACTTCAGGTAAGTTCAAAGCCTACTTCAAGAAGAGCTTCTTCCACATGGTGAGGTCATGAGTATGGTGTCTGAATTGATTCTGTTACAGCCCTTATTATTTAAGGAGCTGGCAGAGATTTGAACCAAAAGACAGCTGGTGATTGTCATAATGATGGAGCCAAATCTCACTAGTGGACTCTAACAGAGAGAAAATGTATCAGGTTAAAGAAAGAGACTTTTCATGCACCAATACATGGGGGCTCTCTAGATTTGACTGCAATGTGAAAACACTGCAAGAAGGTAGCAGGCATCAAACCAAAGACATAGGTGTGACAATACTTTGCAAGTCCAAGGATAATGATTTTCTGATGGCCTCAAAGAGAGTCAGACAAGATATAAATTGAATCAGGAAAGGAGACAAGATATGGCTGATGCTGTTCTTAGGAAGGAAAGAAAACTACTAGTCTTTTCTAAGGGCATTGGTTAATGTGGACGAAATGGTACGAGACATTTCTAAGTCAAGTTGACGTTCCTTCCTCTGTAGAGGAAGTGCCAGAAGTGCATGGAATTAGACCCATTTCTGTAGATGTGGTCACTATAATAATTATATAGTTCTGCTTTGGGAACCTATGGAAGTGAATAAGGACTGGGAGGAAATGCCAAAGTTTTTAATGTATCATGGTTAATGAACCATTTCAATATTGTGCAGAAGGCTGGAAGAGTACCTTTGATTTGCCAAACTGGGATAGCTGTCCCCATTTTTAAAAAGGAAGTCATGAAGGTGGAACCCAGTTACTTGGGGGAAAAACACCTCACATATCTATCTGTTTAGCAAAGCATATGTCCCTCTGACAGAAAGGAGGCTGTATCCAGAAGCTGAGCTTCTAATTCTGGATGAGCAATATATATATTCTGTCCTGGGAGGGGCACAATGGATCAACACTTTGCCTTTTTCAGAGATATTGCAGAGGTGATGAGATCTTAGCTGTGCTGATTAAATGTGTTTTATGAACTTGGATAAGGCATATAATATTCTCCAATGGACTATATTGTTGGAAATGCTGTAACAGTAAAGGGACACAGAGTCCTTGCTTGATTTCCTTTGTATTCTGTGTTTGAGAAGTGTGAGCTGCATCCTCACTTTTCAACTTAATATTTACGACTTCTCATTTAAAAATGCATTTCTAGACATTAGCAATGAAAGAGGGTCATGAAACATGATAGATGGTTGAAGCATGTCAAAACATGGCAGTAAAATATATGTACATAGCCTCAATTGATAATGGTCATAGAGCAGTTAAATGACTAATTGTGACATTAAGATTTTATTGGTGGAAGTGAATGGGTCATAACTAGGTAGCAAAGAATGAAAGAAAAACCTCCCCCACTCTCCGCGTCAGAGCATACACTAATCGGTTATATCTCTCAATGCAATACACTATGCTAGACACTAGACAATAGTATCAGAATAACAAATATTGCCATATCTAGGAAGTGCTGGGATGTAAAACATCACAGTACAAACAAATATAAATGGAGCCTAAGCAACTCAGTCATTTCCTGAATGTGATGGAATGAAACTTTAAATAATAAGACATTTTATCAGGTCATTTTGAGACTGCTGATGAAGATACATTTTAATTTAATTTCTATCTTACAGCATTCAAGAGCTGGTACATCTGTACATTTCAAATGCTTGATGAGCACCATCAAACCTGATGGGGACAGCAGAATTTGAATTTTCTGGGGTCAATAACACTAAATAGGAAGATTTTAAGTAGGTGTTCTTCTTTGGTGAGTATGCTGGTAAATACTAATACAGAATGTGCCACAGGATGGCATTTAAAACAGCTAGAGTGTGTATAGCATAACAGCACATGAATAATATCTACAGTCATCGCCTGATATTTATTACAAGAATTATTTGCTTCAAGAATGATACCACTGATTAACACATATCCTAAGTAAACATACCGAATTCTGAAGTAAAATTAGTTCAGCCTTCCTGTGTGAGTGGAGTTTCTAATGGAAATCTAATGGTTGAAAAATTATCAGAATCCAGTCATAAGAATATATAATGTGTCTTTAATGTAAAATTAATGCCAGCAGGAGGAAACAAAGCTACATAAAATTTGTAAAAAGATTGTCTAACTTGCCAAGACTCTTGTGGCCTTACAGATGCTATGACCAGTGAGATGGTGCTAATGTTTTCTACAAATTGTATCAGAGCTGGTGCACTGCCAGGGTGGATTCAGATGGAGGGTCTACATGATTTATAAGAAATGACTCTTCAACATGCAGTCCATTCAGCAGCAGGTCTAAAACTTTCCTGTGTTGCTAAAGCCACCTCAGGGGTCAAGGTAAGAAGAAACAGATTATGCACAAGTGTACTATTAACAAACCTGCAGTTGGGGTAAAAGTCTGTCAAACTCAGGCCAAGACTCTTAGGTCAATGAACCATGGAAAGTTGTTCTGCGTGGTTGGTATAAGATACTCAGCAAAAACATAAAAGATCTCAAATGTTGAGCCAAATAGAGTCATTTCCCTTGAAAATACATACAACGTATTTGCAGAAAGCCCGTATAGATAACCTGAATAATACTCATGTAGAACTGGTAAACGGATCACATCTTGTGCTCAGAGTTGATAATGAGTTTAGAATTTAATATCTTGTCTGCTCCCAGGGAAAAAAAACTTACAGAAGCCAGAATTGAGAAAGATGAAATCAGGCCTATTTAAGAAATTTGGAAACATGCAAAGCAGTTAAACTAATCAGAGCATCGTCAATATGTTAATGACATTGAAACTGCATCAGAAAGAAAGACATAATGAGTGAGCACCCAGATATATGACACCACAACATCAAATCTAGCTACAAGAGGCTAAATCATTCTCTGTTACACTATGATGTAACAAAGAAGCATGTTCAAAAAAGAAATTCTAAGCTTGTTTCCTGCCTTTCCTGTAACTAGTCTAGTCCAGATACAGATTTGTTGTATCCAGGACTGTTTGTAAGCTTCTGAGCCCCCAAACCCTTTCTGTGTTGGAGGGCAGCCTTCTACCTTAGTGGGAGTGATAAGCACTAGGTAGCCTATTTACCACAAAAGTGGTTTCTGGCCCAGAAATTGTAGTTTATTGGCCATTTGGGCAGCTTTTCCATCTCTTTCAACTTTCTGGTTTAAAAGTCTGTATTTGTGCTTGTTTCTCACCTTTCCTGTAACTAGTCTAGTCCAGATACAGATATGCTGTATCCAGGACTGTTTATAAGCTTCTGAGCCCCCCATTCCTTTCTGTGTTGGAGGGAAGCCTTCTAGCTTATCAGTGGGAGTGGTAAGCACTAGGTAGCCTATCTACCACAAGAGTGGTTTCTGGCCCAGAAATTGTAGTTTATTGGCCGTTTGACAGTTTTTCCATCTCTTTCAACTTTCTGGTTTAAACGCCCATGTTTGTGCTTGTTTCCCACCTTTCCTACAACTAGTCTAGTCCAGATACAGATTTGCTGTATCCAGAACTGTTTGCAAGCTTCTGAGCCCCCAAACCTTTCTGTGTTGGGGGAAGCCTTCTAGCTTATTAGTGGGAGTGATAAGCACTAGGTAGCCTATCTACCTCAAGAGTTCTTTCTTGCCCAGAAATTGTAGTTTATTGGCCATTTGGCAGTTTTTCCATCTCTTTCAACTTATTGGTTTAAAAGCCCGCATTTCCTCTTGTTTCTCATCTTTCCTGTAACTAGTCTACTCCAGATACAGATTTGCTGTATCCAGGACTGTTTGCAAGCTTCTGATCCCCCCAAACCTTTCTGGGTTGGATGGAGGCTTTCTAGCATATCAGTGGGAGTGGTAAGCACTAGGTAGCCTATCTACCACAAGAGTAGTTTGTGGCACACAAATTGTAGTTTATTGGCCAGTTGTTCCATCTCTTTCAACCTTCTGATTTAAAAGCCCACATCTGTGTTTGTTTCCCACCTTTCCTGTTACTAGTCCAGTCCAGATACAGATTTGCTGTATCCAGGACTGCTTGTAAGCTTCCAAGCCCACAAGCCTTTCTGTGTTGGAGGGAAGCCTTCTAGCTTATCAGTTGGAGTGGTAAGCACTAGGTAGCCTATCTACCACAAGAGTGGTTTCTGGCCCAGAAATTGTAGTTTATTGGCTGTTTGGGCAGTTTTTCCATCTCTTTCAACTTTCTGGTTTAAAAGCCCACGTTTGCACTTGTTTCTCACCTTTCCTGTAACTAGTCTAGTCCAGATAGAGATTTGCTGTATCCAGGACTGTTTGTAAGCTTCTGAGCACCCCAAGCCTTTCTGTGTTGGAGGGAAGCATTCTAGCTTATCAGTGGGAGTGGTAAGCACTAGGTAGCCTATCTACCATAAGATCCAGGTACAGATTCTTAGTTTTAGCACTTGAATTTGCTTATTCATGCTCAGCACTTGTTCAGAACTTGTTGTTAGCATTAAATAAGCTACAAATTACTACAACACTCAACCTTCCTCTTTACCTAGAGGAAAACAGTTTTTGTACTTACTTTCCTCACTTGCTTAGAGAAAAAGCTCTTATACTCACTTTCCTCACTTGTTTAGAGGAAAGTAGTTTTTTATTCAGGCATGTCCAAGGGTCAGCTCCCAGTGTTCTCTCCTGTCTATCTGATGAATCTGGGCATCTTGAGGCAATGTAGCAATTGCCTCATGTACACAGACAACCCTTTCCTCCTACCATCCAACAGCACAACTTGTGAGAGATGCACTTATCTAGCCAAACTGGAGGTAAAGCTCTCTCCAACCAAGACTGAACTTGACAGAAGGTAAACAATTGCACCACACCACACTCATCATATAGTCCCACTAAACCTATACCACCAAAATCCACACATAGAAACACAAAAACATTTGCAGAGGCTCTCAATAATAATCTGCTCAAGCAACAGAGACCTCCAAAGCAGAAACGCAAGCAACCTCCACCCCCCAACACAACTCAAATAACACATAGCCCACAGACTCAGTGTTCCAATAAACCACAGCTCATAAGGAAAAACAGCATACCCAACACACTAGTCATAGGTGACTCTATAGTCAGGCACACTGATGTACACTCACCAGGCTAAACAAGGTGAAGGTTACTATCAGTTGCCTGTTGGGTGCCAGGATCCGCCACATAACCCACGCACTCAAGTCACTCCACAGCAAGTACAAATTAGACACTGTCATTGTCCATGTTGGTGTAAACGATCTGAGACGTACCTCCCTGGACTACATGAAAAGAGACATGGAAGAGCTCTCTGATTTTGTAGCCCAGGCAGGTACGACCCAAGCCCTGAGTAGCATCCTGCCATCACCCAGAATGATACCGCAGTACAAGGACAAAATGATTGACTTCAACAATTGGCTAAGCTTCTGGTGTCATTCTAAGGGGATCCAGTATCTGTCTGCTTGGGACGACATGGTCGACAGACCATGATACTTTGCCAGAGAAGGCCTTCACTTGTTGCCCCTGGGATTCTGGATACTGGCTGAGGGTCTTGCTGCCACTATAGTGCCTTTTTTAGGCAAGTTTCAAATGACAAATTCACCACCGTAACTGGAACAGACAAGCAAAAACTGAGCTTAATGCCACTCAATGCTAGAAGTCTAAATCTCAAAATGCACTCACTCGAGGCACTCCTTAAAATGGAGAACATTGAAATCTGTCCAGTGACTGAGACCTGGTTCAAGGATCTTGAGAGAACACCAGCATTGCCAAGCTATAACTCATACCACACTTTTTGATCTTCTAACCTGGACCAGAACACCAAAGGTAGAGGTGTGCCCATATTCATTAAGGATATCCACACCTCCAGACTAGTTGCGCAGCATAATGCATCCGAGGTTATCCAAGTGCAACTAACTCTGGGCAAAACTGCAATCCAAATTGTAGCTTGCTACAGATCCCCCACCATGCTCCAGGATTCACACTCCTCTTTTCTTGATATACTGGAAAATATTAGAGTTCAAACAAACACCCTAATAATGGGTGATTTCAACTACCCCCACCATTAACTGGGAAAACTACTTATGTACCAACTCCTTTGCTCAGCAATTTCTGGAATTCATAAATTCCAATGCCCTGGATCAAACTTATCCACACCCCCACCAGGGGCAACAATATCCTAGACTTAGTCATTACTAACATGAGTGACCGGTGTTCCACACCTGAAGTCAACTCCTCTTTGGTCAGATACGACCATAAGCTAATCACCCTAGATATCTGCATCCAACCCCCACCCACCATTAAGGAAACCATGGTAAAATATTTCTCCAAAGCCAACTTCATGCTTCTTAAGACAGAAGTGGCGAACTTCATGACATCCATGCAGATGGACAATACAGTTAAGACTGCTGAATCCTACACAAATGCACTCTATAAGCACTTACATGAGTGCATGGATCATGCTATCCCAAACAGAACCAAGATGCTATCCTCCAAAGAAAGGAGGCCAATCTGGTGGTCCCCTGCCATAAACAAACTCTACAACAGAAGGAAGAAACTGTTGCAAAAGAGAGTAAAATCCCATGAGTGGAGTAGCTCCCTGGTCAGCCTCAGTAAGAAGCTGAGATCCCTTTCTAGATCCTCCAAAGCTAGCTATGAAAGCAAAATCACCACTTATTCTAAGGGCAACCACAAAGCATTATATAGCTATGCCAAGAATCTCAATGGCAACACCCAGATCTGCTCTCTGAGTTACAGCACAATGGCATGAAAATTACAGAACCAACTGATATTGCCAACATCCTGGCAGATAGGTTCAGTCCTAACTTTGCCCCTCTCTCACCCCCTAAAGGGTCCATATCTATACAGGAAGAATGCAGAGTTCCTGCAATCACATCTTTGCAGGTAAAAGCTGCACTATCTAAAACCAAAAACACAGCATCTATGGGACCAGACAACATCCCAAGCTATCTGTTACATGAACTTTAGAAGGCACTGGCTCCCCAGTTAAGCACCATGTTCAATCATAGTCTCATGTCAGGCTTTGTGCCCACTGAATGGTGCACAGCAACAGTTATCCCACTCCACAAAGGGGGAGCCACCACTGATCCTGGGAACTATCACACTATTAGCCTGACAAGCCTGGTCTGCAAGGCCATGGAATGTATAATCATGGAACTCATAAACAAAGACATTGGTAACCTCCAAACTCTGGACCCTACCCAGTTCAGGTTTGTGAAAGGCAGATCATGCCTTCCGAACCTGATCGGCTTCTTTGAGGCAGTCACCAAAGCCTTAGACGAGTGCAAGGTGGTTCACACAGCCTATCTTGACCTCACCAAGGCTTTCGACACCATTCCCCATTCTAGAATTATAGCTAAACTCACTAAGCTAGGTATAAATCCTTACTTCATAAGATGGGTTGCCAACTGGTTCACTGACAGAACCCACACTGTAAAAGTTGTGAACTCCAAATCTGACTTCAAACCAGTGACAAGTGGAGCACCACAGGGTTCAGTCCTGGGACCTCTCCTGTTTGGTATCTACTTCTCTGAAGTACAGGTTAACACAGAAGGCCTCTGGCTAATGAAGTCCACAGATGACTGCAAACTAGGAGCTATAGTCGAGTCCCCAAATGATGTGGACATCCAACAGAAGGGCCTCACTGAGACAGATGCCTGGTGTCAGAGGCATGGCCACAAGCTCAGTGCCAAAAAGTGCATTGTCATCCCCTTTAGTAAAAACTGTGTACCCATGAACTACCACATAAATGGCAGTCTACTTAATGCCGAATATGTGATAAGAGACCTTGGGACCCAGGTGGACAGTAGTCTCTCCTTTGATAATCACATCACCACAGTAGTTAGGAAATCCTTCTATGTGGTACACCTCATCACAAAAGGGTTCTCATCCAGGAAAAAAGAGGTCATTGTTCCCCTTTACTAGGCACTCATTAGACCCATTATAGAGTACAACGCCCCTTTTGGAATGTACCTCACAAGACATCTGCAGCAGCTGGAAAGGCCACAGAAGTACCTCACAAAGAGGATTACTAGCCTAAACAGACGCCCTACACTGACCATCTCAAAAAAACACCAGCTTTACTCTGTAGCATATCGCCTACTCTGAGGAGATCTCTGCCTAACATATAAAGCTATGTTAAACCCAGAGCTGTCGGACATGGTACACCTCAAGAAATTCCAATCGCTTTGAGCTACATGCTCTAGGGACCTAAACCTTGTCACCACAATAAACAGGACATGCTGGAGGGATAGATTCCTGTCCCAGAGACTTCCTATACTCTGGAGCAAGCTTCCCATCTATGTCAAGCAAAGTTCCTCATTAGCACGCTTCAAGAAAAATTTTGATGAGTGGATGGGAAATAGGAAATACACCCCGGGGATCACTTCCATGGCTCTGCTCAACAGGGGCACAGGAAATTAACTTTCTTGGGTGGCGTAAGCCAGAGAACCTTGTTTGCTCAGCTTACTTAGGCATTTGGGTCGATAGCCTAGTACCTCCCTATGAACCTATGTATATTATTTTTACTTATTCTGTCATTTTTATCCAAAGAATAGTCATTGACTAATTGGAGAACTTGTCAGATTGTGATTTCTTTGCACACAGAGATTTAAAAGCATACCTTTTGCCTAGCCCAATACTTTAACAGCCATCTTACCTCCTATCACAAGTTGACCAGCAACTGTTTTACACATCTACTATGTGGTTCCAAGAACAGATTAAAGAAAATGACATGACAAAGGTCATTCTTGGCTCATGCAAAAACTGAGTGGGAAGACCTGGATAGGACAGTGTTATCTTTTATTAATGTTAATTGAGAGGAACCCACCAATACAAGTTAGGTGGGAGCCCAGTATTTATCAAAGTGTCGTGAAGGTTAGTCTGACTCATATAAATATACCCACAGAAGATTTCATATTATTAAGCAATGGGTGTGAGTACAACAACCTGATTACAGTACGTTGTTAAGTCAGGCAGACCACTGAATACTGGGTTTCTCACTTTCCTACAAACTTGAGAAGAACTGGTGTGGGCCCTTAAGTAGATTATGATACATAATAAGCTAGTATCTAATCTAGGCCCATTTGCCAGTCATCTTTTTTTGTTTGGAATCTCCCTTGTATGTATTAAGATTATGATGTGATATGTATTGGTTCTTAAACGATTAACCTAATTACATCCTTCACTGTCATCACTAGAATGGCTCTGCCTGACATCATCAAGTAACAATGTATTTTAACATTAACCACACTGAGCATCTGTTAAAAAAGGTATGTCACAAGTGGATTATGTGACTGGTGAATATACAAAAAGTATATTCTTTCTGTTGTTGCCAGACATCTTGGTCCTGAACCTTACATGGACATTCCTATCCCCCTTTAAAGCTCTGGAACTTTGCCTTTTTGTTGTATCCTCCAGTCTATTCATATTGTTCAACGTAAAGCATACACCATTACACTGTCATGATATCAGTTCATATAAGTATGACACAAAGTTGTCTTACCAGTAAACTGGACAATGCATGCTTGGAGTAAACCCTCAACAGAAACCCTCCTAAACAGAAGAAACACTGTAATAATAATATAAAATGCGAACTGAATACATTGAAAGCTTGCACACCAGTAGCTGGGCTGAGAATAATCATAATGGAGTTATATATCAAGCCAACTATGTAGTCTGGTTTATGGACAGACTGCATGGCCAACACAGAACTAAATGAAAGAATAAAGCCAGCTAAATCCCACCTCCTTCCCTGAACTCTGAGATGTGAATGATGCAGCTAATGAAGTCTGGACTGCTTTACAAATAATAGCATTATTAACAATCCTCTAGGAAAAATAGCTGCTTAATGAAGAGAAACATTGGCAATTTTAGTGCAGGTGTTAAGAGTTCTTTAGCCCCCAATTAGTGTTTATGTTAAGAAGTAATTAGCCAATAAATCTTAAAACAGTGTTGAATCAGGGTTTCCTACATTTTAGCATCATCTGTTAACTGCACTTGAA
The DNA here is from genome assembly GCF_019279795.1 of Protopterus annectens. NCBI lineage: Eukaryota > Metazoa > Chordata > Ceratodontiformes > Protopteridae > Protopterus > Protopterus annectens. Next base: position 1,519,752,126 of record NC_056728.1, read on the forward strand.
GTCAAGATCTTTTGCCAGTCTTGGCAATTCTGGTTGTAAAACCAGTCTATCTGAAGGTGCAACATATATTTCTTACTGCAATTAGCAGGTAATTTATTCACTAGGATTAAAGTAACTACAAGACAAGTAAATTATGAGGCCTTTTACACCTTGCTGATAACCACTCTTATTATGGTTATAATCCCCTCCCCTTGTTTCCAGTGTTTCAGCAGAAAATAATATTGGATAAGTAGTCTGAGCCTTCCATCTGCAGCATTAATACACAACAATCTGCCAGTTACTTTTGTTTCAGCTAGTGAACTATGTACCAATTTGTTGGGACTTGCAGATAACACTGTGTTTATACCTAGTGAGTGACTGTACTCTAGGGAAAATAAATATACAATAAGTAAATTCTATGTTTATGCTGTTATTGTACTGCCCATCTGATGTCAAACTGATTAATATCATCATGTCTACCTGGTATACATGACTCAGTAAAACCATAAATTATGGGCCAGATTCACGAAGCCTCATTGTAAGAGTTATAACTCTTACACGGAGGCTGCAGTTAAACGGTGTGATGTCAGCATGTCATGCATATGCATGAGGTGCATGAGGCATGCTGAATCACACCAGTAATTCTTACACGGTCCGTGTAAGAGAGTAGGGGGCGTGTCTGTAGGCTAAGCCCTGCAAGGAGACACGCCCCCGGAAGACTATAATGGCTGAAAGTAAACAGCCACGAGAGGCCATGGAAATGTGAATAAACACACTACACAACACATGCCCCGACTGACCATCAGTGTATAAAGTGAAGAGATGTTATAAAATTAAATTAAAACCTGTTTTTTTTTAAACCCGTAAATGTTTGCTACTGTGTGCGCAGGTAGCTGGGTGTGCTACTAAGCGCAATCACAGTTAGCAGTCAGTGGAAAAGGATATAAGAACTAAATATGCAGAGTAAGCCAAGAAGTAATAGCTTAGCGGTAGAGTTGCTGGCCTAAGAGTAGGCAGGCAGGGTTCGAGCCCCCTGTAAATAAGCACTAAAAAGCCCCCTGACAGTATTGTACAAATGTAAATGTATTCCCTTTTGTAAAATGGAATGAAATGGAGCATATATTTTGAAGTAACACAATAATAAAAATAGTCAGAAATGTACTGATAGCTAAGCTGCTGTGAGACAGACTGCCCATAGCTGAGTACTGTTTAACAAGCTGCAAACTGCATGCCCGTTGCTAAGCACCGGTTTAATAGGCTGAAACCGTTTGCAACTAGCTGTGCTTAGCTGAACATGTGTGTCACTAGCCAATTAAGATTTATCCTAGCGACACCGTTATGCCCGCTCCCACAAGCTAACTGCCAGTGCACATGCGTTAGCTCCGCGCAAACGAGCGCAGACCTGGTTTTAAGTGCTTAAAAGTGCTTTTGGCATGTTTGATTGACAGGTCCTCAACTCAGTTCTGTAAGGAAAATCAAAAATCAGGTGCCAGATTTGAACCCAGGATACCATGCACTAGAGTCAAGGTACTAAACCACTAAGCCATGACAGCAGTACCTAGAAATGCAGAAATAGCATATATATGTGATAAAATCCAGAATGGAGCATGATAAAGCATTTTCAGTGAAGTAGATACAATTCCAAAACAGCCAATCAGAGAAATGTGCGGGAAAAGAGGCATATATAAGCCCCATAGGCAGGAATACACAGCAGAAATGATTGTAGAACAGACCTGCAGTCAGAATGAGTGGAGTAGGTGAGTGATGTTGCTTTCGAGCACAGCATTGGGATGTTGAGGAGTCCAGATACATGGTCTGGCTCCTTGTCCATCATCACGAGGCCCAACTCATGCAGGGCCAGGTCTCATGGGGAGCGTACAGGGCAGAGGCATGGGACCAGGTGGCTCGTGATCTGACCAGTGCCACTGGCATTCCACGCACTGGTGAGCAGGTCCGTCACCACCATGCGGACCTGAAGCGACGCAAGCAAGACCAGTTGACCGAATGGATCCAGGAGGCCCGGGATATGCCCAACGCCCCACTACTGAGTAAGTTACATTTTACTTATGTATGTAAGGATTTCAACTGGCTGATACTATGGAGATGCGTAGTCCAATATTACTTCTTTCGTATTACAGCAGCAGGTGTCCGCTCTATGAACCGCGAGATGCATGGCCGTAGGCTGGTGCGGCTGCACCACCATGCAGGTTAGTAACCCCACCCAGTACTTGTAAATAAATATTATACTGTAGCATGTATCAGAACACTGCAGTGTATTGATTAAAAGTAATATAATGTGCAAGCAAGATTTGAAAGTCTGCAGGTATGGCTGCAACATGTTAATCAGTATGCAAGTGTAACTGGAAATATAATTGATAGAATTAAACAGTGCTGTAATACAGATGTCCCACCATTAATTAAAATAGTGTAACCTGCAGTAGTCTCAAGAGTACAGCTTCAGAATCTGAGGTAGTCACATGTGAGATATATCCCTGTTGAAATGCTGAATCATGACAGAAGTGAGGCTGTTGGAAAGTGTTTGAATCACCACCAGTCTAACATGTGAACAAAGCCTAGAAGTAGCAACCTGAACTGTGAAGTTGCAGGATGTGTGAGAGTGACAGAAAGGGTCATGTATGAATAAATAAAGTAGTAATAACCCCTGAATATATTAGCCCCAGTGTGTTTCTACAGAACTAAATGCATGTGGGAAGTACAACTTAATATCCTAAACTGATTTGAGTGTGTCCGAATCTGGAATGTCTAGGCCAAATTCTGTATATGGTGATCACAGTAAACAATTTGCAGATAGAATGAATGATTATTTGACAGACTAAACAGCCATAGTTGTCCTCTGTCCTGTCATCAAAGTGTAGCAGGATGATGTATCTGATCAAATTCAAAATAAGTAGGATAGTGATGTATTTGTAACAGGTCTAGCATGATAGTCAAATAAAAATATTTTGAAACATCAGCTTCAACTTAATTGTGTACCTATTACAAATGTAAATCAATGTGTAACATATGAATGTGTCATCACTTTCTATCTCCACCCAACCCTATAATTCCATATAACAATACCCACTAAATAATGGTATGTGAACATTTCATTAATCATGGACATTTGTCCGTTCCAAAAATATATGCATGTCTGTTCGTGCATGTGCCCTGTTCATACCTGCAAATTTAATGGCCTGTTGCCATTAATCAACCCTGCATGTTGTTTGACTGTGTATTTCTGTTCAAATAATGCATGTGATATTGATATGCCCCTTGTTCAATGGTGTTAATATCTGGGTGTTTATTTGATGGGAATACCAATGCATGCTGTTACAACTAATCTGAATGGAATAAATGCCACTAACCCAAACTAACATAACAACTCACAAACCTAGAATGCTTGGGAAGGCGGGTCCCAGCGGACCCACCTCTCCCACCTCAGCTGGCGCCTGCACCTGGCACTAGTGCCCAGGCCGGACCCCCCTCCGGTGGCCCTGTGCCACCTTCGGGTGGAAGCACTGCAGGGGATGGGGCCGGTCCCCCCTCTGCAAGTGTGGCCAGAGGGGTTCGTCCACTCACCCTCCAAGGTGTCCGGTCTGTGGTGCGAAGGGAGATCCAAGACTCTGTTCTTGGGCCCCTACGCCAGCTTGAGGCTCGTGTGGCACAGCTAATGGCCCTGGCCGTTGCCCGCCTACACAGCCCCAGCACAGCCCCATCCTGGGCTGTGAAGGAACAGTGGCAACTGCCTATGGGTGGGGATATCAGTTCCACTGTTGCCATCTGTGGGCTCATGCATCTCGGATATCCCAACCTCCGTCCCGTCAATTGTGTAACCCCCACGTGTGTCATACACCGCCCTGTATGCGTCTTGTCTGTCTTGTCTGTTAACCTACCCAACCTACCTCCCCAGCTATACCAACTTCCTTCACCTGACATACCACTCTCACCTGAAAAAAAAAAAGGGCACTCTGTACCCACAAAAAAATTACCCCATACATAGCTGTCCATGTCGCACACATGTCTGCTTGACATTGAAACAGTTAATTACAATTGGCTCTACAACAAATATTAATGTTGTCCTGACACCTCTTTCAGGGGTGAAAGGTTTCCAATGTCTCACCAAAATACATGGAAATGCACAGCTGTTGCTGCCAAAGACATGTGCATCTATGGGCCTTACCTACATCCCTCCTGCAAATCCCACACTTGTTTCCCTACTGTCTTACCCTCTTTGTGACCCCTTTTCACCACTTTCCTGTCACCCCTTTTTCTTTTCTTTCAAAGAAATTAGCGCGGGTGTGCTTCCCATGGCATCCTTCCCATGGCATGTTGTGTGAAAGATGTCTCATTTATCTAAGTGTGTGAGCATGCCCAGTGTGGGCTTTACATATGTTGAACTCTGCAGCCGATCACATTTGTGGATGAGTGTGACCTTCAACAAATACCTCCAGTTTATGGTTGTGTGTTGTCTGCCATGTTGTGTAGTTACTGTCCGAATGCTTTTTGTGTGAACAAAACAGGGAGTATACTGTGCCTGCAGGTTTTGCATGGGATACTTTGCACACAATTGTCAACATCCGTTCATACTGACCTAACACTGTAGCACTGTCTAGTGTAGTGTTTCAGTACTTTTACTGTGGTGGTCAGTATCCTGGGCTTTAGTCCTATCACCGCTTTACATTTCCATAGTGTGCACAACAGCCTGGTTAGGGTCCAGTTGTGCACATCTGCACAAAGGCAGTGCCTCTACAGACCCTGGTAATTACTGCCCCATAAGCGTTACAAGTGTAGTCTGCAAATCTATGGAGAGGATCATAATTGAGCTCATAAACAAAGATATAGGGGACATGAAGACATTGTACCCATCCCATTTTGGCTTGGTCAGGGGCATATCATGCCTTTTGTACTGGGTTGACATCTTCAAATTGGTCACTTAGGCCATTGTTGGGGAAAGGCAGTCCATACAGCCTACCTTGGCCTTGCAAACACTTTCAACACAATACCCCACTCAGGTATTGTGGAAAACCCTAACAACTGAAATGTAAACCCATATGTCACAAGATGGGTTGCAAACTGGCTTAAGGACGGGACCCACAGGGTTAGAGTTGCTGGCACTATGTTAGACTCCAGGCTGGTCACAGGTGGTGTCACACAGGGCTCAGTCCTTGGCCCCATTGTTTGTCATGTACTTCCCAGAAGTACAGGCCAACATGGGAGGACTTTGGCTGACAATGTTTGCAGATGACTGCACACTGGGCACCATGGTGGACAGTGCATCACACATGGATATCCTTCAGAAGGGACTCACAGTAACTGATAGCTGGTGCCAGGGCCATGGCCTGAAGTCAAAGTGCACAACATGTGTAGACATACCCTTCAGGAAAAGCAAGGTGACCCCAAGCTACCATATAGGTGGCAATCCTCTAAGCACAGAGAAGGTTATCATGGACCTGGGGACCCAGGTTGACAGTCGCCGTTCTTCTGAGACTCACATTGCTAAAGTGGCTAGAAAGAACTTCTACATTGCCCACCTGCTCAGGATGGGATTCACATCCAGATCTAGTGGGTCATTGTTCCCCTGTACTCTTCACTTATCAGACCGGTGATCGAGTCAAATGCCCTATTCTGGCTGTATGTCACCCAACATCTGCAGCAATTGCAGACACCCTGAATGTCCCCCACCTAAAGGATCAATGAACCTTAACAGCTGTCATATGCTGCCAGATTGAAGACACTCCCACTCTATTCACTCACATACTGTCTGCGTAGAGGTGACATGTGCCTGACATGCGAGGCCATGTCCAAACAGGGATTAATGGACATGCTCCACCTCAGAATCAGCAGATCCACCTGAACCACTAGTGCAGGTGACTTACACCTTAGCAGGGTTGTATGTTGGACATGTTGGAGGGATGAAGTTATCACCCAGAGACTCCCTATGCTGTGTAATACAATCCCGGTCCATGTGAGGCAGAGCACCTTGCTGGCTGTGTTCAAGAGGTATCTTGACCTGTGGATGGAAGGTCATACATTTAACCCGGGGATCGTCACGGTGTCACTGCTGGAGAGAGGCATGACACACTAATGGGCACAGTACTGTTTCCATATAAGGGTGGTGTATGCCAATGAACTCTGTGCTAGGCTTATACCTGCCTTAGGGAAGATAGCCTAGTATAAACCTATGTACCTATGAACCTATCTGACCATGTTGCATTATGTTCAGATGTGAACTACTTACAACAGCCTCATCCAACATCGGTAGTGTATTCCACAACATGGGTGTACATTGGCGAACACTACCGATGTGCCCTAGGCCATTTCTAATGCTAGTCGGAGAGTGTGTTTGTCCATCAACACATTGTAAGTGATGTTTGCCATGACATATGTCTTGTTTAGTATACTGTGCCTCTGTCTACCTGTGACATAACATTGATACCCAGGGTAAACCTCCCATCTCCCATGCACTCATTAGGATTCCTGTTGAGGGGACTCAATGAGTGTCTCTACGGACAACCTGTACTGGTAGTTTACTCATGTGTGGGGGTGGCTTCTGTGTTTTGGATAATGCAGTACAGCCTGTCCTATATATGTCAGTGCTGGGGTTCAGGTCCCTCATGTGCATAGCTCCCTGCCATTCAGATTGTACAAGGTGCAGCATGTGCATTGATTCCAGCTTGGACATGGCTTTCTACATCAGGCACAGCTTGCATCTGGGTGGACAGCATGGCAGTGTGTGGAGCTGCACTCTGTGTAATCAGACTACACATTACATGTGTTCCAGCTCTGTCATACTCCTGGTGAGGTACTGTTGTGGACTTTACATGTGCTGGATGTGTCTGCATGAGGTACACCCCACAGGGGTTGTTGTGGTAATTTCTAATGCTGATGAAAGATAACTGCAGAACCACAATGACCTCCCCTTAGCTAGATGTCAGACAGCATGGACCATGCAATCACAAATAAAAACAGGACCGTCTCCGCAAAGGGAAAGTGTCCTGTCTGTTGGACTCCAGCCATAAACAGACTGTATGACAGATGACGGTTACTAATACAAGACAGAGCTACATCTCCAAAAGGGAAGACAGCTGTGATCAGCACTAGTAGAAAGCTACATTATCTCATAAAGACATGCAAGGTCAACTTGGGGACATAAATCACCAAAGACAATGAAGGTAACCACACTGATTTCTTCAGTTATGTCAGACACCTGGTTGTGAACCCTCGGATATGCTCAGAGTTGGTACACAACATATATTCCAGTGACCTGACAGATATTGGCAACATTCCGGCGGACAGCTTCAGTGTGATTTACCCCCTCACCCCAATAGAAGATAGTTATCACTGCTGTATGTAACCTCACTGTCATCTTGGATGTCCATGTGAGAGCCACACTCAGCAAAGACAAGTACACAGCATCCATGGGACCTGCTGGTATCTCCAGTTGCATGCTATGTGAACTCCAGAAGGGGCTGGACCCGTTGATACAGCTGCTATTTAACCTTAGTCTTGCTACAGGATATGTACCTGAACAGTGGCGACGGCAACAGTGGTCCCACTCCACAGAGGAGATGCCTCCACAGACCATGGCAACTACCACCACACAAGCTTAACCAGCCTTGTCTGCAAAGATATGGGGAGAGTCATTATGGAGCTCTTACACAGACACATTACTGACCTACGGACCCTTGTTCCCACCTAGTTCAGCTTTGTACAGGGCAGATCCTGCCTTTGCACCTAGTTGACTACTATGAAACTGTCAGTAGGGCCATCTATGAGGGCTACGCAGTCCACACAGCCTACCTGCACTTGGCTAAGGCCTGTGACACAATACCACACTCAGGCATCATAGCCAAGCTCAACAGCTGACATATAACGGCATATGTCGCAGGATAGGTTGCAAAATGGCTAAGAAACAGAACCCATAAAGTCAACATTGCAGGTGCCTTGTCAGATTGAAGCCAGTCACAGGTGGTGTCCCACAAGGATGTGTCCTGCGACCCCTCTTAATTGGTATTTACTTTTCAGATGTGAAAGCAAACATAGGGGGGTTGTGGCTGACAAAGTTTGCAGATGACTGCAACCTAGGCACCATAGTGAATACATCAGCCGGCACACAAATACTACAGAATGCCGTCACAAAGGCGGATAGCTGGTGCCAGACACATGGCCTGAAACTGAATGCAACTGATGTGTATTCATCCCTTTGGGAGGAACAAAGTACCCACAGATCAATACATAGACAGCAACCCACTGAGCACAGACAACAAATCAGACACCTGGGGACACATGTAGATAGTGACATCTCTTTTGACACCCTGTTGCCAAAGTGGTTAGGAAGACTTTCTATCTTGCCCACCTTATCATGGAGGGTTTTCCATCAAGATCATAGGAGGTCATTGTTCCACTATCCTTCTCCCTTATCAGGCCCATGATTGAATACGAAGCCCCATATGGTATGTACCTCACCCAGCAATTGCAACAGCTGGAGACACCCCAAAGGTACCTACCATGAAGATCAGGGTTCTTCAACACATGTCAGATGCTTCCAGAATAGAGGAAATCCAGCTTTGTTCAGTGTCATACCGCATACGTACAGGTGTCCTATGCCTGACATACAAGACCATGTCCAGTCAGGATTTGGTGGACATGCTCCACTGCAAGCAATCCAAATCTACCAGAGCCATGAGAGCTGAGGATTTGAACCTCAGCACATACATGTATAGGACATGCTGGAGGGACAGAGTCATAACTCAGAGGCATCTCACACTCTAGCAGAGTATCCCAGTCCATGTTTGACAGAGTCCCTCACTGACTCTCTTCAGGAGACATCTGGACAACTGCATTTGAGACGGAGGCACAGACTAGACAGAGGCACAGTCATGTTATTCAATTACGTACAATCATCAGAATCTATTCTGTACACTTATTACCAGTATAAGGGGTGGCAATAGCCACATCACTATAGCTAGGCTTATACATGCACTAGGGCAGATAGGCTAGTAGTAGACTATGACACTATGAAACACCGGTGTATGTGTAGCTATTGTCAATCAAACAGTATGATGTGGTTTGGGGGCTTGATATCTCCCTGTATTCCAACATTGTTTTGTCTATTCCTTCTAGCATGTCTAGAGATCAGTTGCTAGTGTCCTCTCCTGCTCAGCTGGTGAACCTGGGAATATTGAGGCAATGTTACACTTGCCTCATGTACACTGACAACCCTCTCCTTCTGCCATAAAACACACATACATGTGAGAGATGCAACTATATAGCCAAAGTGGAGGCTGAGCTCTCTCAACATAGGACTAGCAAGACCAGAGAGAAGGTGAAGGTAACCACACACACATCACAAATCCAGTCTCACATGGCACTATCACAACTTAAGATCATACACATAGACACACAGAGACACTCTCGGAGGCTCTGATCAGGATTCTACCGAAATGGCAGTGGCCACCACAGCAGACACTCACACAACTGCCTCCACAGGGCACAGCACATGCAACACATTGACCACAGAGTCGGTGTGCCAAACAGTCACAGCCCTTACGGCCAAAAACAATGCCAGACACACTTGTCTATGGTTACTCCATAGTCAGACACACTGACGTCCCGCTCACCAGATCGGGTACGGAGGAGATCACAGTAAGCTGCCTATCGGGCACTGGAATCCACCCCATAATGCAAGCACTCAGGTCACTCAACTGCAAGTACAGGTCTGACCCAGTCATTATCCATGCTGGTGTGAACGACCTGAGATGTACCTCCCTGGACTACATGGAAAGAGACATAGAGGATCCCTCTGATTATGTAGGCCAGGCAGGTATGACCCTGACCTTCAGCAGTATCCTACCTTCACCAAGTATGATGCCACATAAACAGAGACAAGATGATCATCTGTATTATTTTGCTTAGACTATGGTGTCATTCAAAGAGGGTCCAATGTCTGTCTGCCTGGGACGACATACTGGACAGGCCACGGTGATTTGCAAGGGACGGCTTGCACCTGTCACCCCTGGGCTTCGGATTTCAGATGATGCTCTTGCCACCCCTATTGTGCCTTTTTTATGCAAGATTCAGATACTACACCTACCACCCTAGAACACAGTAAAGGAAGGACACTAAGGGTACTGCTGCTCAATGCCAGAGGTCTCAACCTCAAGCTGCACACACTCTATGCCCTTCTCAGTATGTAGCACATTGATGTCTGTGCTGTGCCTGAAACCTGGTTCACAGCTTCTGACAGCACCCCAGCACTATCGGGTGTTACCTCATATCATGCATTCCGGCACCAGCATCCGGACAACACCAAGAAGGATGGTGGGTGTCCATATTCATCAAGGACACCCTCACCTCATTGTTGGTGGCAACACACGATGCATCGGAGACCATCCAGGTGCCAGTGACCATAGGCAAGACTGCTCTGCAGTTTGTAGCATGTTACATGCCACCCTCTCAAACTCAGGTACCTCACACAGCTATCCTGCAAACACTGAAGGGGATAAATGTATCTCCAAACAGCATCCTACTGGGTGATTCCAACTATCCACATATAGACTGGGATCACTAATCATGCCACAACACTCTAACACATAGGTTCCATGGGTTCATACACTGAAATGCCATGGAACAACTGGTCCCAATCCCCTCAAGTGGAGGCAACATACTTGAACTCATCATCACGAACATGGGGTCACACTGTTCAACACCAGCAGTATACCCATCATTGGTGAGATCAGATCAAGGACTACTCTCAGTGGGAGTCCACATCCCACCCACACCCCAGATGGAAAAACAAACAGTGAAGACCTTCTCAAATGCCGACTTCACATTTCTAAGGACTGGTGTAGTCTCTTTCAAGGCCCCCAAGCCAGCGGACACCATTACCCAAGCCACTGTATCACTTACAATTGCCTTCTACCAGCACCTCCAGGACTGCATGGATCAGGCAATCCCAAACAAAACAAAGACTCTTTGTACCACAGGCAAACATCCAGTCTGGTGGACCCTAGCCATAAACAAGCTCTACAACACAAGGAAGGAGCTACTACAAGATAGAGCATAATCCGTAGGAGGGAAGACACCCCTGCTCATTGTGAGTAAAACACTGGGTTCCCCCATACAATCATCCGAGGCAAGTTTTGAGAGTAAACCCACTCAGGTCTCAAGGGACAATCATGAGGCCTTTTTTGCCTATGTTTGAAACCTGGGAGGGAACTCCCAGATATGCTCAGAATTAGTTCGGAATGATGTAGATATCACTGCACCTACAGACATTGCCAACATACTGGCTGACAGGTTCATTGCAGATTTCCTCCCCTCCCCAACTGGAGGTATCTACACCAGAGGATTGTAACCCCCCAAACATCTCCAATGCTGGGGTGGGAACTGCTCTATCCAAGGCAGAAAACACTTTATCCATGGGACCAGATGGTGTCCCCAGTTGTGTGCTCCATGAACTCAATGAGTAATTACACCCGCAGTTAGGGCAGCTGTTTAATCTTAGCCTCACCTCAGGATATGTGCCCAAGGAGTGGCATACGGCAATGGTGGACATACTTCACAAAGGAGGTGCCTCCACCAACCCCGGAAACTACCATCCCATCAGCTTGACAAGCCTGTTCTGCTAAGCTATGGAGAGGATCATAATGGGAATTATAAATGAAGACATAGGGGACTTGCAGACATTGGATACAATCCAGTTTGGCTTTGTCAAGGGCAGATCATGCCTTTTAAACTTGGTTGACTTTTTCAAAACAGTCACCCAGGCCATTGACGTGGGCAGGGCAGTCCACACAGCCTACCTTGACCTGGCAAAGGCTTTCGACACAATACCCCACTCAGGTATCATTGAAAACATCACCAGCTTAATTGTGAACCCATACATCACAGCATGGGTTGCAAACTAGCTAAGTGACGGAACACACAGGGTCGAGTTGCTGGTGCCATGTCACACTCCAGAGCTGTCACAGGTGGTGTCCCACGGGCTCAGTCCTGGGCCCACATTTGTTCAGCATCTACTTTTCAGAAGTACGAGCAAACACAGGAGGATTATGGCTGACAAAGTTTGACGATGACTGCAAACTGGGAAGCATAGTTGGAAACCCATCTGACACAGACATCCTTCGGAAGGGTCTCATAGACACGGATAACTGGTGCCACAGCCATGACCGTACATTAAACACTAAACAATGCATAGCCATACCCTTCAGGAAGAACAATGTTACCACTACTTCCCATCTAGGTGGCAATCCTCTAAGCACAGAGGAGGTTATCAGGGACCTGGGCACCCAGGTTGAGAGTAACCTTTTGTTTGACACTCACATTGCCAGGGTAGTTTGGAAGGCCTTCTACACTGGCCACCTCATCATGCAGGGATTCACATCTAGATCAAGGGAGGTCATTGTTCCCCTGTACTCATCACTCATCAGACCAATGATTGCATACAATGCCCCATTCAGAATGTATCTGACCCAACACCCGGCAATTGGATGGGCCCACAAATTCCTCAACAGGAGGTGAAAGGGTCTCAAACATATTTCTTATGCTGCCCGACTGAAGGGATTCCAGCTGTATTCAGTCACTTACCATCTGCTCAGAGGTGACCTGTGCCTGACATACAAGGCTATGTCCAACCCAGAATTATTGAACATGCTTCACCTCAAGACCTCTACATCCATCAGAACTACAAGGGCAGGAGACCTAAACCTCAACACAGATATTAATAGGATGTGCTGGAGGGACAGATTCATCACCCAGAGAGTCCCTATGCTGTGGAACAACATCCTGGTACATGTGAGGCTGAGCACCTCACTGGCTTCATTCAAGTGAGATCTTGACCAATGGATGGGAGATTGCAGGTATACCCCAGGGATAACCTCAGTATCACTGCTTGACAGAGGCACAGCAAAATAATGGGCATATTATCCATCAACTTGAAGGGGTGGCAGAAGCCACAAAACTCTGGGCTAGGCTTATTAATGCCCTAGGGCAGATAGCCTAGTATGAACCTATGAACCTATGCACATAGGCCTGGGGCAGTTCCTGCTATTAGGACAGTGGTCTGCAGCAAGCTATATAGTAGTAGTGAGTTTTAGCCATTGGTTTTGACCATGGCTATTCCATGTTGCTTCTTGTTGTGGTACAAACATGGGTGTGTGGTTATCCATGCTATTTATTGCTAGTCACCCTCATTTTGTATCTTGTTCCATGTTTTTGCACATGTACATCACTGTATGACGTGTGGCCTGGTAGTGTCAGGGTGCTGATGTGGGCTTTGACCCTGTTTTCTATTACAGCACTGATATCTACATTCTCTATACTGTGTGTGTTTACACACCACACATCTTGATGTTTATACTTCTGGCATTGGGTAGCATTACATCTAGGTTTCTATCCCTTGTGGTACCCATGAGGTGGGTTTGTGTTTTTGTGGTTTATGATTCTTGAGGGTGGATGTTAGTTGGGGTCCTCAGGTGTGCATGTGGTACATGATATTACATTACTTAACACATGGCATTCATGCCTCAGGTGGTGCTGCAGGGCCACCTCTGTCAGATACACATACTACACTCCTTGTACATGTTTGGCAGCAGGTTGTGTCATGTTAGGCATCCCTGTTACTGTATGAGTGAGTCAGAGTGGGTATCAGTCCCAGTGTTCCTACTGACCAAGCGTATCTGCTTATGCGTTGCCTCTTTGCCAAGGCCAGGGCATACTGGGCACGCCTCCTTCTGCCTACTGGGACAATGTCAGGTTGTTCCTCCTCCGAGTCACCCCCTGCCTGTGGTGGCCTTGGCAATGGTGGGGGGATGTTTGGCCCAGCCCTGTGCTGGTCCTGCTGCAGCTGTTTCTGCAGGATCATATTATGTAGCATAGCACATATCATGATCATTTGGGTACATGTAGTTGGTGTGTACTGCAAGGCTCCACCAGATGTGTCCAGACACCGGAACCGTGACTTGAGCAGCCCAAACACACGCTCTATGATATTACGTGTTTGTGCGTGTGCCTCATTATGGCATTCCTGTTCAGGTGTGTGTGCATTTCTGATGGGTGTCATCAGCCACGGCTCAAGTGCATAACCTGCATCCCCCACTAGGTGTCCGTGTGGGAAGTCCCCATTGGCAAATGATTGGTACAGCTGCGTCAGATGCCAGATATGGGAATCATGGTAGCTCCCAGGGCAGCCAGCACACACATTCATTATTATGCCCTGGGCATCACACACGACCTGGCAGTTGATGGAGGGGTATCCCTTGCGGTTAATGTAGGCTCTACCCTCTCCTGCTGGTGCTTTGATGCGTATGTGCATGCAGTCTATAGCACCCAGTACCTCAGGGTATTCCGCTATTTGCTGGAAGAGACGCATATTGCTGGCCAATACCTCATGGGCATTGGGGAAATATACATGATCACCGACATGTGCTGACATGGCATCCAGGAACTGGTGTAGTACCCTGGAGGCTGATGCCTGTGATATCCCCATCATATCACCAGTTGGTCTCTGGAAGGTACCTGTTGCTAGAATTCTTAGGCCAACACATACCTTGGTTTCCACTGGGATGGGTTCCCCTCTGTTGGTTCTGTGTGTGAGGCGTGGCCTGCACAGCTCAACAATCTGCTGCAGGAGCTCTCTGTCCACTCTATAGCGCTCTACTATCTCCAGCTCATGTAACCCATGGTAGGTGACCCTGGGCCTGTATACTCTTCTCCTTCTCCTCACTCTGGGTTGTCTGTCAGCATCTGCATTGTCACCACCCTCAGCAATTCGCCTATGCCTGATTATAATAGCTATGGCAGCCCCTAGCATTTCTGCTCTGAGTTCAGCTTTTTCAGTTTTCAATTCTGATAGCTTAGTTTCTGGCAGTATCTGTTGTGAGAAACAGCCTGCACTGCTCTTTGCAGTGTTTTAAGTGCTGGGTTGGGCTTCTAGTCTGCCTGTGTAATTGCCTGCTTCTAATTGTTTCCACCAATTAACTCCAGTAGTATCTTCTGGCAGTTTCCTGGATTTTAGTTGTTTCCTGTTTCTTTTGTGTTTCCTCAGGGGGAGCAATGTGCACACCAGCTTAAACACGCTCACAGTCACTTAAACATGCGCACACATCCTTACACGGTGTTACACGCCGCACATCCTTACACGGTGTTAGCTAGGCTGATTCATGCTAAAACGCCGCACTGCCTTACACACGCGCGCCCACGGAAACCGTTGTAAACGGTTTGCAACACGCTCCCACATGTTGAACCTGCCTTACACGCAAGACACGCCAAGATGCACGATATATCAAGAAACTTTGAGTGTAGGGATAGCGTATACCCTCAATTTCTTGACTTTCCTAGTGTTCTGTTGGGACACACCTCCCTCCCTGATGTCTGTCTGTCATCTGTTACCTTACATTGCCCTCCAATCTGGTACATTTATTGCTATCATCCCCACCCCATGTTGTCACCTACCTTTTATTCTGTTCCTCTCCCGTCTCTAACTCTTACACTACTCAGACAGTGCTCATTACCTATGTGACAGTGTGATTCAGTATTGTAACCCTCATTTACATAGGATTGCCTAGTAATGACTAGTTACATGTCTTACACGGAGCTTCCCCCCCTTGACAACCACTAAACGGAGGCCATATTGTTTTTGGTCTGCAAGTCCCTCCATTGACATTTAATGTAATACATAAATCCCACAATTGTGGGTTTATAAGCTTCGGTTTTCAGTTTTAGGTAGCGCACCCGTTTGCGGGTGCGCTGCAGTTAAACACAAAATCCCGTGAAAAAAAAAGTTATATAACTTATTTTTGCAACACTTTTTCATGCCAATGGCCACATATTTGGCCATTGGCATGCTTAATGAAACATATGCACCCTTTATTTGGAGCTGACATAGCTCCGTTTTAATTTTTGCAGAAATGTACTCAGTTGTCAGCTGAGTACATTTCTGCAACACGTCCGTTACACGGACTAGTTTCTGTTGTGGATCGCTCAAATACCTCATTTGCATATCTTTGAGCTGCAAATGAGGTATTGAGCATTTCCACGCCCAGTCCGTGTAAGAGACGTGTTAGCTGTCTCTTACACGGAGATTTGGGCTGTTCCTGAATCAGGAGGCTTACACGGAGGCTTACACTACTCTTGAACTCCATGTAAGCCTTCCTGAATCTGGCCCTATGTTATAGCAGTAAACTGATGTTAACAGTGGTTATTAGCATTACTCCTTAACACATCATTTTAAGCAGCCTAAAGCAGTCTAATATACGTTTTAATAGGAATATATTTCTGAAGGCAAATAAATGCTCATGCATGTATATGTGTGTGTGTGTGTGTGTGTGTGTGTGTGTGTGTGTGTGTGTGTGTGTGTGTGTGTATATATATATATGTATATATATATATATATATATATATATATATATATATATATATATATGTGTGTGTGTGTGTGTGTGTGTGTGTGTGTGTGTGTGTGTGTGTGTATCTATATATATATATATATATATATATATATATATAAATAAATATATATATATATATATATATATATATATATATATATATATATATATATATATATAGGTGAGTTATGTAATGCATGTTGTGTGTCTGACCCATTTGCTCCTCTTCCATTTTAAATATGCAGTAAATTGATCACCCTTATATAAAAATCAGCAAACTATAACAGACCCTTTAAACTTTCATGAACTCCAGCTGTAGAGCTTTAAGACATAAGATCATGCATCATACTTGGATTCACTGTGCATGCCAGGATGATCAAACTGGAGTTTGTATATGACTTGTAATCAAATCATCATGGCAAGCAAAGCCATTTGGATTATGGTTAATAGGATCATGAAATTTCATTTCATTAAATGAAATTACATAAATTAAAACTAATGATTGTTACTCTAGTTTCCAGTCAAAAAAGAGTGATTTCTTCTTTAAATTTGAGGGTTTGTACAAGGAGATCAAAACAGATGTATATGCATCTATAAGAATGTTAAAAGCAGAATATGAATACAAAACACAAAATAAAGTAAAAATGGTAGGATATGTTGGAGTTCTGGTGAATGATTGAACCAATCTAAAATGTCAGATTCAATTAATTTCATTAGTTTGACATTGCTTTGTACTAGTTTTAAAGTTTTACAAGACTTTCTTGGGAAAATGGAAAAATGGCCGGTAGTACAAATTCAGAAAAAAGGCCTTGGCTGAATTGAAAATCCAATTTCATATCTAGCAGGTTTGCTAAAATACTTACAGGGTAAGGCTTTATTCAAGTCTGCTATCCTTTAAAAACGTGAACAGGAAAAAATGCTTTGAGTGAGAGAAAGTTTCCTTACATCTTTAATACAAATTAGATGATTTTATTTAGTTAGATTCAGCTCACAGATGCTGAACTCCCAACCATTGTTTTACATAGGGAATTAATTTGTTTTCACAGGCTTTCCTTTTCTTTGTATTGGTACTAGTATGGCGTTGGTATATATAAGTTCAGAAGATACAGTAGACTTGTTTTCTATAAAAAAATGCTTACATCTAATTTTTTCATTGGGTTGGAATGGAAAGGCCCCATGTTGCTTTAAGACAAGCAGGTTACTGACAAACCCTAAAGTCTACAGTAGCAGTAAAAAAAACAAATTATGCTTACCTCAAACTAGTTTGTCAAAAGACATAGGCGAACATATTACTTGCACTCAGCTGACTATATTTTTAACATGAATCATTCACAAAGCTTGTGACTTACTATTCTTGCACATTTAAACATTTTAGAGCTCTAGGGGCTAATATAGGAAAACGATTAACAGGTTTGTTGGGGCAACACTTTGAAAACATTCACATTTTCTAAATTGGAAGGGCACAGGGGTAGAATTATGAAACTGAGAGTCCAAAACTGAATTTTATGATGTAACTCCTGAGTATACAAACCAGTCATTGAAGGTTAGTAATGTGCTATGATCAACATGTTGCAAGGCAATTAAAAGCATGCACTATCTAAACAAAAGCATGATGATTGATTTTTAATACAAAACTAAGGACATAAGTACAAATCAAGTGACTAGATATAGGATACAATACTACTCTTCTCAGCCCTTATCAGACCCATCATTCACTACAATGCCCCCTTCAGCATGTACTTAGGCATATACAACAGTTTGTATGCCCACTGAGGTATCTCACCAAGAAAATCCAGGATATTAACACATTGTTCTATACAGGTTGACTTAGAGCCCTGTCTCTGTCTATACTCTGTTTCCTATGAGTTGTTGAGAGACAATCTGTGCTTAGCTTATAGGACATCCATTAATCCAGTACTGGTGGAGCTTTCGTATAGCCACAAAATGAAAAGCACCAGAAACACTAGATCCACAGAACATGCTTGGGAGGCAGATATCTGTCACACAGGATCCCCATGCTCTGGAACAGGATCCCCATCCCTAACCCTATTGAAACATAGCATTGACCATTGGATGAGGAATCATAAATTCATCCTAGAGCTGACTCCAATGTCTCTTATAAACAGAGGCCAACATTAAACATTTTCTAACTAACACTGGATAGGAGATCGTAAATTCACCCACAAGCTGGCTCACATGTCCCCTGTAGACAGAGGCCAACAGTAAACATTCCCTAACTAACATCCCCCCCCACATACATTTTTTGCCACTCCCTAACTAACATACACCTCCAATGTAGATGCACCTGTTACAAAGGGATGCAATTGGATTGGGTTGCACAGCTAGGCTTATAAAGGCCCTGCTGGGCATTAGCCAAATGTATACATTTGAACCAATGAACCTGTGAAGGTTGGTCAAGTCATACTGGGAAGTTCATGTAGCTGGACTCCAAACTTGGCACTTTTATATATATATATATATATATATATATATATATATATATATATATATTTTTATTTTACATTTGTTAACTGGGTAATGTCGGACTGGGCAAGAAGCCCATTTTCAGCAGAGACCTAGGTAGAAAAGCTCCCAAGCAATGATTACAAAAATTAAGATAAAAACAAAAACAAAAACAATTTATATGTTGTACAACTGAGTAAAGTTACAAGTAATTGAATAAAACATTGATGAAAAAAATAAACATGGTACAAATATGAAACAGTATAAAATATCAAAAATATGAAATAATCAAGTTCAGATTAAATAGTAAAAAGAAGACATATATATATATATATATATATATATATATATATATATATATATATATATATATATATATATATATATATATACACACACACACACACACACACACACACACACACACACACACACACACATATATATATATATATATATATATATATATATATATATATATATATATAAAAGCACTGCCCATAAACCAAATTTACAGATTATAGTACCATCCTAGAATAAAACAAAATAAACAGACTTCTGAAATTTCCAAGGAAACAGTTGTTTTTTTACAATATTTACTGAAGAGTGTGAAAGAGTTGGTGTAAATAATGGCACCCAACAGATTGTATAATGATAGGCTGCTATACCCAATCCTTTCTTTCACTACAGACTCGCCTATCCATGTGCCTGCCTGTTCTACCACTGACAAATACTCAGTGCCAACTAATAAAGCATTAAAAACTGAAGGCAAGTGCTATCTCAAAAATTTTCAAGTAAAATGAAAAAAGAATGCTACAGTACACAAAGGGAGACGCCTCTGTTACCCCAGCCAAAGCTGCCATAGATCCAAATAGTGAACGGTACTGCACTGCTATAAGTGAAAGAGAAACTGACCAAAGTCATGAATGTACATGCCTCTGACCATAAGATGTGTTGTATGCATGATAGACAGATTCCATGGTCAAATTCACTGTGAGAATACCATTCTATGTAATATATTACACTCATTACACTAAAGTCAGACAAATAAAGTAAAAGGCCACATTGGTCACTAAACTCATGAATCACTAAAAGATTTCTAAGCTAAGGGCATTAGATATAAAATCATAATACCAAAGGGTTGGTGATACTTCTGTAACACAACCCTAATGTTGGTCTTAGAAAGTAATTTACCAGTGCAATGAGGGACCGAAGAGTATCAGTTACTCACACTGAGTGCTGGTGGCTGAGGCATCATCACAAATCATTCTCACACATACTAGCTTGCACTTTAATGCTTTAGCCTTATCTTCTTGATTAAAAGTTATAAGTGTATGATACAGATAACAGATCAAAGGTATATTCCTATCGAAGACTCTATTTGTTAAAAATGATAAAAGTAGATTTAAAAGTCATAGAGAACAATACCCTTTGTTGAGAGACTGAAATATAGTAAAAGCCTTCACAAACTTTGAGAAATGTTATTTGTTGGACAGAGATGATATCTCTTAATTAGCCCCCCGACACACACACACACGCACACACAAACACATGGAGCCATAGCCTGAAACAAAATGCACAGTCTTGCCAGATGTTAATCTATACTGACTTATTGATAACTACTACCTTAAGAAAATATATGATAGATCCCAGTAAACAATGCACATAGACAAAGCAAGTGTATATACGCAAGGCCAACTGATGCCCTTAGTGAAAGAGTTCCATGGCACACTCTCTACCGACTGCCCACCCTCACAGACATTCCCCCATCTTGGCTTACCCACATCATCTAGATTACTTTCTTATTCCTTTTTTCTCACAGTTTGTCTTACTCTTTATTTTTTTCTACATTTATTAATTCATTCATTAAACAACTTTAAGGTAGTCAACACTGCATTCTGATAACTGTGGAGGAAACAACTACATTAAGCTGGTGATCTGGGGACCACAAGAATCCCTGAAGACACTGTTTTTTTATGCTTCTGAGATGCATTTTACAACTTTTTAAACAACCTTTTTATCCAGTGATGGCCTGAACAAAAATCATGATTATGGGAAGAAATTCAGTCTTGCTTTTGAACTTTGTTTTTCCTACATCCTTTCAACAACTCAAACTGACCAAGGCTACAGTGAAATGATTAAATTAAGCCGAGGGTCTAGGGGCCACAAGGTATCTAAAAGCCATGGGGGTTATAGATGCCCATGAGGTACACTTAAGAGCTTTGTTTAACCATTTGATCCAATGGTGGCCTGAAGAAAAATCAAGCAAAAGGAAAGAAATTCAATGTCCTTTTTATTTCAAGGAAGAAATGAGTTGTATCCAATGCTAAATGCTCACAGCAGTTCACAATAGACAACAAATACAAATGCATGGTATGACACATAAGTCATATTTGAAAATAGTATCTGCCTCCCTACACTACCTAAAAATGTAGTCACTTTTTGTGTATCCCCATCTGGTATTAGATTAGGATGAAAAGTAGGGGTCAAATTTCCACAGTCATATGTTTCAAGTTGCTGCTGTCATATGAATGTATAAAATGTTCTTCACTCCTACCCTCAAAAGACAGGCACCTAATGTGTAGCCTTCAAATTTCAGACTGGGACACAAATGAGAAAACAAACAGATCATTTTTGCTGTCAGACTTATAAACAGAATACTTCCTTACCCTCCTCCAAAAGATAGCATACTGTATATGTATCTGATGTTTGACTGTGAGAAAAATGAATAAACAAACAAATTAATAATTACAGTAATGTTTCCAACTTACTTGTAATCAGTACACTGCTCCTGTACAAGCTTACTTTCCCTCTGTGCACCCTGCTGACGCTTGTGGGAATAGTTCAAGAAATTGTGACCACACTCTCCCTATCTCAAGATAGGGACCTCTTTGATTTGGGAGGAAAGTTAAAGTAATAATGACATTCCCAGCTACACACATATGCAACAGCAACCTTCTATGTATACCTTTCAACAGGGCTGGTTTTAGACTTGGTGAGGTTCAGGGCAGAATCTACTACTATGTCTGTGTCAAATCCACTCATACATTCTTGGTATGTGGAGGTCATCATCCCACAGAGTCTCTGAATGTCTGGGCATGATGCATTTTAACCCTCCCCCCTTTTCTTTTTCCTTTTCTGAGAGAGACAGAGAGAGAGAGAAAACTGATTAATCTGAGAAAGTGATAAGATGATGAGGGTCATTTATTTTCATATAGACAACTCCCAACAACCACTTCTAGCCATGTTTTAAGTCACATTGTGATAAAAGGGATGGCCTTATAAGTTTTTTTTCACCTTTTTCAAACAAATGGCTGCCGCACATTAAAAATGTTTTAGGTTGGTTCACACAAATCATGCTGTTACTGCAAAAAAGATTAATAAACAGACATCAGCTGGCATCTAGTCATTTTCCTCTACAGACAGTCACAGCAATTATATCTACTCTGCCTGTGCATATCAGGTGTCCAGTTAAGTGGTCCATCATACGTATTCCAAATGCACAATAGTCCTGCTAAGCCAGATAGTGTCTGCAAATAACACGAGGGTCAGTGACAGTTACTTTCATCTAGCCAACCCCAAACCTACCCAGCAGTTATAGCCATGAGATGTAATGACCATGTCATATATTTCACCTTTGATCCATACAGTACTCTACACAAATCACAAAGGCAGAAATATTGCATAAACCATCTGGATGACTACTGTCAACATCACTGTACCATTCCTCTCAACTGTTCAGAATTCTGCAGAGGCTAAGATTAGTCAATCAGTAAAGGCAGACATCAGAGATTCATAAGTCCTATTTAAAAAAATGCACAATGTTGATGCAATACCTCAATGCTGCTTGAGTTCCATGGCTTTGCCATTGAGCACACAATGCTCAAGTCTAACATGGTATGTTGTTTGACTTAAATGATGGTGAAATAAAATGGAACATCTGTCTCTCTGGGGCATCTATCATATTACAGCTGCATTCTGTTCTGTATGGGTGCCATATTTATTTATTTATGTTTTAAAAAAACAATGTATTTTATTGTTCTAAACAATAATAAATAAATTTGGAAAGAGCAGCCTTCCAAACATAGCACTCTAGATGGCCGCCTATTTGCCATATCCATAAGGGTGGTCCTACAAAGGGCAAAGCTGAACCTGTGCAGATTAATGCAAGTGAAATTTATTTGACAAATATTTATTTTATTTATTATTTTATTTTACATTTGTTGACCGGGCTAGTCTAACTGGACATATGTCCATTTTCAGTAGAGGCCCGGTGAGAAAAGCTCCAGCATAAACAGTTAAACTGTTAACAATTTATAAAAAGGACATGTATATTAAAATTACAGTACAGAGATAGCATTGTTTATATGAATAAATATAATACAGATTATGGATTATAGACAATATACAAAGGTTTGCTAGGGGAAAAGTAAAGAACGCAACAAAGACAGTGACCTTAATTGACAAAGAGCATTCCTTTAAAATGCACCTACAAGATAGCAATAGTAGCAACCTGCTGGTGAAAACATAATTAGCAGCAACTGAAATAGATTATTATCCGTTGCTGCTAATGAATCCTGCTATACGTAACTGAGTCGGATAATTCATTCAGCAGCATTACATTGATTTAAGCTTTACTGTTAAAAAGACAACTAATTTGGTTGGGTCATCAAGGCAACTGCCTAGTCTGTACCAAAAGTCCTTATATTATACATTATTCAGTCATATTTCAGCAGTGGAAGTTCATCATGAATCTTAATTTATTTGAACTTCACCATAATTTTCAGAAGACAGCAATTCTGGTACAGAATGCCCTGCTTGTCTTGACAATAAAGAGAATTTGAGATTGCAGGTTTTGCTCACAGACTCCTATATGGCCATGTTATAAAAGATATGATGGAGCCTGCTTCAAAGGGTGCACCACTTTCTCCAAAGTTTCTGTACAAAGAAGGTTGGAATATTGCATTTGTCTCCAGCACACAGTAGAACAGGCAGCTTCTCTGAATTTATTTATACAGTGCTATAACAAAAACAATCATCTCATACAGTTTCTCTTCAACTGTATGACTTTTTTGTTTGTTTTATTTTCATTTCTAGAATATATGTGGCAGAGCTCCAGAGTCTAAAGGTTTAGTCCCAATCTGTATGGCATTTACATGTTTATTTATTTGTTTACTGGGTAGGTTGAATGGTTCATCACAGACCCCTTTCAGCCATGACTCAAGCTCACAAAGAGAAAATACAGGCATGCTTACTGAATTACAGTTACAATTCAAAGAACATTTTGAGTGCATTTTTGCTGTATACTGATTTCACAGTTTTGTTAATTATATGTAATAGAAATGTAAATCAGGTTAAAAGATAAGACTAAACCTCATCTTTAAACAAGGAAAGTGAATAAATATCTATGCTTGAAAGTAATAATTTGCTTAGCTGGAGGAAATCTAAACATGTGTGCATCATTCTTACATTGCTTTGGTGGCGGTGGTAGATTATAATAGGACCAATCTGGGCAGCTGCCTGTGGCTCATAGATTAGTGCAGGAGTAGACCACTGCAGCTGCATCTGTTGACACCAGTGAATGCATTTCTATTTACTTATGTTTTAAGTAAGGGAATGTTGTAGTCCTTTAATTAAAAAAAAAATCAATAAATAAACAATAGCCACATCTTGCGAAATCCTAGGGGAAAGACAAAATGTGGCTTTGTGTGAAACAAATTTGAAATATATAACTTTGACAAGTATTATTACTATTAATTGTTTACCACCATCATACATCTGAGGTACGCAGAGTCAACAATGTTGCTATAATTGATGGTTACAGGGACTGTTTGTGTATGCCAATGAATGAATCTGCTGGGTTGCCATAGATATCAGCCATTATTCTATCTTTGCAAGATTAGTGTCCAATTGTATAAAGCAATTTGTTTCAAAATTGAGTCAATGTTCTACCTTATAAACACTGAATAAAGTGCTTATAATTGATGAGTGTGAATATGGAGACTGGTAGGTTATAATGAGAGTAATTCGAATGATCTTTTTATGGTTCAAATAGCCTGAAATCCTCAATCTTGATATTATCTGTTAACAAGTTTTGTTTGAATTCTTCATGGAAATAAGTTCAAGATTATATCTGGGATTCAGAAACACATACCATGAGGGGGAAGCCTTAGCATGCCTATTTTTTTCTAGCTTTGGCATGCCTTTCTGATTCTTAGACTGCTTTGCTGGAGATATTTTCATTTATGGGGACCTCAACAGGGAGGGTGCTCTTGCTGGCAGAGCTGATAAACTAGCACTCTGAGGCAGTGCCTGATGTAATTTAGCCATGTAATCTCCCTCAGAAATGCCAGTGTTTCCAAATTTGTGTGGGAGACCCTGACATTTCTGATGGAGATCACAGAAATAACAGTGTCTCTCAGTTTATGTGGTCAAGCAATTCAGATAATCACTTAGCTATATGAAATTTCATTGTTGGATAAAAAAGGACTATTGTAAACACATAATGGTCACCTATTTACTTATAGCACTACTCCTGGTGCAGGTAAACACAGCAAAAACATATATGTGTCTGTGTGTTTGCAAGTGTATGGACATGTATGAGAGTGTGCATGTGTGTGTGTGTGTGTGTGTGTGTGTGTGTGTGTGTGTGTGTGTGTGTGTGTGTGTGTGTGTGTGTGTGTGTGTGTGTGCCTGGGGGTATGAATGAACCTGCATGAATGACAGTGTTAGTGCATGCAGTGTTTGTGCAGGTGTTTGAATGTGTATCTGCCATAGTAATTGCATGGGTGGTGGAGTTAGGTATGTACTTAAGAGCTGAGATGTGTGCATTTAAGTGGGTTAATGAATGAGTGTTTCAGTGAGTGTGATTAACTGTGATGGGGGTTTATTTATATAAATGTGTATGAGTTTGTCTAGGTCGGGTGTCTTTGCCACTGTGATGCACATGCTAATACTACCATCAGGTCTGACAGTGATTTTGTGGGCTAGTGTCTGATTCACTGTCATGATAATCTGATCTTTCACATTGTAACCATAGTTGTCTTTGAATCACACTTTCTTACCATTATGATAGTTGACCGATTTTTAGTAGGCAATTTCTCCAATTGGTGAGCCCTTTTCTGAGCTTAAGGGTACAACTTAAATCTATTTAATTTACTTTATTAAACAATAACTATAATTTAAGTCAATCAATAAGGGGAATTCAAAAGATAACTTGCATTTATACATGGTCCTAAAAGAGCAATATAATGATGGGGGGGCATGGTTTGAAAATATTCTAGGGCTCAAAGTACACTTAATTTGCCACCTTTTTGCTAACAATTCATATTTATTGAAAAGGTGTTATTTTACATTATCTAGAAATACAACTAATGTTTGTTGTTTTCAGATATCATCAGGGAATTGTTTCCAACAGGCTTTTTCCAATTTCTGAAAAACCCTTATAAGCAATTCTGAATATAGTTGGGATCTGCTTAATGCAACTGCATTCTCTTCATTATTTCTTACAACATAAGTAGAATTTTTCAGAATGTTTAACAGCTAGAAAATGTTATTTGCTGAATAATTTAAAATAATGATAATTACCAAAAGGTTAGCTCAGCCGGTCACTGTAAATCAAAAAAGACCCTTGAAGTAGTAGCTAATGATAGATTCTAAGGTCTGATAAGAAAAAAAATCTAATATAATTAGACTGTTTTGCACACATTGTATGTTATTACATCTTACTATAGTTGCACTCTCTACCATAACCTACACATTCCAATTAATTAAAACTTAAACCTACATTATGTAAATGTTCCTCTACTGCATCAAATATTTTTGGAAACTGTATATCAGATTTAACAATTACTGTAATATTATCTCTATGAAAGGGAAAACTGAAATTGATAAATTAGGCATAATATTCAACCTCATACCTTTAGAGTTATCAGAACTTTCTATAAATATTATATTCATTATTAAACTAAATACAACATAGAAAATAAATACACCTGCTTCATCCTCCTCTGTCGCTGCATTTTCTTCTTAAATAAACATTTATCATCAGCTTAATCCATATATGTGTATAAACATCTATTAGTACCATTTCAATAATACAACTGGTTCTATAACTTTCAACATATTTCTTAAACTACTATTACTGACTGAACTAAAAGCTTTATTCACATCACACTAAAATTAGTAGTCATGTGTTAGTTCTATTGCCTATTATGTCAATAACTTCCTGTATTATTAATAACATCTTGACTATCTTTACCTATTTCAAAAAATATCCTGAAGAATATTTTACAAGACCTTTCTTGTAGAATTTTACAAAGAATTTTATAATAAGTATTGATTAACATTATTGGTTTTTAATTTTTAATATCTTGTTTATTCCCCCGTTTTGAAAATAAATCTCATTTTGGTCAGACATCATGTCTGTGCTGATAACTTTTCTAACCATCCCTTCAAAACAAATAAAAAAAAAAAACTTTTGTTGAACATACATGGAAAAAAAAACCCCGAAGATATCCCATCAGAGCCAAGGGATACATCATGATTTGTCTTTGGCAAGATAGTATACAATTCTACTGATGTCATTTTCTTTCTCCCAAAATATTGTCATTATCAAGCCAAATTATATCCTTATCCTGTATTATTTGAGAATTTTTTTCAACACATTCCTAAATTATAGTCACTACATTTTGAGAAGAGACACTTCACCTTTTCATCTTTCAAACTTTTCATAAGACATGAATTTCATCTGTTTCCAAAATAAAGGTGGCACGTCTTGTCTAATTCTTTTTACCACATACTGATACTGACTCAATAACAGCTGAACTCTTTTTTTGTTAATACATTTAACTTTCTTTTAATGTATTTCCACCAAACTGTTTTATATTCTGATTTTTTTATTATTCTAGAATGTTCATTGCATTTTAAAATAAAATTGTTTAGCAGTGTGTCTACAAAGGGAAAATTAGTAAAATTGTTAAATCCTGTTTGTGTAGCACTTCCAAAACTATATTCTATTCTTATGTACCCACAAACAATGCATTCATTTTTTAATCTCTTTACCTCACCTATAATATTCTTATTCCTTCCTATTTCTATCAAAGTGACCTTATGATCTATAATCTAAACATAAATTAAGTGTGCCTATAATAAAACAAGGAAATCAATATAAGCAACATACTCAGTCTAACTTACTAAAGTACCTTTTTTTTATATTTTGGTCTTCTTAATAACACCACCAATTTTACTTTCCATTTCTTTATATGGCAATTCTCATATCCTAAGATAATTGTTGACTAAAATTAAAGGCTGTAATACTTTAAGAATTTCATTTATTTTTTACACCTGTGGGAGCATACATCACTATTAAATAAATTACAATAAAACAATCTACAAATTACAAAGCATTAACCTGACAGATAAACTTGTACTAATATTTAAGACCTTAAAGCCTGAATTAAGCAAAACTGTTATACCAAAGCAAACATCTTTTACTAAACTGCATATCACTTCCGCTTCCCATAAAATGTTTGTTGTTTGATGTCCATTAAACATCTAACATCTAAAAGTCAAATTCCGTCAGCTTTATTTATTTATTTTGCAAAAATCTAATACGGCAATAAGTTGGCACACATTAATACCATTAATATTTAAACTAACTATTAAAATGTTATTCTTTCCTTTTTTTAATATCTATCTATCTGTCTATCTATCTATCTATCTATCTATCTATCTATCTATCTATCTATATCTATCATCTGTCTATCTATCTATCTATCTATCTATCTATCTATCTATCTATCTATCTATCTATCATCTGTCTATCTATCTATCTATCTATCTATCTATCTATCTATCTATCTATCTATCTTTATGTATGATCCACACTTCAAGTTTCTTTTTCTAACTCTCTTACATATGATACTGCTTTTTTTTCTTCCAAACCATCATTGACAGTTTCTAAACCTTGACTACAACCCCCTTCATGATTTTGTACTTCATTTGTAGGGCACATAATACTATGCATATCATCTTCCACTTCATGCTAATACCTATGCTTATTTTTCCAGAATCTTGTTGAATGACATCCTCTTCATGCATTTTGCCCGTGGTGCATTCTACAAGAATATGTAAACCTATTTCTTCTACTTAATTTATTATCTGGCAATCACACCAGAAATGATCATTACCCTTACTTTCCCTACAATACGTTTCACAATTAACCCTTATATGCCCTGACTCCCCACATTATGTACATTTTCTGTTAGTACAATTGTGTATCAGATGAGTACCATCTCTACAAGAAAAAAAGACACCAATGTTTTGGGATGATTTTTAAAATATACATATGCTCTATGTCCTGCTATAGTAACTACACTTGGAATATGTCAAAATTTCTTTCTACAATTTTCAACACAACCTAAATCTCCAGTGCCCCATTCATACTCTGTATTTCATCATATATTTTTATTTTTTTTATATCAACAACAGATTGACAAGATTGTATAATATGTCTTAATAATTTCTATATCAGTTTTAGCAGTACAAAATTGCAACACTAATGTTACTTTCAAGTTCAACTTCAAAGTATAAAAATCATACTGTGCCCATGATATATATATATATATATATATATATATATATATATATATATATATATATATATATATATTGCTGTATACATTTTTTAGATGTTGGAGCAGTCTCAAAAGTCATATCACAGAAACAATATTTTCCTATATGAATAAATGCATGTACATCTTTAGCTGAAATAGCCAAAGGCATGATAATATAGCCTGAAACTTCATATCTGCCTATGGTAAGTTTTGTCTTAGATAAAAACTGAAGGACTGCTAAAGAAGGCAGCTGTTTTGGAAAAAGCACTTGCGGTATCTGCAATAGAATTTTCACAAAAGCAGAATATGATGCTCTTTGTAATCTCTCAGTATGTTGTGTACTTGCAGTGTACTCCTCCATGTCTCTCTGACAAAACAGGTTAAGAGTATTAAAATCTCCTTTATGCCTGGTCATCAGTTCCTGTATGTCAACATCTCTGGATTGCAAACCCTCTGAAAATATTTTGTCCATTATTTTACTCAGTTACACTGTAACTTCTTTGTTCAGTTCTTCCTCATTTAACATTAACTAAAATGGTTGTATTGTAATATTAACTTCCTCTGCTTTTACAACACATGTTTCAGTCTCTCTGTTCTACTTCCATGTCACAATCACACTATGATCCATTACAACACTTCCTGGAATGAGAAGAGTAGAGGTGCTTTATTAACATTTACATCCATTTTATACCATGCAAAAAGTTTTAAATCGATTACTCACACTCTCATTTGTTATATTCATACTTACAATTATCTGCAAAATATCAGCACAGAAGAATTTGACAATTTTATTTATTTCATTCTTTTTAATTTATATTTACCTTCTACTCTGTCTTTTCTTCCACAATCATCATCTCATTTCAGTTAATACATCATCCACTTCCATTTTCATGTTATATAACAAATTCATGCATCTTTATCAATAGTATGTCTTTATCATACTTCTCATACAATATCATACATTTATGCAATTAAATCCAAACCATCCATGTTCATTTTTAAGTGTTTCCCAAAATTCTTTACTCTTTTCATAATCCCAAAACATTGTATTGTTGTTTCTTCTTCACTACAGTCTACGCATTTTCTTTCCTCTGTCACCTTATATTTTCTATTCACTTTCACTTCTAACTTGCCTAATATAATTCTCCACAAAAAATGTGGTTTCATAAAAATTAAATAAATGCCTTTTTTGCCTTTCATTCCCTTTTTAATCTTCGTTTAGTTTCTTCTAGAAGTACATACACATCCTGAAAAAAATCAGTCGTACCATTTTTTTTTATTTTCCCATCAACCTTACTTACTTTTAACTTTGATGCTTTCATGTTACTATCTTTGTCTTTCATGCTGACTTTTTTCTTTTCCTTTTTTCCTATCATTTTCTTTTGTATTTCTCTTATGTTTATCATTTCCAAAAATAAATACATATATGTTAAATGCACCACTGGATTTTTTTTTTAATTCAAACCACATTCTTCTTTTTGTTATAAATTATCCATCATCTTACTGGGTTCATCCTTGAGCACCAAATAAAGCTAAAAAATTACAAGTATCTAATTTGCCATTTGAGTGTAAACATATACATTCCTCCTAAATATGCTATTTTTTGTCTTTTTCTGAAATGATAAATAAAAACTTTTCCACAAAGCTAACATTTTTATTTGCCCCAATTTCACTTTCCATTGACATACTGTACCTTCATACTTATCAAATGTAATTCCCAAAATCTTTATGTATTTTTTTGTAAAATATTTTCATTTTATTTTTTATCCCACCACACCCCTTACACTTCATTTTATTTAACTGCAGCCCAGCTTTTATAACATCTCTTCAATCCTTAGGACAATCTCAGTTATTCATCACTAGATAATGTCCATATGTCTTACATATTGGTAATATAACATTTCCTTCCATCTCCCATCTTGCTTCCCTCATTTCATCCATACATATCTGTACTACTTCATTTGTTACTAACATGCATATGAGCATACTCATTTGATACCACTGTCTTACTCTTCTTTTAATTCTTATTTTTTCCATCCATTTATCATAACTTGTACCCATGAATTTTCATAACATTTCTTAATTACATTAATATTTTTCTCCTACACCATATGCTTCTAAAATCTGCAACATCATTGCCTTAGCCATTTTGCATGCAATCCATCTTACTTCTTTATTTTCTTTAAGTATTACCTTCACAACTTATTCACTATAGTTAACATTTCTTTCTTCTCTTTTCCTTTTTTATAGTTAATATTCCAGAGTGTTATAGGCCTCCAATGCTTTAAAATTTCTTTCATATTTTTCCATATAAATATTATCACTCTACCACATATACTTCTTCCATTATACATTTTTAATCAATTAGTTAAATATGTAAAAATACATTTCATCTTTCTTTCATATTCTTATAATACTTATAACTTATACCATCTAATATTTTGCTTATCCATTCTTACCTTCTTTTATCACTATCTGTAGTTCTTCTGGACCTATATAATTTTCAAACACATCCTTTACTTTTTGAATATTTTTTTCACATTCCATTCTTTTTGCTCATCCATCTCCTATTTGTCTTACATTCTACAGAAATCTCTACGAACTTCATAATAGCATCTTTATTGTATGTTTGTACTTTATATCTCCTTTGCCATCTAATACAACATCCATCCTTCATTCTCTCATTTTTACCTCTTTTCCAAAATAAAAGAAACCTCATCTTTCTGTATTTTCTTTTAAACAAATATTGAACAGCATTTTTACTTTTTTTCTATTCTTCTCACGTATCTGTTTTCCTATTTCCCTTAGTTGTCACTTTCTTCTTCTATATTTTTCTCATAATTCCATAAAATGTTACTATATTTCTTATTTTAATTCTTCTTTTCAGTTCTAAATATATATTTTTTATTACATTTTTTCTTATAATTAGTCACCACTGTGCATAGTTATGCCATTGCCATGATTACTCCATAATATTTCTTGCTCTATTATCATTTAATACTTGTTTTTAAACTCTGTAGTTAATGTCTTTATCCATTTCCCTCATTTATTATTTTGCTGTCTTCCCCTATACTAGCCCATACTGGTCTATGATCTGAAAGTTCTGCCATCCACCGTTTTACTTCTTTCATGTTTTTACAGTAAATTATATAACCAGTTTCAGTTTTATTTCTCATTTATATGTCCATTTTTTATTATTTCCTACTTAAAAATGTCCACATTTTATTAATTCCCTTCATCAGAAGTATATCAAATATCAAGTATATCAAATATAGCTGGCTCAACCAGCATTCTAGTATCCTGTGTTGGTACCATGAACCTCCCCCTTATGCCCTCAGCTCTTGGACTTGGACTTGGAATTAAAAAAAAAAACTTTACTGTATCTGTATTAAGCTGATCTATTAATCATCTTACTACAGATCCACACCACCTCCAGCTTTTCCAATGGAAAGCAGAGATGCACAACATGGCCCCTTCTCTCCTGCCCAGCAATAAATGTTCAGTTTCTGTGTTCTGCTCTGACATTCCTCCAATTTATTAAAATAAATAAATAAAACATAAAGAAAGAATGTCTTTTTAAAAACTGTAGTAAACTGCTTGAAACAAATATAGTGCAGTTGCTACAGTTTGTACCATCCCTGCACCAAGCTCTTCAGTGCTCAGAGTTTAGTTAAAAAAAAATTTCTAACTTTTAAACTGTAGCAAAATGTCTGCTGCCACACACAGAGATGCAGCATTAAGGTCTGAGTGCAAATGCAATACTGTCTTTCTTTGGATCTACCTGGTTCATCAGATTTATTTATTTTATTTTAAATTTTGTTTTACCAGGATAATCCGACTGAACAGCTTGTGTCCATTTTCAGCGGAGTCCTGGGAGAAAACCTCCAAGAAGTTATTTATTCATTTATTTTATTTTACATTTGTTTACCGGGATAGTCCGACTGGATACATGCCCATTTTCAGCGGAGGCCCAGGGAGAAAAAATCCACATAGACAAACTTACATAGATTACACAGAAGTTAGCAAACATTTATAAAAACAAAGTGATTATATACAGTGGGTTAGTAGTGTTCCCTAGTAGGGACTCACAATTCTCATGGACAGACAATTAAAAGTAAGAGACATCAGATTGGAAGCAGAGCTTGGTGATGTAGTTTAGAAGTTATGATAATTGCAGAATATGCATTTAGTTTATAACTTAATCAGGGTTGGTACATGGGCATAGCTAATTCACTTTGAGATACTGTTTGAGGTTTTTTTTAAGAGACTTTTGGAGGATTGTAGGGTTATATAGTTTGGAAACAAATTCCAGGTTTTGCCAATGAAGTTGGCAAACAGGAATTCACCAGCAGAGTTATTAGCTTTGTGGGTTTGGACCATTAGTTTATCAGCTGACCGTAGGGATCTTTGGTTGCTATATGGCTTAATAATATTTTTAAGTGAGGGGGTATCCTCAGGGTGGTACAAAATTTTGTGCACTATTAGGAGTTGATTGAATTGAATTAAGCTGGGCACATCTAGCCACTCTAGTTGTTTATGGTTCTGGCAGTGGTGTGTTCTATAGGTGGAGCTAGTGGCGAATCTGGCAATATGATTGTAGCTATGGGACAGCTTACCTAGTTCAGATTTGTTGAGGTTTGAGAGTACAGGTGAGGCATATAAAAGAGTAGAGAGTAGGTGTGATTGGGCGATTGCAGTCCTAATCAGTGGGGTTAAAAATGTCTTGTTTCTATACAGTGATCCAAGCTTCTTATTGATGGTCTGTATGGTTTTGTTGACCTGTAGATCAAATTTGAGATTATTGTCTATGATAACCCTTAGCAGTTTGGCGTGATTATCTGGGGAAATAGTTGTACCATTGTTAGCTGTAACAGAGAATGAAAGTGTGGTGGATCTATTAGTGGGAAAGAAGAGTAGAAAGTTAGTTTTATTGGGGTTCAGAAGTAGGCGTTGGTTGGTGAGCCAGTTCTAGATAGTGTTAAATGTATTTTGGGTTAAGATTTGTAAGTCGGATGGGGAGGTGGTTGAGCAGATAAGAGTGGAATCATCTACGTATTGAATGCAGGTGGCTTTAGGGATATCAGTATGGAGGTTGTTGATAAAAATAGAGAAAAGTAGTGGACCTAGTATGGACCCTTGAGGGACACCAACTGTGAGAGGTAACTGGCTGGAGAGTTTGCCCTGCCATAGTACCGCCTGCTGTCTACCAGTCAGGTAGGACTGGAACCACTGGATAGTAGGCTTGTTGAGGGAAATATGTTTTAGTGAAAGAATGAGAAGTTCATGGTTGACAATGTCAAAGGCTTTTGATAGGTCAAGAAAGAGGGCAAAGGTTAGCCTATTGTCATTCCTGTTTTGGTTTATGGCAGTAGTAAAGGAAAGGAGGGCTGAGGTGGTGCTGTAGTATGGCCTGAAACCATGCTGGGAGTCAGATAGTAAGTTATTCTGTGAAAGGTATTGCATTAGTTGCTTGTGTACACATTTCTCCATTATTTTGGCTAGTGGG
This sequence comes from Protopterus annectens, assembly GCF_019279795.1. Taxonomy (NCBI): domain Eukaryota; kingdom Metazoa; phylum Chordata; order Ceratodontiformes; family Protopteridae; genus Protopterus; species Protopterus annectens. Next base: position 1,519,787,078 of record NC_056728.1, read on the forward strand.
GAAAGAATGGCAATGGGTCTATAGCTGGATATGTCTGAGGAACTGCCACCTTTATAGAGTGGGATGATGTGAGATATTTTCCAGAGGGAGGGGATAGCATTTTTGGATAAGGTTCTGTTGGTGAGGATAGATATGGGATATGCAATGGCATCTGCAGCTATTTGTAGGTACTCTGCAGGGAGGAGGTCAGCAGCTTGGGTGGTAGGTTTTAGTTTTTTTAGAAGTGTTTTGATAAAACTTGTGGATATTGGTTGGAAGCTAAATTCTGGGTGATTATTAGGTAGATTAGGCATGTGGTTTAAGTTGTAGGGGGTTAGTTGATTTGCTAGGGATTGGATTGTTTCAGTGAAAAAGTTATTAAAGGCACTAGCTGTGGTCTCTGGGGAATTATGGGTGTAGTTAGCCGGGGTTGGGGTGGTGGAGTGATCTGGACAAAATAGTTGATTTAAGCCTGCCCAGAACTTTTGAGGGTTGTTGTGTTGTTTTTGTAGGAGATTTTGGTAGAAACTTTTTTTTTCCAGTAAAATAGATTTTTTTGTATCATTCCTGAGTTGACGAGATTTTTAGATGGTCAAGTTAGGCTTTGGTTGTTCTCCAGCTGGCCCAGGCTCTGTTTTTAGTTTTGATTTTAGCTTTGGTATCTTTTCTGAGCCATGGTGCTGTATTTGATCTAGTTTTTATTGTACGTGCTGGAGCATGGGAATCAAGGATACTTAGGAATTTAGTGTTAAAGTGATCTATGGCCTCCTCTAATGTTAGATTTTTTTAGTTCTGACCAGTGAGCTACTTTTAATTAATTTTGGAATATAGCAGCATCAAAGTTTTTCCTGTTTCTAAATGTCTTATATTACAATGTTACAATGTTACAAAGTTACAATGTGAATGCATGGTTATTAAAGAATAACTGTAAATAGAATGCTAACATTTTTAGCAGGCATGACAGTTGAATGAAATAAAAGTAGACGAATAACAAATGGTAGAATGCTAACACATAAAAGGCAAAAATAGTAAAATGCAATACAATCTCATAGTACAGTCAGGAGATCACAAATCTTACAGTACTAGTGCAATATATGTACATAAGGTACTCAGAAAAGGTACATATTTACAATATTTAAGAAATATATAATGCACAAAGGTGGACCAAGATGACAATGAAAAATATGCATCAGGGGCCTCAGGGTGTAACCTGCTTACAGTGGGGTGAGGATTCAGGGGGGTCATTGCAGTTGTAAAGAGGGTTAGCATAAAGATGAGATTTAAGGAGGTCTTTAAATGTGGTTGTGCAATTTTGGAGCCTTAGTTCAGGAGGGAGGATGTTCCATGCTTTTGCGACCTCATTGGAGAATAAGGCTTCTCCAGAGCTGTTCTTGTATGGATTGACTTCAATCAGGGCTTTGTTACTGGATTGTAGACCCCTGTTGGAGTTGTGGAAATTTAACATGTCAGCTAGGGCAGGGGTTCTCTCAGGATGGTACCGAATTTGATGAGCTCTGTTTAGTTGGTGGTAGCTTAGTAAGTTTGGAAATTCTAACCAGTGTAATTTAAGTAGGGATTGGCATTGGTGGGAGTGTGATTTAGCACACACAAAATAAATGAATGCAGCTTGGATTAAATGACCCCAGAAAGAAGAAGAAAAACAGTTATAAGCACAAAAGCTTCCAGGTTCATACACTAAATGTAGGAGCTCAGCATAAAAGTAAGTCCAAAGAAAAAATCCAGAATAGAGTTCAGATAAAATCCAGGTAATTTATTAGGTTAGCACTTTCGTGAACATCACATCCACTTCATCAGACCTTACAATAAATTCTGACTTCATAGTATGCTATTATATAAGGCATTCTGAACATTCCTAATTGAATAAATGTTACACCCATTCTTCTTAAAGGTGTCATAACAAATAAATATATATAAAGACATTTAGTCTCTACATATATCTATGAAGTACATCTAAGAAATAAATGCATTTAATTATATGGAGACTATACAAAGTCAATAACTATAACACATATAATAAAGTCAATTTAATGCTAAAAAATTATTTATATCACATAAAACTTCTTCTTCTTCTTTTGGCTGCTCCCGTTAGGGGTCGCCACAACAGATCAACTATTTCCATTTCTTCCTGTCCTCTGCATCATGCTCTGTCACACCAACCACCTGCATGTCCTCTCTCACCACATCCATAAACCTTATCTTAGGCCTTCCTCTTTTCCTATTACCTGGCAGCTTCATCCTTAGCATCTTTTTCCCAATATACTATGCATCCCTTCTCAGCACATGTCCAAACCAATGTAATCTTGCCTCTCTGGCTTTATCTCCAAACCATCCAACCTGGGCTGACCCTCTAATACACTTATTCCTTATCCTGTCCACCCTCATCACACCCAGTGCAAATCTTAACATTTTCAACATTTAAGTTTATGGCAGTGGAAAAAGTTAATGAGAATGAGAGAGGGGGTGATCATGTGAATAGAACTGAAACATCAGAAGTATGATGGATAATACTGCTACAAGCAGACTGGGGTAGTGGTCTTAATGACAGAGTACCCCTTAAACCCATTCTGAAAAATAAGGGTATACATAAGTAAAGTATATAGATAATATGTGACAATTTAATTGATGTATATGGTAGTCAGTATTCATTGTCCATTTTTAAAATTTATTATTTTTTATAATATATCTTATTACAGCAATAATGATAGATACAGTAATGAATATCTGGATGTATTATGTCATTAATTGAAATATATATATATGGCGTTCAATTTTTATGATGAATTTTGATTGATTTTGCATGTTAGTTTTATGTGATATAAAGAATTTTTAGCAGTAAATTGACTTTATTATATGTGTTATAGTTATTGACTTTGTATAATCTCCATATAATTACATGCATTTATTTCTTAGATGTACTTCCTAGATATATGTAGAGACTAAATGTCTTTATATATATTTATTTGTTATGACACCTTTAAGAAGAATGGGTGGAACATTTATTCAATTAGGAATATTCAGAATGCCTTATATAAGAGCATACAATGAAGTGAAAATTTATTGTAAGGTGTGATGAAGTGGATGTGATGTCCATGAAAGCGCTAACCTAATGAATTACCTGGATTTTATCTGAACTCTATTCTGGATTTGTTCTTTGGACTTGCCTTTACACTGAGCTCCTACATTTAGTGTATGAACCCTGGAATTTTTTGTGCTGGAGTGTGATTTAGCATTGGCTGTGAACCTAGCTATGTTGTTTCAGCATGTGGGGAGTTTGTTCAGGTCAGTTTTATTAATGTTAGTTAGAATTGGGGAGCCATAAAGTAATGGTGATAAGAGATTATTTCTGGCTATGGCAGTACTAGACTTGAAGGTTAGGAACTGTTTACTGTGATAGAGGTATCCTAGCTTTTTGTGGACTTTAGAGATGGTTTGGGATATGTGTTTATTGTATTTAAGTTGTTGATCAATTGTGATGCCTAGTAGTTTGGCCTCTACTACTGGGGTGATGGTGTGTTGTTAGCTGAGAGAATGGAGAAGATGGGGTCATTGGTCTTAGTTGGGTGGAATAGCATTAACTGCGTTTTTTGGGGTTTAGCATCAGTTTGTGATTGTTTAGCCAGTTCTCTATCTCAGTGAAGGATTCTTGGGCTTTACTTTGTAGAAGATGGATGTTGGGTGCCGAGCAGATTAGGAGTATCATCTGTTTATTGGACAATATCAGCTTTAGCGGTTGCTAAGTGGAGTTTGTTTGTAAATATGTTAAAGAGAAGGGAGCCTAGGACTGAGCCTTGGGGGACGCCACATGTGACAGGGAGTGGGGGGATAGAGATTTGAACCATTTGACAGATTGTGAGTGATCGCTTAGGTAACTGTTGAACAAGTGGAGGGTGGGATTATTGAGGTAGAATTTGGAGAGGCAGGCAAGGAGTTTATTGTGGGAAACTGTGTCAACCACCTTGGATAAATATAGGAAGATGGCAGAGACAAGTTTCCCTTGGTTCCTGTATGAGTTGATGGTATTGGAGAAGTTAATTAGAGCAGTAGTGGTGCTAATGGATGGTCTAAATCTATGTTGGGTTTTAGATAGTAGGAAGTTGGATAATAGGTGGGTAAGGAGTTGGTGGTGGATACATCTTTCTTTAATCTTTGATAAGGGTGATAGGATCACAATGGGATGGCAGTTGGAGAGGTCAGTAGAGGGGCCACCCTTGTGGAGGGGATGATATATGAGGTTTCCCATGATGATGGAATGGTGTGTTCCGTAATAGATCTATTAATTAGTAGGGAGATGGGGTAGGCAATGGCCTTGGGTGCAATTTGGAGATATTTGGCTGGTAGATTGCTGGTGTGAGCGTGGTTGGTTTGAGTTTTGCTAAGAGTTATTGAAAGGTTGATGTTGGTACTAATTGGGGTAAAGTTACTTTGGCATTTTGGAGGTTCTGGTTGGGTGGTGGGTGATATATCATTTATGAGTTTTGGTATGGAAGAGGTAAAATAGTTGTTGAAGTTTGAGGCTATGTCAAGGTCTGTGCTTTCGATGATTGGTGGTGGTGTAGTTGCTTTTCTGGGCTGGAGAATGCTGTTCACTGCAGCCCAGAATTTATGTGGGTTGTTATGTGTTTTCTTTGTAAGGAAATATAGTGATTTTGTTTGTCCATCTTGACCTGCTTTTTTGCTTTTTTCTTAGTTCAGAAAAAGTTTGTCTAGTTTTGAGTGTTTTGTATTGTTGCCAAATTTTCCAGGCTTTAGCCCTATCCTTTAGTAAGTTATTTGTGGTTTTATCTAGCCAGGGGCAGTGTTACTGAGTACCCTAATTGTTTCGAGTAGGACTAATTGGTTTAGAATTTCTAGGAATGTGGAGTTAAAGTATTCTACTGCATTATCCAGGGGGAGAGCTTTGAGGGGAGCCCAGTTAGAAAATTTTAGGGTTTCTGAGAATTGCTCTGAGGGGAAGTTTTTTTCAGGAATGGGTTTGTAGCAGGGAGGGTGGGTTGGTACATTTAAGCTTGTGCTGAAGGAGGAAGAGTTGAATTGTGGTCACTGAGAGAGCTGGGTAGTGCTCCACATTAGTGTGCAGTGTTGGGCTGGTTAGTGAGGATCCAGTCCAAGGTGGATTCTCTTTTGGTGGTCTTGTCAATACGTGTGGGTGAGTGTATGAGTTGGGTGAAGTTATATAGGTTTATGTGGTTGGTGGCTGTTAGGGAGTGTATACTGTTCCAGTCAATGTTGACATTGCCTAGGACTATAGTTTCTTGGGAGAAGGAGTGGGTAGCCCAGTGGAGTATAGATTCTAGGGTATTAAGGTTTTCCCCTGATGGTATATAGATGATGAGTAAGTTTAGTTGTTTTTTTCTGGTTAAGAAGGAGTTTGGTGAATAAAGTTTCAGCATTGTTAAAATTGGGGGGTTCTTTTTGTAGGAGCTGGACTTTTAAGTTGGATTTGTAAAGAAGGACAATGCCTCCACCTCTTCTATGTGCTCTATCTACTTTTAGTATGTTAAAGCCAGTTGGGGTTATAGAGTTGTCTTTAATATGGGGCTTAAGCCATGTTTCTGTAATGATCATTATATCTGGGTTTTATACAGAAACAGTTGAATGCAACTGTTCTATTTTGTTCATGATACTACAAATGTTTAGGTTCAGTATAAGTATGCCATTGAGTTTATGCTTAAATGAGAGGTTGGGGTTGGGTGGGTTATTGGAGATAGTTGTTGGGCCAGAGTTGGGGTGGATGTCCCCTCCTAGTAATAATTGAGCTGTTATGTTGCTAATGGTGTTAAGGTAGAATACTGCTAAGAAGTGGGTTCTGATGTTGGGGAGTTTTTGGATTGTGAGGTGTAATGAATTAGAGAGGTGAGTTAAAAGAGGAAAGGGTGTTGAGTGGCTGGGTATGTGTTTATATGTATGGAGGGGCTACATGTGGCATGGGGAAAGGTGGGGGATTTGATACAGTGTAGACTGAAGACTGAGTGGTTATAAGAGGTACTGATGGAGATTAAGTAGAGGCGGATGTATAGGGAGAGCAGAAGTATCGGGATGGTATGGTGATGGGAGTGGGGGGGTTGGATCATAGTGTCAATGAGATCTATGTATTGCAGAGAAGTGGGATGGGGAGAGAAGGGTGTGTGCAGTATATGCTTAGAGGAGTAGTAGAATGTGTTTAGAAATGGGTGGGTTGAGAAAAGGGGGGGTGGTAGCTTAGTGGTGTGTGGATGTGGCTATTGTAGAGTTGTGTGCATGTGATTGGGTGGTGGATGTGACAGATGCATCAGGTGATGTGGGTTAAGAATAAATCTATGAGTAGTGGGGGTGGGTGAGAAATGGGGGCAGGGTAGGGGAGTGGAGTGAGCACAAGCATCACCGAGGGTGAATGGAGCCGGGCTGCACCAAGCCATGCAGGTAAGTGACTACAGAGACAATCTGTAATCTTAATGGCAAATGCAATATGGTTAATGGAGGGAACGAAGATAGGCTAGTGATCAAAAAATGGGAAGAATAGTCTTGCCAGGACCCTAATAACTTTCAATAACTTTCCAGGGTCAAGGTTAACAGGTAAAAACTGAAAATTACTGGACTGAGGTGGGGGGCAGACAGAGAACACACAGCTTAGAGGGCTACAGTAAGGGTCCTAGGCTTAGTTGGATAGCTAGTAGGGAGTGGGTGGGGCCTGCTGCTAGAAAACACTTTCCCACTGCCAACCCTGGTGGAGTGCTAATAATAGGTATGTGTAAAATTAACTTTTTATTTTGCTTGAAACTAGGAGCCTGAGTGGTTGCTTGTTCATAGGGCTGTAAGCAGGAGGTTGCTTGTTGGAACTTGGGACCTGATGTGGTTTTCTTTTTCATGCTCTGTGATTACAAAGATGGAGAAATGTCAGTATTAGGTAGGGTTGTTTAAAAAAGCAAGAGAAACAACAATGAGTTGTAAGGTCAGATTAGACTACTAAAAAGTAGGAAGAGGACAGAGCTATGGGTGGTCCATAATACAACTATCGGACCTGTGGGGAATGACTAGAAAAATTACCTTAAAGCCTCAGTTGGAACAGATAATACAGTATATGTGCCTTTCTGGCCAATAGATGGCGTATATTGGGCAAGTTTTAATGTAGGTTAACTGCAGTGACCAGAACAAGTAAAGGCCAGTGAGCCACTTTTTTAGCATAAATATTATAAAATAGTAAAACTTTGTCACTTTTTAATATAAGACAAAAACTACTGCGTGTTTGAGTGGATGGGCTATGCAGTATTAAGCTACAAACAGTAAAAGCTCATAGCATAAATATTATTAAAATAGCAAAATGTTGTCACTTTTAATATAAGACAAAAGTTAAAATTTACTTGAGTGGATGAGCTGTGTAGTATTAAGCTACAAACAGTAAAAGCTATCAGTACTCATGTCCCTAGTCATCCAATTTCCAACTCTGTAACAGTTATTTCATTTATTTTTCCTTCCTTCAGTAAGATGTCTCCTGTTGCTTTCTCCATCTCTGTTGTGCTCTTCTTCATGTTGGAATAACAAGAACTACTTTAGTAACCCTCTGGCACCACCTAGTAAGTCCAAAGAGTCTTCACTTCCTGTACTGCATAGGAGTTCTTTATTTATATACAAAAAAACTCTTATTTACAAAATACTTACATATTTACAAATATTTACAAATGCACAAATATATAGACACATAAAACTGCTTGCCCATATTCATAATTTCCTTTACAATCGTACAAAATTTTCATCCCTATTGGACCTTGACTCCTTTTTCCATAACCATCATCTGATTGCACTTAATATTGTTGCTAAATCCATTTACCATTAAAAATAATTTCATTTATTCTTTCATTCTATACAACCCACATAAAATAAAATAACTTTTCATCTATTATTTTAACATATTCTTTACTTCTATTCTTATAATATCCATATTTAATGGTATCCCTGTTTATTTTATCCACTTCCTTCATATCTTTGAAAAAATCCTCTTTACATAGTTTTCCTGATAACTTTTTTACTCTTTTACATTTCAAAACCACATTGTTGTAGTTTCTTCTTCTTGACAATGCAAACATATTGTATCTCGTTTCTTTTTATATGATGTATTTCTCTTTACTAGCAGTTTATCTATTACCAATCTCCACAAACATCTTGACATTCTTGTTTCTGATTTCATCATTTGATTCTTGTTTTTATAGCTTTAATTTTTTCATCTGTTAGATTTTCCCATGGTTTTACATAATAATGTTTTATAATTGCATTCTTATACCTTACCTTTCTATAATTTTCTATATTATCAATTTTTATTTTCCACAAAAAATATCTTTTGGTATCATTTTATTTCTTCATTTATATACTATTTTTCTCTTTTATGTTTTTACCATATCCCCAAATCTGTCACAATTATATGTATACAATTATACTACTAATCTCTTATCATTTTCATTTATCCACTTTATCGCTTTGTACAAATTTAATGAAGCAGCATGTGCCACTGCATTAATTAACCCTAAACTCCTTCCTCTTTATTTGCATACAAAACTCTTCTTTTACTGGGTTTAATTTAGAACCTGATTCTTCTTCTTCTTCTTCTTTCGGCTGCTCCCATTAGGGGTCACCACAGTGGATCATCTGTTTCCATTTCTTCCTGTCTTCTGCATCTTGCTCTGTCTCATCAACCACCTGCATGTCCTATCTCACCACATCCATAAACCTCATCTTAGGCCTTCCTCTTTTCCTGTTACCTGGCAGCTTCATCCTTAGCATCTTTTTCCCAATATACTCAGCATCCCTCCTCAGCACATGTCCAAACCAATGTAATCTTGTCTCTCTGGCTTTGTCTCCAAACCTTCCAACCTGGGCTGACCCTCTAATATACTTATTCCTAATCCTGTCCACCCTTATCACACCCAGTGCAAATCTTAACATATTTAACTCTGCCATGTCCAGCTCTGACTCCTGCCTTTTTGTCAATGCCATTGTCTTCAACCCATATAACATAGCTGGTCTCACTATCCTCTTGTAAACCTTTCCTTTCACTCTTACAGGTACTCGCCTGTCACAAATCACTCTTGACACTCTTCTCCACCCACTCCATCCTGCCTGTACTCTCTTCTTCACTTCTCTTCCACACTCACCATTACTCTGAACTGTTGATCACAAGTATTTAAACTCATCCACCTTTGCCACCTCTACTCCCTGCATCCTCACCATTCCTCTATCCTCCCTCTCATTCACACATATATATTCTGTCTTAGTCCTACTGACCTTCATTCCTCTTTTCCCTAGAGCATATCTCCACCTCTCCAGGGTCTCCTCCACCTGTTCCCTACTCTCACTACAGATCACAATGTCATCTGCAAACATCATACTCCATGGAGACTCCTGTCTGATCTCGTCTGTCAACCTGTCCATCACCACGGCAAATAAGAAAGGGCTCAGAGCTGATCCCTGATATAATCCCTCCTCCACCTTAAACGCATCCATCACTCCCACTGCAGATCTCACTGCTGTCACACTACCCTCGTACATATCCTGTACCACTCTTACATACCTCTCTGTCACTCCCGACATCTTCATACAATACCACAACTCCTCTCTAGGCACCCTGTCATATGCTTTCTCTAAGTGCACAAAGACACAATGCAACTCCTTCTGATGTTATCTGTACTTCTCCATCAACACTCTCAGAGCAAACATTGCATTGGTAGTGCTCTTTCCTGGCATGAAACCATACTGCTGATCACTAATCATCACCTCCCTTCTTAACCTAGCTTCCACAACTCCTTCCCATAACTTCATGCTGTGACTGATCAATTTAATCCCTCTGTAGTTACTACAGCTCTGCACATCACCCTTATTCTTAAAAATCGGTACCAAAACACTTTTTTTCCATTCCTCAGGCATCCTCTCACTTTCCAAGATTACATTAAACAGTCTAGCTAAAAACTCCACTGCCATTTCACCTAAAGAGCTCCATGCTTCCACAAGTATGTCATCTGGACCAACAGCCTTTCCATTCTTCATCCTCTTCATAGCTATCCTGCTTGCTAATCCATTGCACTTCCTGATTCACTATCACCATATCATCCAACATTCTCTCTCTCATTTTCTTCATTCATCAGCCCCTCAAAGTACTCTTTCCATCTGCTCAACACACTCTCTTCACTTGTGAGTACGTTTCCCTCATTATCCTTTATCACCCTTACCTGCTGCACATCTTTACTAGCTCAGTCCCTCTTTCTAGCCAGGTGGTACAGGTCCTTTTCTCCCTCCTTAGTGTCCGGCCTTTCATACAACTCTTCATATGCCTTATCTTTAGCGTTTGCCACCTCTCTCTTTGCCATGCACCTCATCTCCTTATACTCCTGTCTACTTTCTTCGTCTCTCTGACAATCCCACTTCTTCTTCACCAACTTCTTTCTCTGTATACCCTCCTGTACTTCCTCATTCCACCACAAGTTCTCCTTGTCCTCCTTCCTCTTTCCAGATGTCACACCAAGCACCTTTCTAGCCATCTCCCTTAATAGCTTTGCTGTAGTTATCCAGCTATTCGGTAACTCTTCGCTGCCACCAAGTGCATGTCTTAACTCTTCCCTGAACTCCACCTCACAATTACCCTTTTTCAATTTCCACCATTTGATCCTTGGTGCTGCCCTCACACTCCTCCTCCTCTTCTTGATCACCAATGTCATCCTACAAACCACCATCCTATGCTGCCTAACTACACTTTCCCCTGCCACCACTTTACAGTCTCCAATCTCCTTCAGACTGGCCCTTCTACATAAGATATAATCCACCTGTGTGCATCTTCCTCCACTCTTGTATGTCACCCTATGCTCCTCCCTCTTGTTAAAATATGTATTCACCACAGCCATGTCCATCCTTTTTGCAAAATCTACTACCATCTGACCTTATGCGTTCCTTTGCTTAACACCATACCTACCCATCACTTCCTCATCCCCTCTGTTCCCTTCACCAACATGTCCATTGAAATCTGCTCCAGTCACCACTCTCTCACCCTTGGGTACGGTCATCACCACTTCATCCAACTCACTCCAAAATTTTTCTTTCTCATCCATTGCACACCCAACTTGTGGAGCATATGCACTAACAACGTTCATCATTACACCATCAATTTCCAGCTTCATAAACTTCACTCTATCCGACACTCTTTTCACCTCCAAAACACTCTTAGCATACTGTTCCTTTAGGATAACCCCTATGCCATTTCTCCTCCCATCTACACCATGATAAAACAATTTGAACCTGCCTCCAATACACCTAGCCTTGCTCGCCTTCCATCTGGTCTCTTGCACACACAATATACCAACCTTCCTTCTGTCCATCATATCAGCTAGCTCTCTCCCTATACCAGTCATACTGCCAACATTCAAAGTTCTGACCCTCACTACCACAGTCCTAGCCTTTACTTGCCTTCAGGCATGCCTTCCCCCTCTTCTCCTCCTTCGGCCAACAGTAGCCCAATTTCCACCAGCACCCTGCTGGCCAACAGTACTGGTGGCGGTTGTTAATCCGGGCCTTGACCGATCCGGTATATATATCTGTACTGTTGTCTGCATTCATGATTTGGCAAAATTTTATGCCAGGTGCCCTTCCTGACACAACCCTCCCCATTTATCTAGACTTGGGACCGGCACAAAGAAATGCACTGGCTTGTGCATCCCCAGTGGCTGGGTTAAAAATTTAGAACCTGATATAAATGGGAAAAAAAAAATATATATATATATATATATATATATATATATATATATATATATATATATACGTCTGCAATACCTCCTTTTCAAATAATGTTGGAAATATAAATAAATTTGCCAAGTATGGTACTTCTCCATAAGTAGTGAATTTATCAAATAAGCCTTTTTTCTGAATAACTTATATATTCTCCTGTAAAGACATATTTGTTTTATCTCTTCTATTGTTTTCCCATTGAGTTCTTATTATATCTTTATTCCCAAATTTTGTACCTAACACAGAAATTTTTTCATTGTAAAATATATGCCCTGTATTTACTACAATGCCTAAACCTTTACTTGGCTTAACCAGCCATTTACATGTATTTTGCTTTATTATTATTATACACTGAAAAACATAATTTCCTAACATTCTCTTATATTATTTCATTATTACTCATAACATTTCATGTCCAGTTTTATCAAATGCCTCATTAAAGTCTCCTATCATGATTTTTGCTTCTTATTTTCTATTGATAATATCATCCACAGTCTCTCAATACTAATTCTTGACAGGCCTTCCCCTTTATACTGTACATGCTATCTTCCATAATGTTTTCCATTTTAGTTTCAAATTTCTTTTGAATTATTTTCATAAAGAACTTATCATCATTATTATTGGATACTATCAGTCTCCAGTTTTGTAATTGCCTTCTATTTCTTTCTTCCATATGAATTTGAGTATTCCACTACGAAATTGTTTATACATAAAACCTTCATTTAACCATTCATTCAAAATCTTTCAAAATGTATGTATATTTTTTGCAAATGTCTTACATTTGTTATACATTTCATACCCTATTCCATCTGGTCCTGCAACTGAATCTATATTTACTTGTCCTAATAATTTTTCTAGCTCATTTAAAGAAATCTCCTTTTCCAGCTCTTTATTTTCTTTTTCCCTTAGCTGTTTTACTTTCATTCTTTTTGTTAACATTTCTTGTACATGTTGTACTACACTATGCACAATCCTTTCCTGAGTTCTTTCTATTTCTCCTTTTACATTTGTTTTATTTCTCATTACACTACCATTTCCTTTACTAATCTGTTTAAGTAACTCAATGCTTCTTTTCTTTTCTGTGTAAAAATATCTTTGCTTATATGATCACTCTTGTATCTTTTCTTGATTTCTTGGATAAAATTATTTTTCTTTGTTAAAGTAATTTGTATCATTATGTTCTAAGTCTTCCAATTCATCATTATATGTTCTTTTATATTTTTCTTTCTCTACTTTTCTCACATCATATTGCCACCGTAAAAAAAAAATTTATATTTTTCCTTAAATATCATCCACCATCAGACTGAATTATAACATTTTCTCATGGTAATATTATCTTTCCATCACTGCATTACTAATCTCTTTTCTTCTTCATTCTATGTTTTCTCATTTATCCTTTTTATTCATTTGCCTATTTTTACATATTGCTTGTTTTCCTTTATCTGTAGCCATATTGCAAGATGTCAGAAAATCATGTTTCAGATGTATCCCCATCTCCAATTACTGGGCCTTATGATACTATAAAATAATTTATTTAATTTCTGTGCATATCCCTTTTGTAAGTCCATGACTCTTTGCTCAAGAGTTTAAACGTACCACATCTTGTAACATCTAACATTTTTCTGATAGCATTTCCTTTTTGTGCTTGCTTCTTAAATCATTATTAAATTCTCCCATTATTATAATATTCATATTTATCACTACATAGTCTAAAATCTGATGAAATCGTTTTTTTTTCCTTTCCTTCAGTTACTAAAAGCATATAATGTTACAATTCCATATACTCTTTCTTTCCATTTTAAATCTTCAATGTTTGCTGAAGTTACACATACCCCAGGATTCAGCAAGCTCTGGTGTGCAGGAATAGTGCAGGAGCTGCTGGAGGCAATATGGCTGCCGAGAGATCCAGGAACAGGCTCCCAGGATGTGCACGAGCGGTCCTGCGCTATTCCTGCATGTTCACAGCTCCTGTATGCTAATTACCCCATTTGTAGGTGATAACCATGCAAATGAGGTGAATTAGCAATCCAGGAAGCTGTCAGCCTTCCATGCAGGATTAGTGCAACCTGCAGAAATGCACTCGGTTAGTAACTGAGTACATTTCTGCAAACTAAAAAATGGAGCCATGACAGCTCCAAATAAAGGGTGTATATAATGTGGAAAGCATGCCAATGGCCATATATATGGTCACTGACATGGAAAACAGTTGCAAAAAAAAAAAAACTTTTTTTGGCTGATTTCAGGTGTTTAAGCATAGGGCAGTGGAGCACAAATGAGTTCAGTCAGAAAATAAAAGTAAAACCATGAAAAAGGCATTTTCTGCAAAATCACAATTTTGACATTATAGTCAATGGCAGGCAGAAGACAACAAGGCCAGTGAATAGTGGTTGCTAAGGGGGAAGGCTCAATGTGGGACTTGTAACTAGGCATTAGCAGGCAATTCTATGCAAATGAGGGGAATGATACGGAATCACAGATTTCCCCTCATGGCTAGCCTGCACCCAACCATGTAGGTGCAGGAAAACCATGGTGCAAGCTTAAGAGTTAGCTGACATCATAGAGGGGTGAGTCAGGCATACTGTAAGCTTATTGGAACTCCATGACTCAGGTTTTCCCTTAGCTTAGCAGAGCTAAGGAAGGGGTTGTGTCTGAAGCTGTCAAGCACACTTTACATTGCCTAAATGGGTGTGTGCACCATGCACTGGGTTTAAAAAAAAAAGTAAACCAGGAAATAGCAGCGCCATTCACATCTGAGCACTGGGTTTGTTCAGTGCACCTCAGGGTTTAAACAGGAAGGCAATGGGAAGGGAAAACAGCAGTAGGAAGGTAATCAAGGAGAACTATCATAGCTGGCAGGTGAAATGTATCAGAATCAGTCAATTACACAGGCAGCAGCCCAGCACACTAATATAAACTATGCAAACACCTTTGCCACTATTTTTTCCCACAAACTCTACACCATTGGTGTACACAAACAGGAACATTTTACCTAACAAAAGCAACAAAATGATTGGGGCTGCATTTTCTCTCATAAATCAACATGTGGAAGAGGCTGAGGGTAGTGAGGATGAGAAAGCTAATGACTAACCCACAGTGAGGAGAAGTAGAAGAGTGTACAGACCCAGGGTAATCTACCTGGGGCTACATGAGCTGGAGATGGTGGAGCACTACAGAGTGGACAGGGACCTCCTACAGAAAATTGTTGAGCTGTGTCGGCCACGCCTCATACATAGAACCAACAGAGAGGAACCCATCCCAGTAGATACCAAGGTATGTGTAGGCTTAAGAATACTAGCCACAGGTAACTTCCAAAGGCCAACTGAGGATATCATGAGGATCTCACAGGCATCAGCATCCAGGGTACTCCACCAGTTCCTGGATGCCATGTAAGCACATGCTGGTGAGCACATATATTTCCTCAATACACGTGCGGTGTTGGCCAGCAATATGCGTCTCTTCCACCAAATAGCAGAATACCCTGAGGTAGTGGGTGCTATAGACTGCATGCACATACACATCAAAGCACCACCCATTGAGCAGGGTAGAGTCTACATAAACAGCAAGGTCTTCCCCTCCATCAACTGCCAGGTCATGTGCGATGCCCAGGGCATTATAATGAATGTGTTGCTGGCAGCCCTGGAAGCTACCACGTCTCCCACATCTGGCATATGACGCAGCTGTACCAGAGATTTGCCAATGAGGACATCCCATATGGCCACCTAGTGGGGGATGCTGGTTACACACTGGAGCCATGGCTGATGACACCCATCAGAAATGCACACACACCCAAACAAGAACTCCGAAACGCACAGAACAGAATCATAATAGAGTGAGTGTTTGAAATGCTCAAGTCAAGATTCCAGTACCTGGACATATCTGGTGGAGTCTTGCAGTATTCACAAGCTACATGTACCCAGATTGTCATTGTATGTGCCATACTACACAAAATGATCCTGCGGAAACAGCTGAAGCAGGAACAGCATGGGGCAGGGCCACACAGCCCCCCACCATTGCCAAGGCCTGCACAGGCATAGAGTGACTTGGAGGAGGAACAAACTGAGCCTGCCCCAATAGGCAGAAGGAGAAATGCCCAGTATGCCCAGGCCTTGGCAAAGAGGCAACGCATAGCACATGCACTTACATGGTAAGAACCCATGGAAGGACACAATTCACTCCAACTCACACATACAGTAAAAGGGATGACAGACATGACACTACCTGTGCTTAACCATGTATAGGGAGTGTACTATGTGCATCCTACATAGTCCGCCCTCCAGCACTATCCTCAATACTGGCACAGTCACAAGGTAAGTCTCGCTCAATATCAATTGCTGAATGGAATAGTATGTTCTGCTACCTGTATCTATGGTATGGATGTGCGCATGTTAGGGAATCGGGTGGTTGAATGGGATGCCAGCAGATAGTAGACACCTATATCGGCAGCATGAAATCCTTAACAAATACTGTTGTCAACATTGTAGGCAGTACTAGACAAGGAGACAAAACCCACTGCAGGACATGTGGTGGGCAAATGTGTGTCCATAGGACACACACATATGCATGTCAGTGTGGCTCACATACCCAACAACAGTCTCAGCCAGCAGGACTGGTGGAGACAAACACAAAGAAAGGCTGGGCCTCTGATTGGTGGCTATGGAGACCTACACAGAGAGACTAAAACAGTTCAGGCAGTGGGATGTTAGTTCTGAAGGGTAAGAAGTCTGAAACTGAAATGTAGGTCAATAAAACCTAAGAACTGTAGTACACTGATATGCCTCTAGTCTGCATGATAGGTCAGAATACAGAATGAAATGGAGTACCTGAAATACCAGTACAGTCATAGCAAATGTGTACAGTTGCCAGTTGTGTCTGCCCACCCCCCACAATCCTATGTAGAAATGTAGTAACATGTATGTGTAGGTATAATGACAGTGGAGCACAGATTACCTGAGCTGGCCAAAGAAGCAGGATAGATTGTAGCACATGTACAATATGCAGGGCTGTGTGTGTTAGGTTGGTGTGTGTTGTATATTGTGTGAAAGTGGTCAGCATGTAGGCATGGTGGGTTGCGTCCTGGTGGCCAATGGCCAGGACTGTTGATGACAGGGCCAAGTTCTCACAACTGCAGTGCCAAACACAATGCATCCCAGCAAGACACATTCCAGCAGTAATCCATACTAATTGTTCAGCTGTAATATCTGTCACCATCTGAAAGATGGACATGGCATGAATGTGGGCCCAGACATACAAACAGTACATAGATGGAAGTACCCTAAACAGAGAGTGTATAAAATGTTACTGTCAAATGGACACACCTTTGGAATTGTACATACAGGTTAGCAGCACATTAGTTGGCTGTGTAGTATGGAATACTGATGTCATCTTGCCAAACATTGGCAGACCACAAAAGGCACAGGTATGAAGTACTGAGAAACTGCTGATGTCCCTGTACAAGCCAGCATAAGTGGAATGCCCCACATATATCTGTGAGTCAGCTGCAAATAGCTTCCATAGCACACATGCACCCAGCTCACCCCACCATCAGCCACAGGTACCTCACAGGTCTTATCCCTGCTGTTGGGAATGAGTATAATATGACCCCCACCTCTGTATGGGAATAGCCACAGAATTCAGCATGTTGAAGAGGTGTCCCATGCAGTTGTGCCCTAAGCTGTAAGCAGCACCCTGCCAGCATCCACAACAATGGATCAATAAGGACAGAAACTATTGACATTAATACCTTGCACACCTACCCTGTCACCCCAGAGGAATATAGTGGCTTGCAGCCTGGGACTGTAGGAGTGACACAATGCACTGACCTGCTACAGATGGCCTGCATCACTACCAAATCACTTAAACTCCTCTGTCAAAGACCTGTGTCTCACCTGTAGTGCCGATGTATGTTATTTCATGGACTCCCAAATAACAACATAACATAGTCCACAGAACCCAAATGCAAGGCCATGTTGACATATCCCAGCAGCATGTCCACCATGTCCCACTGCATGAAATGTGGACCAACCCCTAAATACTGCTGGGATGAAGTTATAACTATAGGGATACTTATCAGTAAACGTTTGCATAATGTTCGGAAGAGGTTAAAATAACAGAGGGGGGGGTAGAAGCATGGACGCCATGGAGTGTGTGAAGTCTGAAACTCAGCTGTGTGCACATACTATCCCTGCCTGCAAACACAGGAATAGGTGGCTACAAACCTGCTCACAAACCACAATGTGAAGGGTTATTGACCAGAAATATGAGCCCTCCCTCTGGATAACCTGTGTGAATCTGTGCAGCTGTGAGGTATGGCCACAGCAGGATATGGCCATACTGTCATGTTGATGGATGTACAAGCATGGGGTCCTCAGGCACCACAGTACCAAGGTGTTGTACCATTTACACAGACCCATCAGCAAGTGTCTGCAGCTCCCCCTCCAGAATGGCATGACTGTGCAAGAATACGTATGCTGCAGACCACAATACTGGATACAGCTTCATTCATCCTGTGTTCCCCAGGAAATTACTGCAAGCAAATTACCTGTCAGTAGTTGATGACATAAAACATCATAGTGTAAAACAGTACATACATCTGAATATCTCTGCTAACACCAAACCATGTAGCAGAAGCAGCACAGACACAATTACTTACAGTAACCCACTATCTTTTGCCCATTGTGACCCCATATTTTTAACCGATCTACAGATATCCTGCAGAAACAGGTTGCTAGCTGTAGGTGTAGACCACAAAAGCCTGCACTGGAGTACAACCTACCTGGAATGGATTCACCTATTCAGTATAGAAGGTCATACTGAGCATGCTCCCACACCGACAAGTGAAGCCCATGTCCGACAACAAAATACTGAAAGGTCATACTGGGCATGCTCCCACACTTAGAGAAATGAAGCCCATGTCTGGAAACAACAGTGGACTATACATATCTGACAGTCACAGATGTTTGTCCACACACTCCACATTGAGCACCAGTCATGCTTTGCACACACATCAGATAGGAATACACACATATCCAAGGACAACACACTATAATAGGTCAAACTATAAATACATAATGCTATAGTATGCTTTACTAGTTAAGTAGGAGTTTTAATCCCAAACATGGCAAAGAGCTTCCCATCATGAGGACTGTCCCACCCAGCACACATCCATTGCCTACTTTGGCAAGCCTGATGTGATGTCAATCACTGTAGACATTTTATTCTAGTATCCCTCAGCACTATAGTGTCTGTGATGCTTGTGATAACTGTGTAACATGACTGTACAAGTCAGTATTCATCTAGCAGTTTTAATCCCAGACATGGCAACTATCTGTGTTTGTCTGTGGAGGAGTCATGCTTTTGAGGCTATCCACAGTCACTACAATTTCCATTGCCCTACTTTGGCAAGCCTGATGATGTTATTCTCCTTGAAATACACCTTTGGTGAAAGAATAACTCTGTAATCTCTGTGCCGGGTGCTGTAATTGTGTGATGCTGTACTGTGATGTACTAGTTAGGTAGGAATTCGAATCCCAGACACAACAACTGTAAAACTCTCTGTGTGTCTGTGTTTGTTTGCCTATGTAGGGATCAATGCTTTTGAGGCCATTCACAGTCACTACACTTTCCATTGCCCTACTTTGGCAAGCCTGCTGATGTCATTCACCTTGAAATACACCTTTGGTGAAGGTGTAGACTTGTTATCTCAGTGGTGTGTGCTATTACTGCATAATGTTGTAGTGTGATGTACTAATTAGGTAGGAGTTCTAATCCCAGACATGGCAACTGTAAAACTCAGTGTGTGTTTATTTGTCTGTGTAGGGATCAATGGTTCTGAGGCCACTCACAGTCACTGCACTTTCCATTGCCCTACTTTGTCAAGCCTGCTGATGTCATTCACCTTGAAATACACCTTTGGTAAAGAAGTAAGCCTGTAATCTCAGTGGCATGTGCTATAACTGTGTAGTGTGATGTACTAATTAGGTAGGAGTTCTAATCCCCCACATAGCAACTGTGAAACACTGTGCATGTGTGTTTGTTTGTCTGTGTAGGGATCAATGTTTTGAGGCCATTCACAGTCACTACAGATTCCCTTGACCTAATTTAGCAAGCCTGCTGATGTCATTAATCTTGAAATACACCTTTGTTGAAGGAGTAGCCCTGTAAGCTCCATGAGATCTGTGGCTCATTCTATAACTGTGTCATGTAATGTACTAGCTTGATAGGAGTTCTAATCTCAGACATGGTAACTGTGAAACTGTGTGTGGGTGGGTGTGTGCATTTGTTTGTCTGTCAGTATAGGGATCAATGTTTTTATGGCCATTCACAGTCACACTTTCCATTGCCTTACTTTGGCAAGCCTGCTGATGTCATTCACCTTGAAATACATCTTTGGTGAAGAAGTACCCATGAAAGCTCCGAGGCCCATGCCAGAACTGCATAATGCTATATTGAGATGTACTAGATAAGTAGGAATTCTAATTCCAGACATGGCAATTGTGAAACTGTGTGTGTGTGTTTGTCTGTGTAGGATCAATGCTTTTGAGGCCATTCACAGTCACTACACTTCCCATTGTCCTACTTTGGCAAGCCTGCTGATGTCATTCACCTTGAAATACACCTTTGGTGACAGAGTAGCCCTGTAACCTCCATAAGCTCTGTGGATCATGCTGTATCTCTGTAATGCTGTTGTGTAATTTACTAGCTTGATAGGAGTTTTAATCCAAGACACAGAAACAGTGTGTGTGTGTTTGTCTGTATAGAGATCAATGCTTTTGAGGCCATTCACAGTTACACTTTCCATTGCCCTACTTTGGCAAGCCTGCTGATGTCATTCACCTTGAAATACACCTTTGGTGAAAAAGTAGCCATGTAAGCTCCAAGGCCTGTGCTATAACTGCGTAATGCTATAGTGAGATGTATTAGTTATGTAGGAGTTGTAATCCCAGACTTGGCAACTGTGAGACTCTATGTGTTTGTGTGTGTGTGTGTGTGTGTGTGCGTGTGTGTGCGTGTGTGTGTGTGTGTGTGTGTGTGTGTGTGTGTGTGTGTGTGTGTGTGTGTGTGTGTGTGTGTGTGTGTGTGGGTTGTCATCTGTATCCTGTGTGGAGGTAGGTGTGACTGTGTAATAACAGGACTCATTGTGGGGTCAGTTTTGCATATTTCTTATATGGAGGACCTATTATATTTTACAATGTCCACCTTACACGGAAAACATATGTCAAACAGCAGAGAGGCTGGTGTAAACAATCCATACCCCTACATGTGACATTATGGATTGGGGAACAATATAGGCAACCCCTGTATTAGCCGGAGAAAACTCTCCACCCATGTCTCATACACAAACACACTTGGCTAGGCAACAACCACTATGTTGGTAGTTCCCTGCATATTGCCCACAGATGGTAACCATGGTGTGATTGCAGTGGACTACAGAGGACATGGCACCCTGTTCCATCCCTACAATAGGCAAATTATTGCATAAAGTGGTCTTTTGCTATGTTCCCCACTGGACGCCTGCAACAACTGTAGAGTTAACAAATGTAACCAACAAAGGGAATATCATGCCTTATACACCTGCCTTGTATGGACATATACCACTAACACCAGTGAATACCTGTATCATGCTGTTAATGTAGGTGCAGGATCAACTTGAGTTCCATTGCCAGTTATCACCATATGAGGTTAGGAATGCCACATCAGATGATAGCAATCTGTCCACATAACATGCCCCAGACACCCCAGGTGCAGGTCCACATGTCACAGAACATGCATGTGGGATATGTGCACATCCCGGACACCGTCCATGTTATGGAATATAAAACACATACATGGCAAGCATTGCACAGCACTGGCCACCCACGATAGTAACCCAGATGACTTAATGGTGAATACAATACCCACCTGTGTGGGCCAATCCAGAGACTACACCCCTGAGCAACACTGCAGACCATTGTCATGTGGCCTGATGCCAAGGTATACCCTTTGCCTAGCCTTGTACAGCCTTCTGACACAGTCAACCACTACACAACTTTGAAACAATAAACCCATGCATGTCAGTACTGGCAAACTTGTGTCTGTGTGTGTGTGTGGAGATTAATGATTTGGAAGCCATTCACACTCACTACACCTCCCATTGCCCTATTGAAGCATGCCTTCTGATGTCAGTCACCTTGATACATCCTTTGCCCATATATCAGCCTGATAACCTCTGTGGTGCATGTGATACCTGAGTAATACTGTAGTGTAGCAAACAAGTTATTTAGGAAGCTAATTCTGACCCTGCCAACTATGATAATGTGTGTGAGTCCCTGACAGAGTGTAGGTGCGTCGTCCTTGACACTTGCTTTTGTGGACAGGCACATGTACTACACCTACCTTATTCCTCCTTTATCACTGTTGCTGATGTCACTCACCTTCAAATATACCTTTGGACAGCTCTCCAAAATGTAAGCTCTGTGGCGCATGTAATAACTGAATAAACATGTAGTGGCATTACATAGTCAGGCAGGGGGTTGAAACCCTATACTGGTGAGTGCATGACACAAACATATCTAGCTTTTACTATCCTACCCCCTTCCTTTCTTACTTTGTCTCTGTCTGTCTCTCTCACTCCCTCTCTAATGGATGTGGAGAAATATGATTGCTTTGCTTAGGCAGCAGCTTGTGTTTTTTAAGTGATGCTCATGATCAGCTGATGGCCTGTGCATGAATTGCAGCCCCTCACTAGCTCTTTGCATGTGGAACAGCTGTGGTAACATTCCCATAGTCAATTGCATGGAAACACACTCCTATAACTAGGAACATCATGTGGGTGTTGGCCCTTTTCATTCACTGACAGCAGGACTCCATGTCAATTTTTGGCAAACAGCAGCACAGAAGGTAGTGTGATATACCTCTTACAACATACACTATGGAGATAGGCAAACAAACAGGAAGGGGATGTTCCAGACATGAGCACACAATGTAAGTCTTGCTCTTCTACTTTTCAAGTAATGTTGGTTTAACAGGGTTTGTGTGGATATGGCTGGTCTACATGATTTAATACCTGTCAGGACAGTGTTATGTGGTTGAGGAAACCCCTACCTGTAGGCTATCTGCAGACTGGCCAGTGTTTGGAGTCTTACATAAGTTGTGTTACTCACAGATGACCTATCTTTAGAAATTCAGTAGCATAGTCTGAGGATTGCAATCAGTACATGGTGACAGCCATGAGAGTTACTGACTTCATATTTCTCAGAAGACATATGTCACAACAAAAACTGTTACACCAGTAAATGTATAAGGTTATCACAGCAACATGTCAATATTGGCACTGTGTTTGTGCCTCCAGCCACAACTCTGTCAACCTTTGTACATATGTCATGCAGTAAGAGGTGCATATGTTCAGTACACCATTATTTATTGACATCATACCTGATAAGCCAGTGAGATATCAGACTGCTAGACATGTTATGTATAGTAGGGGTTATATTTGAGGACAAAACCTGGACATTCTTTTGTAGTGTGTACAGTAGTGAGGTCTGTGTACTTATGGTGATTGTCAACAGAGTGTGTATTGCGTATATGTACGTTGGCCTGTGTACAGACTGTGGTAGATGTCATTGGTCTTGGTCCTGTTCTATCCAATGTTGCATGCTACTCCACTGTATGGTACCCTATCGGCGTACATGTTTGTAGGACCAAACCCACACATGTCCTATACCACAGTCAGGCATCAGAATGTGTATTGGCCCAGTATATGTAAGGTTAGTGAATGGCACATGTGAGGATGGTGTTGATTAGACACTCCATATACTGTAATATTAAGCACCCTTACCATATGTGGCTGTGGCTGTGTTCAGATTGGTTGTGGGTATGCACTTTCACACAGGTGTCTGTTACTACATGTTGTTACATGCCAGTAGAGCCTGCTATATTTGCAGGTACATGTGTATTCCCCTATAAGACATATAGGCCAGTGATGTGGAAGTCTGTCTGTAGTTTGCACAGTGCTTTGTGACATGCCTAGAAGCTCAGTGTACTTACCCAGTGTGATGTTATGTCAAGATATTTGCAAGATGTACTGCTATCGGCCCACCAAAACTGATGTGTAGTTCTGACAAAGCAGTGGGATGCTGTACAGATGTATGTCACTAACTAGTGGGTAGTATGTGGGCTTGTGACCTCTGCTCCTCTGGTTATTATGTGTCAGGACAGAAAGGAGTGTGTGAATGGATAAACTGCGTGAGCATATGTATTCCAGTATTTACATGATATACCCATTTACACAACCACTTTGTCAGGCTTGGTCCACACGTCTTGCACTAAAGGGTTCTATATATACCTCTGGACTGGCCAGAGTATGTCAGACTGTCCACATTTATTGGCCATATCTCTGCTGTATTCCACAGGACCATTAATGAGATATCTGTGGTACTGTACTATGATGATCTTAAGATGTCTGTCAGTAACTGATGGCATAGATGTCAATATCAGATGTGACTTCCCACACACAACATTTCTGTTAAGACAACCCTGTTACAGTAGCAACTGTCTAGATTTATACCTGCAATACTTACATGACATCCCCTTGCACTAAGAGGTTGCGACTATTGGTGCTGAGGTATGACTCCACTACATGTTCTGGACATATGTGAAACACACACACACATATATATATATATATATATATATATATATATATATATATATATATAGATATCCATATATCTATACACACATATACATATATGCATACATATATGTGTATATATATATATATATATATATATATATATATATATATATATATATATATATACACACACACACATATATGATATACATACATACACACACGCATACATACAGACACACACACACACACACACACACACACACACACACACACACACACACACACACACACACATATATATATATATATATATATATATATATATATATATATACAGATATATCTATATATGACCATATATATAATGCAATATGCAGATGTATATAAATGCATATGTATGAATATATATGTGTATGTATATGTACACATATATCTACATATGTATATATATGTGTGTGTATATATATATATATATATATATATATATCCATATCCTTATGTGTAAACATGACTGTTGTATATACCTTCCCAGATGTATTGCACTGTATTTATCTGTGTATATTTAGATATAACAACATATGTGATTCAACAGTAATATCATGAACAAGTACTACGCTATTGTACAAGTCATAGCAGTTGTTCAATTCTATTCAAAATGTGTACTGACAGATATATTAGAAAAACAACAACTGAGTTCACAGCTGTGATGGCTTAGTGGTTAACTGATATGACTATAGTGTACAGGGTTATGGGTTCAAGACCTGCAAGGGCTGTTTATTTTGTTGCTGGGCAGATCAAGGGCTGTTGGATACAGAGTGGTTAAGGCAATTTTGAGCAGCTTTAAGTAGGTTTGTGTGGGTTTGCGTGACAGTAAGTGCTGGTGATGTACGGTTAAATGTACAGGGGCTTATGCCGTGTAGGCTTCGCTTACCAGTGCGCTAATCTGCTTAGCATTTATATTGCAGCAATGCTGAAACCTGCTAAGCATGGCTCAGCTCTGGTAACCAGTGCTCACATTCCGGTCTGATAAAATAGCAGGGTAATGACATCTTTAATAAGTGTATTTAATGCCATGTACATAACATGGGTCTATGTGCTGTCATTACAGTAGCAAGAGGTGTGAGTTTACTGTCTGGGACACCTGAGTATATATGTCTTGTACAACACTCTTTTCCATTTGAATGTGTTACATACATGGGAGGTATCCCACGTTATATGCAGTCACACTGGCATGTGGTGTATAATTACGGTACTGCTATTGACAGTGCTTTCCTATGTAAGAGTAGATTGCAGAATGTAGTACTGGAACCAAACACCCCTGCATGCAAAGATGGACTCTAAGTCCTCACTGTCATGTTCCTGGTGTGTGAGCTGTGTCTCATTAAATATTACTTACTGGATATTGATATGACATGTGGAAAACAACTATAGACTACTGTGTGTATAGCACATGTCAGTAAAGGCTGTTGTCATGTAGTAATAGCATACCTATCGGTGTCAGATGTCAATCTGTCAACACATTCATCCTAATGCATAGCTAGTTGGCTAGCTGATATCTGTCTGTCCTCTTTACAGATGTGCAGATGGCAGGTATCCATCTTGGCTACTTACAGACAATCTATACTTGAGTGACACTGACATGTCTGCCCAGCTGTGTTATGAATGCCACAGCTAGGAATCCACACCATGTACACACCACGCACCATGGATACCTCAACTACACTGCCATAGTCAACAGAACATGCTTGGGTACAGGTCTCCAAGACAGATACTGACCATGTTATGTAATACATGTTGCATACATGTCATCTGGAACACTTCACTGGCCCTCTGCAAGAGTCAATCAGGTGATTGGCTGTTACAAGTAACTCTCACCCTGAGGATCACCTCTGTGATATCTGCTGATAGATGGCCTGCTGGCACATGGCAGGCGGCATGATACCACTGTACACACATACCCTACACTTCCCATCTTTCCATGGACAATAGCCTGCTACACACCTATGAACACCTGCACCAATGGACCCCAGTACTGACAAATGTGTATGTGTGCATTACTGAGAATATCAGTGTCTGTGTGTTTGTAGACCTGCAGGTGAGAATACCCTGAGGCCCTTCACACCCACTGCATTCCCCATTGCCATAGTTAGATGTGGCTGCTGCTGCACCAGACAGTGCATGTACCTTGTTACACTCTTCACCCTAAGGGCTACCTGAAGCTTGCAGTACCAGTACAACACTGCTGTACAAATGTGTTGATAGGCATGGGGTACCCACTGAGTTCTGGCAAATGTGTGTATGTGTGCATGTGTGTATATTTGTAGGGTACAGCATTCTGAGGCCACATTCACCTAATACAATACACCTTGCCACACAGTATTAGGGATAGTGATGTTGTTGACCATAGGAGAGCCATGCCAATGCATCGCCCTACTATCGCTGTGGCATGTGCATTAGATGCATATCCCTGTAGTAGCACTCTTGAGATAGACAAGGGGTTTACTGCAGTCTTGATCAATGTGTGATGGTGGGTATGTCAGAGTGTTATCATGGGTGTCAGTGCATACAATATCCACTGTGGGGTGTGGGTGCTGGGTATACTTTCTTTACACCATGGTACCCCTGGTACATGTCCCATGTTCCACTGTATGGTGACCACTGTCACCATCAACCATACAGGTAACTGATAACACTATCCAGCCCAGTTATGCATGTGTTGTTTTCAACTTATCTGTAACAAAATGGAGACACTGACAAGGTAGTTAGCACTGATAAGCCCAGGTCTCTCAGATGTGTGTCTGACTGTGATTTGTTTGTCAATGTGTATATGACAGTATGTCACACTATGCACTGTCTATAAACAACCAGTACATCCCCCATTACCATACTGTACAGGCCTGGGGATGTTCTTCACATAACATGTAACCCGGAACACACCTCATCCTAAAAGCTGTGTGGTGTGTGTGAGTAAGGCCTCACACATCAGTAGCACTACATATCTAGGTAGGGGCTCTAGTCCCAGTGTTGGCAAGTAAGAGTGTGTGTGTATGTGATGGAATCTACTTCTGTTTGCAGATTATACATGTCCCATGTGGTCATCTGTCCAAGAACTGCCTGGCATATGCTAACATTTCAAAGGTATCATCCTGTGGAAATACATTCCATTACAACTAGTGATAGATGTGTAAATGCCATCTTCCCCACTGTATAGACGTACAGTGATACTGGGGTTGGTATATATATAGCTGGGTGCGGCTCTTGTGGACACAGCCATCATCATTGCAGTTACTGTTGAGTGCATCCCCCCGCTTAACTGGCAGTAATACTGTACAGTTCATGTTAACAGGTTAAGTAGTTGTCTATCACACTATCTGCGGTTCTACAGCACCTCTCACCGTCCAAAGAGTAGGGGTGTGCCACCCACATCAGCACACCCATGTTTACCGAGTTGAGGATTGCACTACATTGGGGATGGGGACAGATACCCTGCCAGTACATCGTCAATGACATTAAACTAGCAAACTGCTTATTTGCCAATGTGTTGTTGTGCCTCTTCTGTCTTGGTGGAATTACATAGGCTACAATGGGCTCCTTGCAAAGGTACATACATCCATGTGTACAATATTCTCTGTGTATTCCATGAACACCAAAGCCTCTGTGTGTGTTATACACAAACATATGATGTGTACCACCCAGTGCACTTACCATTGTCCACTGTAGAAGGGCTGCTGACATCAGCCAACATGCACTCACCTGGATACACCATCCCAGACCTATCAGTCATGTGGCACATGCAATAACTGTTATACAGACCTGTGACATGTGTTCACCTGTACCCAGGATATGGCACAACCAAGGTGTCAGCACAGTGCCATACCCCTTGTAGGATACAACAACAGACCATCCTCCTGCTGACACATGGACACTTACTACACAAACGGACTACATTATGGAGACCACAATCACTCAGTGCTAATAACAGCTATAATGCATCATGGCTAGAAAGCTACACTTCCTAACATGTAAGCATTAAACTTTACTGCTGACAACGTGTTACACAGCATTACGTTGGTACACCATAGTGCAGTCACCCTGTGCATCAGAACCATATTAGCCTGTCCCTGCATCGATATTATGGATGATAGGGATGTGACACAGGTATCATCATATGCGCAAGGGGTGTTGTTGGTTTGCCAGAAACCTAGGCTGAGCCATACATTTGACACCATGTGTGTGAGTGAGGGGGTTTAATTATTAATTTGGCTGTGGTGATGTGATGTGTGTAGGTATGGAGTTGCCCTAGCTGTATTTGTATTGTGTGTGAGTATGCATGCACACAGTACTGCCATGTGGCTGCCCTATACAGGTGTTTGTTGGACAGCTGCAGACTGCACCTGGCAGGGTGTGCAGTGCACCATCTCTGGCCATGGGTACGAGAACTGTGCCTGCCAGGGTTTCTACGGGCACCACCAAGTACAAGCCGCATCTCCCCTGATGATGACATATGTCCGTTGGATCCGGGTCCCTCCTGGGACTGGCCAGGGCCATGTGCACTAGGCCTGCTGTGGTGTGGTGTGGACAGCACCCCCCTGCAGTGCCGGGGCTAGTACTGCTACTACAGGAGTGGCTCTGTATTCTGGCACATTCACATCGACTTCCGGCTGCTGGAGTTGCTGGCCTATGCCCACGTGGCCATCGCACCACTCCCACCATATGCTCGAGCACGGACATTCCATGGTCAAGGATTCCCACATCCCACCCAACCATCTATCCATGACTTCTGAAAAATAATGGATGCCACCTGCAAGATCACAGATGTTTTTCAATAACAGCTGAATGCGTAGCCCTCTGCAGCCTCAGACTCTGTCTTGTGTACCGTTCCATATGTGCCTGTTCCTCCATGACGGCCTGAAACATGCATCTGGTGGTACCAGATGTGGCACTTCTGCCAGAGTCATGATGACCAGCAGCCCTCCAAGGAGCACCCTGTATATCTGCCTATGTTCTACCCCACTGGACATCCAGCTATGGCTGCTGTGTCCAGACACATGTGCCATAGATACCATATTGTCCTGTCCCATGCCACCAACCACCAACTGTCCTTCAGCTATGGCCACTGGTGATGGCGCATGTATAGGCATTGTGACTGTGTGTGGGGATGGGGTGGATAGCAGTGGGATGTCAAACGATGGCACAGCTTTAGCCCCTGACAACCCTGCCTGTGCCTCAACACATCTATCATAATTTTCAGTGTCTGTATGGACACCAACATCAGATTGCCTGCAGGAGGAAACCTGACCCACCTCGCCACCTGTGAGGAGAAAACAAGAAACGCACTTTAAGAACTGTACATCATTGCTTAGCAGTACACACACACACACACACACACACACACACACACACACACACACACACACACACACACACACACACACACACACACACACACTCTGACATTCTACCATACTATTTACCTGTCCCTGAGTTTACAGAATGTCCCTAGAGTTTTCTCTTAAGTTCCCACTCCTGCATAAGTCTTGAATAATTACAGTCAATAATACTAATCATTAGCATATCATTCTTCTAATTGCTTAGACAAGTGATCACAAAACATGACCTGTTACTCCATTACATCTTTAACTTGATTGGAGTTGTCTGTTCAAAGACTCCCTGATGTCATCCAGTGTTCACCCTGGTTTTGTCCAGACGTCTTGAGCATGGCCCCCATATGTTATGGGCTACTACAGTCACTCAATAATGTCACCCACTGGAGTGTAATACTTAACTATTGTTCAGTAGATGCAATATCTGTTGCTCTATTAACTTTTTGTGTGGACTACAGTAATATTTGGAAACACTCTCTGGTGTTGTCTAGTAATTCCCTAATGCATCTTTAGTGCTCCATACATGGGTATTCCTTCACCTTTCTGCTGATTGCAATTAAAACAGCATTCCTGGTGTCCAGATTTCCCTCCCAATGCATGTTTCATGCTGCAGACTTTATTATACTATCAGCTGTCCTGAGATTACATGTCAGAAATGTATTCCTGTGAACTAGCAAACGTAGACACAAAGCAAAATCCAAGAAAATGTAGTTCAAATCAGCCACGGCAATCAAGATGTGAAAGTTCTGAATGTAAGTTTATTTAACAAACACAAACGTTTTCGATACTGTTACGAACAGTAATCTTCATCAGAGAAACCAACAGAATAAAGAATCGCGCCAAATTTAAACAGTAGTTGGCGTAATCGCGTTACCAGAACGCCTCATGAATATTAAGACATTGAAAAAATGTTAGTACTATCAGTAAGATACGCTGGGAACACCAAGACTAAAACTGATTAACGTTATTAAAAACAACAGGTCATTACTAATACTAGTTTGTACAAGTAAACTATCCTACTATGTACATAACTACAAAAAATCTAATGACACTAAAACCCTTTAGCAGTTATAAAAGTTAACAGCATGGTACTAAACTTAAATTGTTGATTATATTACTAAAGAAACAATTCTAACTCATATAAGTGGTACCAGTAGTACGAATTCAGATACTATATCTAAATGCAAAAATTAGTTGTTGATGTATAAAAATATACGCTAGTTTCAATAAAAACAACTATAAGAATAAAACATTGCAGCAAGTGTTCAGTGTGTAAAAGCAAGTAACTTATCACATCACAACTAGCATACATCTTCTAAAAATACCAAATTCTTATAAAAACATTCAAACAATCAAAAAACATTGTATTGTGCAACCAAAAAATTTAAATATGGACAAAAACAAAAACTTGTTACACTACTCTAAAATATATTACCTCAAGAAACTATTTAGTTTTAAGAGACAAGTTATATTACAATTTTCATTGAGCCCAGGAAAAGTGAAAGCATCTAAAAGAAGTTGCCACTCCAATTCCCAAACCTCCAACAACAATGAGGAAGGTCAGGGGAATTTGGTCGATGGCTTGAAAATGGAAACTATGACCTGGATTAGCATCTATGTGTTTCGCTAAAGCATTATCCTTCTTATTTTTCCTTATAGCATAGATGTGTTCATATAGTCTCTCGCGTAACTTCCGGTCAGTTTTGCCCACATAGAAAGCTGTACAGCAATCACATGTAGCTAAGTAAACTATAAACCTAGATTCACAATTAAGTTTGTGGTTAATAAAAACATGTTTGTTTTTCATAATGAAAGAGTTTGCAGGTTTTATATATCTGCACCAGTTGCATGTGCCACAAGTAAATGTGCCCTTAATTCTAGTTGAAGCAGAATAATTTTTCTTTTCCAAAATCATTTTAAGATTAGTCCCTTTCTTATAAACAATTGTAGGAAAAAGACCTAGTTTGTCTACCAACTGTTGATTACCTTTAATAAAATGCCAATTTTTGAACAGAATAGATCTAATCTGTTCAAAATCTTTACTAAAGGCTGATTTGAACTACATTTTCTTAGAAATGTATTCCTGGTGTATCATGTGTCTGTCCATATCCATGTACTGCACAATTTGAAATTGAAGTTGCGAGGTATGAACAACCCCACACTCACACATGTGCATACATGAACACACACACAAACACACACACACGCACACACGCACACACGCACACACGCACACACACACACACACACACACACACACAGATTTACAGATGAGGTTGCACAAAGATATTACGCACAGACCTCTCATTACCCATCTGTCAACATGCATGACATATGGCACTCAACAGCATGCAGTGCAGCTATAGTCAATCACTGCTTGCAACATTATACATCTCTGTGATGCATGTGTTGTGTTAGTAGGTGATGCCCCTTCCCCTGGAACACACTACACCCATGTACACAGTATTGCTGTGCACCTGTTCAGCACCCTGGCATGTACTGTGCACCATACTTCATCAGTGTACATACCTTTGCTGAATGTGTATATGTGTGTCATTTAGATTTGCTCTGCTGCTCACAGCCCCTATTTGTTTGTCCAACACATACCTGGGATGATATGTGGACAGATATCATTTGTGAATCCCTGATATCTGATTTACAGATCTCATCATCATCGGTGCATGTATGGCCAATAGAATACAATTACACTGACAACCTTCAAACATTACCATAGCTATGGGGAGTGTACATACCCTTATTGATATTGCACCCTCTTCCTTGATATGCCATGGGGCCACATTACTGCATATGTTAACATTACACAAACCTGATATGTGACAAATGACCTGTGCAATCAAATGCAGTGTCAAACAAATGTGTTAGTTGTGCAGATGCTGATTGAGTTGCATACAATCTGTGGGTGCATATGTGTGCACGCCCTTATCATGGTGGTTGGTTGCACCTACTGTTATGCGTACTACAGCAGCCACTATTCCTGGCAGGGGTATACTAGCATGGGCCATTTGCATTTCCCAGTATTGGGTCACTCTGCCCTACAAATGTCCCCCAAGTCTGCATGACTGCAAGGTAAACTCATGTGCACATCCCTTGGAGGTCACACAGTGCCGTCACAATTGCTGTGGAGTCAGGGTTATGTCTGCCACAGTTTCTGACTTTGACTGTATGTAGATATAGCCATTCATAGTGTCCTTTGGATCTCTGCCTCAGTGCACTGTTGTGTTACATGATGGCACCCCCTTCCCACCCTCAGCCTTTTTGCAGATGCTTGACAATTATAGCCTACATATGTGTGTCGTTTTGCAGTGTCCCAAACACTGAACACCATGTTTACCGGCCTAGTCCTTGCTAATGAATGGCAAACATACAGGTGTACACTGGCACCAGCAAGGTACAGATGGGAATGGTGGGCCTGAGGTGGGGTGAGTTGTTGGTTGTGCAGTACATGTATCTTCATTGATACTGTCTGTAGGTTTCCAACATGGTCGTGGAACACCAGTACACATTGCAAAGCATGCCTTTTGGGGATCTTTTCTGTTATGCATATGCTACCTGCAGAAAGCCTGGCTGACGTTTCCTGTGGTACAACTTTCCCATCTGATTACCCAAACCCATAGGCCACTCGTATGCAGAGTCCAGGCAATTGCCAACACAGGTACTGCACAGCCAGTACTTGCTAGACATTCCTCCAGCTCCCTCAGTGTTGTGGCATGTTACTAGCCAGCTTGCATGCCCAGTTTGCAACATGTGTTGTCATCTGATTTGGATGGCCATCTGTTTATTTTCTATATTAATCCTGTCCCATACATCCTTGCCACATATATGACTGTCTGCACTGTTTGCCATGGTATATGCAATGGTGAGCTAAGGCTATGTGTCCAACTCCTGGTTGCTACCTGTTGGGTATGAGATTCATTCCATGGCTTGTAAGATATGTGCAAGCCATGGCTGCCTCTGTTGCAGGTAAGTGGGCACATTTGATGGCCAAACGTCTTGGATAGCAGATCATTTGTTGGTGTGACATTGTGAACCTGTACTTGCTGGAAGATCCATACTCATGAAGAATGCATGCTGTCAGTACCTCAAAAGCTGCTTCCACAATATGTTATCTGGAGTGTACGCACACATATGCTTCTAGTGTTTGTGAAGTTATGTATTCGCCATATTTGCTGTCCTAACATAGGATTCCATATTACACATTCATTGCTCATGTTAGGACCACATTGCAGGTTATATAGGTTTTGGAATGCAGTATTGTAATATGCCATAGTGTAGATCTGTAACAGCTGCCATTGTAATAGTGGTATATACACTATTGTGGCACTGTATAAGGGTGATGTTTCAGATATGTCCCTACTGTAGGCCATTTGTCCCACAAATATATTCATCTCTGTGCACACATCTTGCAATGACAGGTTGTTAGTTATATTGCAAGAGTCTTACATATCCTTCAGATACACCACCATGGTGACCACTGTGATGCAGTGCAGTTAACAGCAGCAATACAGAAAATGTACAGCATGACTTATGGGTAGGTGTGTTAAATGTGTGCATGGAATATACCATGGCCATAACATGACCAGTGTATTGGTAAACCTTTACAAACACCATCCTCACCAGCTGCAGGCTGCTGTCCTGGAGGTATACCAGAGGGACCTACATCATTTTGTGAGAGATGTGATGTCATTAGCCACACCTGTGGCATTGGTACAGGGTGGGTGCAGCATTACAGTACTTCAACAGTGCAAACCCACAATACTACAGATTATGCACATCTGTTTATTACTACAATGCAGCAACAGACTATATATATTTCTTCTCACATATGCATGAGCTAACTCTACAGCTGCAGATGGATATGCAACAGTGGTCTACTGATGTGCCCTGTGGCCTTACCTGCATGCTCCTCTGCCATTGTGTAAGTAGCACTCACCTCCACTATGCTCTCAGCCGGTTGTTGTGTTTGTGGGTGGGCAGGTGCCCTGAGGCTGGCAAGGAGCTCCTCAACATGTGTCAGGGGGGCTGGATGGCATGACCCACCTCCTGTTGCAAGCTGTTCCCCCCTAACTGCAGCAGCATGCTGACAGGCATGGTGGAGTAGATCAGTGCATCGATGTCAGACCTGCTTATAACTGCAGTTATGCAGGCTGACATCATTTACCCTGTGGAAGAGATTGTTCCACAGGGTGGTCCTCTCCTGCAGATCATGGGCTGTACTCCCAAACAGGATGTTGTAATGCTGCACCAGGTATGTGATGGTAACATCATTCTCCTCTGCTCTGTACATAGGCAGTCTCTCCCTGCACATATTGCCTAAAAGACATAAAGAGGGAAACAGGTCTGAGGACCTCATACTGCAAGGATATCATAGTTGTTAATATACATCTCTGCCCCCCCCCAACATATCTGCAACAACAATCTGATCACACAACTGAATGTGTATGTCTGCAGAAGACCTACAGCTGGGACATATATCGTATTGTACAACAATGTGTGCTATGTGTTTAAACACTATCATTGGTGGCCTGTTATGAACATTGTCACCTGCATGCCATTGTAAGGGCCACTATGGTTCCATATATGCATGTGTTCTGTTTGCTATGTGACTGCTACACATCTGTTGTTTTGTGTTAATGGGGATATCTATGCATGCTGTTAGACATAATCCAGGAATGTGTGGACTATTACTACCCACATATGTTCTAAAATAGTGCCACAATAGCAGGTTTGGGAAATAGTTGCCAGCAGAACCACCTCTCCCACCTCATCTGGCCATGTTACCAGGCCACATCACATCTGGGACCCACCCTGGGACCTCCTCATCTACTGGTCCTGCACTATCTTCAAGTGAAACCACCTCAGGGGATGGTGTTCCCCCCACTCCACCCCTGGGAGCACACATAGACAGACTCCTGTCACCCAAAGTCAGGTCCAGGGTCTGGTGCATAGCGAGCTCCACAGAAACTTGGGGGATGTGCTACAGCACCTTGTGGCCCTCAGTACACAATCACAGGGTCCGCATGCTCCTCCTGCTCAGTCCCCAGCCCAGGCACCTTCAGGGCTATGAAGATGGTGCTGTGACTGCCCATGGGTGGGGACCTTGGTCCCATTGTTTCCATATGGGGGCTCATGGACTTCCACATCCCAGACAACACTCTCCATCCAAGGTGTTTACCCACCACATGTGTCATATACCACCCCTGTATGCTATCTTGTCTGTCTTCCAACCCAACCTACCTCCCCAAATATACCTACTATCCTTCCCCAAATTACCAATCCCACCTTCACAAACAAGGGCAATGTGTTCCCAACATGGGGTTCACACCTGACATAACTGTCCATTTTGCACCCACTTACTGCTGTATATGTATGTGTGTATTGATATGTGTGATGTTCCCTCACATATATCGTGCAGCACTGTCATTCAACAACTGGGGACATGTATTTATATAAATGTGTGTGTGTGTGTGTGTGTGTGTGCTTGCATATATGCAGAAATACATGTATATACATATCTATATATGTGTATGTGTATATATATATATATATATATATATATATATATATATATATATATATATATATATATTATGAGTTGTATATATATATATATATATATATATATATATATATATATATATATATATATATATATATATATATATATATATATGTGTGTGTGTATATATATATATATATATATATATATATATATATATATATATATATATATATATATATATATATATATAAAATATTAGGGTGCATTCAAACATCAGGTCCACACTCTCTAACTCTCCTTCCTGCACAGCTGCTCTGTTCTGTCTTGATACAACATCAACAGGTGTCACATGTGGACACAGCCTAACATTAGGGGGTGCATATAGGGACAGATTGCAGGTAAGCTATTACACACCTATGGCATTTGTGCATACTACATTACATGTTAACATGACTGTCCTGCAAGTGGTGGGCTCTGAAACTCACGTGTCCATCATAACGGCATTACATCCACCACCAGATATTGGCCACACTAATATACATGTTTTGCATTACACAACACACATTATAATGGATTACATCTTGTCAGTCAGTGCTGATCTGCACAGTTGGCAGGTATGGCCCACTGCCCACAGGGACAGACACTATTGTCCATTGCAGTTGTTCAGCTGGACATCATTACAACAACAACACCTGATGCCACATATAAATCATTCAATATCATATATCCCATTATTATGTACCAAGTACTACATTGAATTACATGCATATATGCTTCACATACATGTGGGAATGACATCTCTTCTGGATACAGTTTGCCATGTCCCCTTGGTCAACCTGGGATGTCTGTACATTCAGTTTCTGAACTACTTTATATTTACTAGATGGATGGATGGATGGATGTTTGTTTGTTTGTTTGTTTTTTTTCATTTTCTCTCTCTGTCTCTCTCCACTACATGGATTGAGCTGCTTTGAATAGATTGCAGCATGGATTTTGTAGGTGATGCACATGATCAAGTGATGGCTTCTGCATCAATCAGTGTCCTTCACTTTCTACCTGCATGCAGCCTGCTGTGTAGTACTTCCAATTACCACTGTCATGGCAACCCACTACTATAAATTCCTAAATCATGTGGGCTTGGTCCCTTTTCCTTTCCTGTATGGAGGACAGCCTTCCTGTGTATGGCCAGCAGTGCTCCAGACAGCAGGTAGCAATACCTCTTATAAGAGGACTTGCAAACACAGGCCAACTACATATTTGTATAAGGTTCCAGGCCTACAGACAGTGTGAGTAGTGTTGTTATATGCAATGTATACCACTAGTGTTACAGGGTTTGTGTGTACATACTATTTTAGCATAGAATGCAGTCTGTCTGCATAGCTCTCAACTGTGGGCATATCCACATGATGGCCAGATGATTGGCTGTTATGTTTTGTCTGTCCACCACACAGGTCTTGTCTCAGATATATCATTGGAATTATGTCTGTTGAGCGCTATCAGTACATGGCTACATCCATTTGTATCTCTGACTTCATATTCCTGACTAAGGGTATGTTGCAACCAATCCTGCAACACCAGCAACTTTTTCAGTGTATAATAACAATATTGCAAATATGGCCCTGTGTTCTAGCCTCTGTCCTCCACCTATATACCAGACTTTGTCCATATGTCATGCATTAAGAGGTTAAGTATTGGCCTATGATTATGTTGTGCTGCCATTCCTGCCATCATTCCAGTAATGTTGTGGCCCCCACACATATTGTGGGGTAGGGTCCATATATATGTGGGCTACAGTGGGACAAAACGTGTGTGCTATTGGGCAGTCCAGAGGTCAGTGTATTTAACACTGTTATATGCCTCTGTAAGTCATTCTATGAGGGAGGGGTATGCACCATATATAACCTAGGCTGTTACAACATGTGAGGGATATTAGTAGTAAGACACCTTAAGGTATATGGCTGTACATTTTCATACATTTCACCTTGGAAACATTGGTGGACTAGTGCTTACTGTCATACAGACTCTTCTGTTTGTCAGTGTGATAGTGATGTTTTAAGTTAAGCATTGTTATGTAACAGATACATCTTCATTGTGACAACTTAACTCTTTTCCCCCTGGGGGTTGAGTACAGAGTGTATTTGGAGGCTGATGAACTACATCTGCATTACTTACTGTTGCTTGATTGTTATCTAATGGCCTAGTGTTTCTTTACTGTTGTACTACTTGAAGGCATTGGCCTGGACAGCAACATATGTTATGCTTTCAAATTACTGTATAAAATGGTTTGCTTGAGAGTTAACACCTAACAGCTATTGACATGGCATATACAACTGTAATAGTACACAAATAAACATTTCTTATGTATGCAAACCTGTGTGAGGTGTCATATCCTTTGACTTCTCTGTGGGTATATACTTAATGCAGTAATTGTCTTATGTATGAGAGAATCATACACTGTCCATTTTAAAAGGTGGCAACTGTAGGAATACTGGTCATTCAATGTTGTGCACCCTCTAAATATGTATCTTCCTATACATATCTATACGTAGTATCATATGTATATCAGTGGATTGTGATATAGGACTGCACCCCCAGCTGTGACCACGCAATGGTACATTCTTAGATATCCTACATAACATAATCCGGACTGCTGCCTTCCCAGTCCAGATTCAGGAAGAAGGCAGCAGACTGCTAATTCCACAGAAGTCTAACTGCATAGACTGGAAGGGGGATCAGACTGCAAGGTCTGCAGTCTTGAATATTGGAATGAGCAAAAGGAACTGGAAATGTGCATTCCGGATGATGGTGGTGCTAACCTGCTGTCTGGAGTGGAAGGGTTGCTGCCATGAACAAAGTTGCTGCTGTGAACAAAGCTAGCTGTCTTGCACAAGCAGGATTATTGCTGCAGAAGTGGAAGGGTTTGCTTCCAGCTGCTTCAGTGTGTGTGTGTGTGTGTGTGTGTGTGTGTGTGTGTGTGTGTGTGTGTGTGTGTGTGTGTGTGTGTGTGTGTGAAATGCCCCAGTTGCTTTATACATGTGGCTAGACAGAAT
The DNA here is from genome assembly GCF_019279795.1 of Protopterus annectens. Taxonomy (NCBI): domain Eukaryota; kingdom Metazoa; phylum Chordata; order Ceratodontiformes; family Protopteridae; genus Protopterus; species Protopterus annectens. The sequence goes on from NC_056728.1 coordinate 1,519,826,384, forward strand.
CTGTGTCTAACAAGGTGGTGATTAGACATCAGGCTTGAATCCTGTACCTTGAGTGCAGATAAGAAGAGCCTAAATTCCCTACCCACCACCATTTGTGAAATTTGTGAAGATTTTTGCCTCATATTTTGTTCTGTGCTTATCCTCATTAGATATTTGATGGTGCAGTAGTAGCATTGTTGCCTTACAACTATAGGTTCACTGGTTTGATTCTTGGGTGGGATGCCTTCTGTGTCAAGTCTGCATGTTCTCTGTGGGTTTGCTCTTGTGTCCTCCCATGTTACAAAGACGTATGTCAGCAATATTTCTCCCTGGGCCTCTGCTGAATGTTTTTTCTTCCAAGTCAGACTTTTCTGGTTAACAAATGTTAAATAAATAAAACTGACAAGCATTTGAATTTCAGACTTCATATTCTTTAGAAAGTACAAAGTAACACAAAACCTTTTATTCTAGCATTTTCTAAGTTTATAAGATGAAATTTCTCCCTATTTTTGGGACTGTATTCCACCATTATTGGCTTTGTCCAGGTTTTTTGTGATAAGGTTGAAAGCTATGGTGAGAACTGAATTCACTAAATTGTAGCCATTTAAATTTCAGTCTTCCTCTCCTTCACAAAGCAGCTGATTTGACATAGTGGTATGTTACTCTGAGTGTTTTATACAGGGACCTGGGTGATAAAATATATGGTGGAAACACGGCATTTTTTTATTCTAGCAACTTTCCAGTATTATACAAGCAATGTTTAATGTGTCCCTGTTTTTTGGGCTTTTGTCCCCCCAGTAAGTTTTGGCTTTTTCCAGATTTCTTGTGCTGCAAAGTTAAGAGATACAGTTGAGTATCGAGTAGATTTTACAAGGTGCTGCAGAGGAAGGGAAGTTTGGTGCTGGGTCTGCTTGCATTGTTAATAGCACAGCAGGTAGTGTACTTGCTTTTTATGCAGAAGGCTGTGGGCCCTACTCCCACATGGGGTGGATGCTGCCATACTGAGAATGTCCTCTTTGGTGAAGATATCTAGTAACTATGAACCTGTTATCAGTTTGCCATCCACTTCCTATTGCAATATTACTAGTTTATCTTTTTTTTAATGTAATATAAGCAATTTATTCCTCAGGGGCAACAGGCACTTTATTTATAGATGAAAACAATGAAATGTAAAGTTGTTTGCTAGCAGCAACCTCTTCATTAGTTACAGATCTCTCTAATGTGGAATTATTTAGATGAATTACTTCTGCAGAGATTGTGCATATTTATTGATACTGGTGGATTGTATAAGTTTGAGTAGACTTTTTATGATGGAAATGTTCTCAATTGGGCAGTTTTGTCATTAGTGGTGCATGCACTTTGTTTCATTGTTTACTGGAAAAATGTTCAAAACAAATTTAAAACTCTAACAACTGTACTGTATTGTACAAGGAATATAATTTAATACAATCAAGAAGGTGTATCATACAACATGTATGTTTTGTGTGCAAGGGGCCTATCATTTGAAAACAGCCCAAAGTTAATCTTTATACTACCCAAATGTGTTTTCTTTGAATGTGGATTTTAATGCTGTTTCAATAAATGCGAGGTTCAAGGGCAGAGTTTTAATGCTACTTCTATTTTTGTTGTGAGATTGCATTGCTTTGTTCAGCAGATGTTTTAGTGTTTGTGCTGTAAAATACAAAATAAAACTTTCAAATGAAATCCAAATCATCATAGAAGTAAAGCAGTATGCACATTGCAGTGTTTATAGTAAATGGGGTGAAATAGCCAAGTAATGGGACATTGGAATGGCTGCAGGGGGTGGCTCCATTCGACCATGATTTTGTGAGGGGGAAGGATGGCAAACTCAAAGCAGCCCTGGCTTGGCTTTACTATACCTCTCAACTCTCCAGATTTTCACAGAATGAATAGCTTTTTGCTTCTTATTTTTGGTTTGATCCTCATAAAATTTGTCATTTTCTGGCAAATTATTTAGGAATTAAGTCACTAAATAATGACAGACATTGAGTTTCAGAGTTCATAACTTTCAGAAAAATGCATGCTAAAGAAGCAAGACCTGTTGTTTTATCAACTAAGTTTATACAAGTGCAATTTTTAGTACTGTTTGTATGTTCCCCCAATATATTCGGCCTTGTCCAGATTTCCTGTGTTAATAGGTTGAGAGATATGTGCAAATTGCTTTATAGAATTGGGTATATCCAAACCTCTCAACTGTCCCCGATTTTGGCTCAAAATATTGCTCTCCCTCTAATAATCCCTCTGCAAACATGTGGAGGGTTTACAGTTAATAAATAACTGTAATAATCATTATAGATTACTTTTATTTCAGAAATGCATGTAGATTAATTTATTCTGTCAGCTGCTCAAGCTAACAGTACTAATATTAAAAAGTGCCCCTTTGACAGGTTCCCAGTTGTATTGCGTGGCTATTTTATATTTTTGCACCACATTTTTGGTCCATTTTTCATAAAATTGTGGTTTTCTGGCAAATTAGTGGCAAATCATTAAAGATTGAACTAAGAAAATAATGACAGACATTTGAGTTTCGGATTTCATACCCATCAGAAAATTCATACTAATGCAAGACCTACTATTCTATTAGAAAGTTTATAAGAACAATCTTTAAATATTGTTCTTATTTTTGGGTCTTTGTCCTGCTTCTGTGTATGGCTTTCTCCAGATTTCTTGCTCTGAGGTTGAGAGGTTGACAAATGTATCAGGGCCATCACAGTCAGCCAGAGACATTTCAAGTTGTGACATACTTGTTGCTCCCCACTCCCCCATGTAGTGACTCTGGATGTGTCCAAGCAAGGCAAGGAGAAGTAATGCAGTGTAAGTGTGCAGAGTATCCCCCCATCAAATGTAGACACAAGTACTGCAGTGGCTTTTCATCTGTCTTTGCTTGATTTTGCAGAATATTCTGGTTTTCTGTCATATTTTTATACTGTTGATTATCTTTCTTATTATTCAGAAAGTGCCCATTGCTCTGTGTTTAAGTAGCAATGCTTTCATGACCATCAGGTAAGCTTGTCTGAGATTGTAAGATGCAAGTAAGCTTACTGGTAAAGAATTACCACAATTGAAAGCCTTTTTGTTGTTTCCTACATAACTAGATAAAGTATAAGCCTTGGGTATTGAAATGCATATGACAGTATTTGTAATAAAGGACAGAATTACAGTATTTTAAGAAGCTCTTTACCTTTGTTGGAGACTTGCAGTCATCTTTGCAGGCTTTACCCATAAACTAAACAGAATGCCAATCTATCATGTGTGATCCATAACCTGTGAAGTAATCATTTAAGCAATTTATCTTGAGCTTGTTTCTTGTTTGCTGTTCATTTTTTACTTTGATCATGTTTACCCAATGAAACAAGTAGATAGTTGTCAGGCCGCATGTCTTTTTTGGATAATAAACATTTTTACAAGTGGGGTGTCGCAGAGATTGGTACTTTCTGCATGTTACTTGGTACTTTTTATAAAGCTGAATATAAATTATAATTAGAACTGCAGTGCAAGGAGAAGTGGTTTGAGTTGAGTGCTGCTTGTTTTTCTGGTACTTGATTTTGACTGGCATTCCAGTAATGTATTTAAAAAGTAATTTATTTTTTCATGCCTCACAGCCTTTTTGTTTCTATCTAGATATTAAGTAAGTTGTCATGCAGCCAATGCATTGAAATATTTTTTTTTCTTTTACACTTCACATTGTCTTGATTGGACTCTCATAATGACAGTTTGGCACCCAGGGAAGTATATTTAATTAAAGTTCCAGTTTTTGAGGTTTTGAGCATAGCTCCTCCCCTTTCTAGTTTGCCACACCTCTTTCCATTGGCCCACCCATTCAGCTGTCTCCTGCAGTCCCCCTTCGATTTGAAGTCACCGGCCACCACTGGTGTGGATACATATATATATATATATATATATATATATATATATATATATATATATATATATATATCAGCATATATATGTGTGTGTGTGTGTGTGTGTGTGTGTGTGTGTGTGTGTGTGTATATACATATGTATATATGTATCATTGGAATGTTTACTTCTTCCACATTGTACTGCATGATATGTTATTGATACCATCCTGACATCGTACAGGCGGGATGGATTACTGTTAACTTCTTGTGGCTATGTTGTGTAGGATCCTGGGCATGGGACTTTCAAGTGTTGGTATTGTGTTGTAAGGCTGATCTGTTTGGTTGTGGGGGAGGGGATGATATCAAGAATCACAAGAGGTATTTAGATTGGGCCCCCTCATTAATGGTGCCTTTGGTCATATATGTATTTGTTGTGTTCTCTTATATATCTATAGATATATGTATGTATATACATATATAATATGTTTACATATATATATATATATATATATATATATATATATATATATATATATATATATATATATATATATATATATATATATATATATATATATATATATATATACATATATATATATGTAGACATATATATCTATAGATGTATACACACACACACACACACACACACACATATATATATATATATATATATATATATATATATATATATATATATATATATATATATATATATATATATATATATATAGAGAGAGAGAGAGAGAGAGATACACATACATCTACATATATAAATACATTTCCTTTACTGCTGAATGATTGTACTGGATGATATGTTTGTGAAAACATCAGATGTGTGTCTATCTGACATGGCTTAGTGGTAAATCACTTTGGCTATGATGTGTAGGGTCCTGGGTTCGAGACTTGCAAAGGCTGTTTATTTTGTTGCTGGGCAGAAAAAAAGGCTGTTGGATACAGAATGATTAAGGCACTTTTAAACAGTTGTAAGCGGGTTTGCTCAGGTTTGCACGACGGTAAGCAATGCTAACTCCCGGTTTAATATTGTTACACTCATTTAGCCTCTAAATTGCTTATCGTGTGTATGCACTGTTTACCCCTGTGCAAACAGGATGAAACCCATTTACTGCTGCTTAAAAATGCTTACTTCCACTTACCCCTGTGTTAATTTCTTTAAAAGAAAAGAAAAAGGGTTGATAGGAAAGTGGTGAAAAAGGGGCACAAAGAGGGAAAGACAGTAAGGAAAATAGCTAGTGATGTGCAGGATGGGTGCAGGAAAGGTCCATAGCTGCCCATTTCTTCTACAGCAGCAGCTGTGCATATACACTGATTTGGAGGTAGATTTGAACACTTGTAAACCTGAGGGAGGGGTGAGGGCAACAATAAGATGTTGTGAAGCCAATTACACCAGATTCCATGTGTCCCAAAGACATTTGTGCAAAATGTATAGCTATGTATGGGGTGAGATTTTTATTTAGGGAACAGATTGCCCTTTTTTTAAGGTGAGAGTGGGATGTTGGGGAGGGATAGTAGGTATATTTGGGGAGGTAGGTTGGGTAGGATGACAGACAAGACAGATGAGGCAGCATACAGGGGTGGTAGATTACACATGTGGGGGGGTAAACACCTTGGATGGTGAGGGGTGTTTGGAAGTCGGAAGCCCATGAGCCCCCAAATGGGAAAATTTGCCTGAGGACTAAGTAATGCTTTTAGACTGCTGACACTCCAGACATTTCTTATACCCATCTTTGGCAAGGCTGTTGATGTCACCCATCTACAAATACACCACTGGGAGTGCTGTGTCCCAGTAATCTTGGTAGCGTGTTCTGTAACTGCGTAATGCTGTAGTGTAATAAAGTAGTTAGGTCGGTGTTCTAGTCCCACACTTGCTGTGTGTGTGTGTGTGTGTGTGTGTGTGTGTGTGTGTGTGTGTGTGTGTGTGTGTCCATTTGCTTGAGGGCTGAGTAATGCTTTTAGACTGCTCACACTCCATACATTTCTTATACCCACCTTTGGCAATGCTGATGATGTCATCCATTTACAAATACACATCTGGGAGTACTGTGTCCCAGTAATCCTGGTAGCGCATTCTGTAACTGCGTAATGCTGTAGTGTAGTAAAGTACTTAGGTTGGTATTCTAATCCCAGACATGCCAAGTGTGTGTGTGTGTGTGTGTGTGTGTGTGTGTGTGTGTGTGTCTGTCTGCATGAGACAAGTGTAGCACTTTGTATTATTCATTATAGCATGTGCCCTAAACACATATTGCTGCAGTGCGATACAGTAGGGGTTTGTATACAGGACATGGGAAGTGTGTGTTTGTCTGTGATTGTCTTACCATTGGACGTGTTTGGGAGCGGGTTTTGTAGTTTTCCTATATGGTATCCATCTTATGACACATTGGCCACCTCATGAGGAGTACAGCTCTCAGTCATCCATTGGACTGTGTTGGCAAGCCATACTCATACATCTGACAAAAGGCCTGGTGAACTAAGTATGCAGCCCTACTACTACCCGGTATATGTCCCGCACCCATGTGCCATTCACAAACAAACTTGCCTAGGCTATCCCCCTATGTTGCTAGTACCATGCACATTGAGGACAGATAATAGGTATGGTGAGAATGCAGTGGCCTGCAGAGGACATGGCACCCTGTACAGCGGTACAATAGGCACATGTATGTGGACATTGTGCCTTCACTATATTCCACACTGAATGCCTGCAATATATGTGGTGCCATCAAATGTGATCCACAAAGGCCAGATAATGCTGTATACATGTACCCTGTATGGTCCCATGCCACTGACACCACGGAATACCTGTATCATACTATCCATGCAGGTGCAGGGTCAACCTGCTCACTATAAGCAGGTTTTGCCAAACCAGGCCAGTACTGGTATATTGGGGTATAACAGGCTGTGTACATAACATGTGTCTGCCAAACCAGGTACACCTGTACATGTCACTGTACAGTATTGTGGGACATGCACATCCCAGGCAATGTCCATCTGAAGGACTATCAAACACCGACATGGCATGCATTGCAAAACTATGGCACTCCACATTGGTAACCAGGATGTCAGGCCAGATAATGCAGTACCCATCTGTGTGGGACATTGCAGACACTACAGCCCTGCACTGCACATCATTGCCGGGTGACGTGATGGCAAGGATTACCCCTCACCCAGCCTTGTACAGCCATCTTGCACAGCCAAACACTACACACCCATGGAGCAATGCATACCTGCATGCCAGTACTGGAACCCTGTGTCTGCATGTGGGTTGTGATGCAACAAACCACAGTCACTCCCAGTATAAACCTCATTGGCATACCAACAGTTGTCAAGCACTTTCACATGCCCTAGCCCATAGAACCTCCAGTTATCCCCTGTGATGCATGTGGTCCTGTGCATTACTGCAGTGTGGCAAACTAAGTAGTTATATTGTGTGTTTGCGAGTGTGGCAAAGGTGTCAATGCATGTCCATTAAAGAGTGTGGTTGTGGTGACAATGGCATCCGTTCACGTGGACAGACATGTCAGCCACACCTAATGTATGTCTACTATATCTGTTGCAGATGTCACTCACCTACACGCATATGTTCTTACAGCACAGCAACATGTTGCCTTTGTGGCACATGTAGTAAAGTCATGCACATGTAATAGTAATGACTAGTCAGGAGTTTGACCCCTGTCCTGTTCAGCATGTGGCAGACGATGCTTATGGTTAACTCTCCAAGCCCTTCCCTGGTGTACAATGTCTGTCCCACACACACACTCTCAGGTGGATGTGAAGGTGTACACCTGCAAAGCAGCAGCATGTGTATTGCAAGTGATGGAAATGGCCAGGTGATGGCCTCTGCACCTATTGCAGTCCTCCTCTAGCTGATTGCATGTGGTATGGCTGTGATGGTATTCCCATAGCCATCCACATGATAAACACAGCACACTATCTAGGGAAACATGTTGTTGTCTGGCCATGACAGTCGCTGTGAGTGGTACCTGGATGTGGTGTTCTGGCACAGCATCACAGATGATATCTGGATGTACCTCAATCATTTTCCACAGTGGGAAATAGCTTAAAGACAGGAGGGTGATGTGCCACACATGACTACAGCATGTAAGTATAGCTATGCTGCATTGAGACTACTGCCTGTTTAACATGTGTGTGGTAATGGCTATTCTGCATATTATAATACAGACATGACAGTACTCTGTTCATGAGGGACCCCCATCTGTAGGGCCATCTGTGAACTGGCCAGTGTGTGCAACCATTTGATTCCTGTGTTACATACTGAACACACATCTGTGCACAGCAGAAGCATGGTGTGAGGATTGCAGACAGTACATAATGATAGGGATGTGTTACTGCCATCGCATCCCTGACTGGACATGTGTCACATGAGACAGTGGTATGACAGATACTGTGTGGGATTCCCTGTGACAAACCAATGATGGGCAATTGTTCATAGCTGCGGTCACACGTCTACTACACATTGTAGAGTTGGCATGCAGTATATATGCATGTGTTGTGCTCTCTCTGCAAATGTATGCCATCTGTTGTGTTGGGTTGCTGGTGATATCTATGCATACTGTCATAGGTAATCCTGTATGCTGTTGTCTATCACTAAGCCATTTGTGGGTTTAAAACACAACACCATAGGCTGAATGGGTTGGGAGGTCCTGGCAGAACCTCCTGTCCCACTTCAGCTGACCATGGCATCGGGCACTAACACATCTGGGGCCCAGCCATAGACATCAACCACTGTTGGCTCTGCACCATCTTCTGGTGTTAACAACACTGAGGATAGAGCATGTCCCCCCTGGGAGCGGGACCAGACAGGTACATATCTGCTGTCGTGCGGTCCCGGACATGTTGCGTTGGTGGTTCCCTAAGAGGTTACGAAGCCAGATATGCCAGTTCAAGGGTGGAGTGTCACATTTACAGGGTGATGCTGCCTCTCCTGGACAGCCCCCAGCACTGCCTCCTTTGCATCTGTGTAGGTGCAGTGGCAGTTGCCCATGGCTGGGGACCTTCGTTCCACTGTTCCCATGGGCTTTTGAATGCCGAAGACCCATCCCCATCCAGGGTGTATCCCCCCACATGTGTCATATACCAACCCTGTATGCTGTCTTTTCTGTGATCCTACCTATCCTCCATGGCCATACCTACACTCCTTCCCCAACATCTGACCCTCACCTATGGACACATAAGGCCATTTGGCTCCTAGGACAACATCTGCCCTATACATAGCTGTCCATTACACACACGTGCCCACTGGACACATGAAACCCTTGTAATATGCATCACAACATACTCCTGTTATCCTCACCCCTGTCCCTCAGGCACACGATCCTGGTATGCACATCACTCATACATGGTCCAGGTACACGTGATGAGGATGACCCCTTTATATACACAACACTACCGGTCCTTCTATGGTTACCCCATTTACCTTTATCATGATGATGATGTCGCACACAGCACCTTGCAAGAGTAGTGTTCACACATAAATATTGGCCAGGTACTGTTGTGTTAATGTACTTTACATGCACAGAGTGATGTATATGGCCAATGTACAACTATTTGCGTGTATGACTGGCACATGTCTGTCTGAGGGAGTCTTGTGATCACATAGAGCAACACCACTACATAATACAGGCATCACTGGTGTTTCCCATTTCATTCATTTGTGATGCTTTGTTACCACATGGTATGTTCCTGATACATCTCTATATATGTATGTACCTATATGCTGGACATGAACACTCACATATACATCTACATGATGGGATACATTCCTATATTGTTGAATGACTGCGCTGTATGATATGTTTGTGGTACTGTCCGTTGTCTGTCTATCTGCCATGGCATACTGGTAATACACATTAGCTGTGTGCTCAGGGTCCTGGTTCTGACCCTTGCAAAGGACGTTTATTTGGTTGCAGGGCAGAACAAGCTCATTGGGTACGGAGGGAGTAAGGCACATTAAAGCAGTTGGGAGCGGGTGTGCATGGGTTTGCACAGTGTTAAGCACTGCTGACCTCTGGTTACAGCCTCTTACGCTCGGTTAACCTCTACTTTGCTTTACCAGTGCAATACTCGCAGACTGGTAGCCAAACATGCTTACACCCACTCGCTCCCGCACTTGCAAATGCCCTGACATTGGTGCTTGCATCTGTCACTGACACCCCTGGGTGGGAGCAAGGACCACAATATTACCTTGTGATGCCTATTACATTGGACTACATGACTACAGTATTGGGATTGGCTTCCCATTAGGCGACGGCATCTCATTCGACTGTATGGAATCAGCGACCTGTCCAGTGAATTAATCATATTTGTGTGTATCTCATACAATGTGCTCCCACCTTGTGATGCCTATTACATCGGACTACATGAATACAGTATCAGGAATGGCTGCTTATTAGGTGACGGCATGGCATTTGACTGTACAGACTCAGCGGCCTGTCTGGTGAATCAATCATATTTGTGTGTTCCTCATACAATCTGCTCCCACCATGGGATGCCTATCACATCGGACTACATGACTACAGTCATAGCCGGCCTTAGGCATAAGCCAACTAAGCGGCCACCTAGGGCACCGCTTTAGTGGGGGCACTTTACCAGTATCTATTTTGTGTAGGTGGACCAGGATGGGGGCACTGGGTGGTGTGGTGCGGGGTGCCATTGTGCCCTTTGCCTAGGGCACCAGTTGACCTAAGGCTGCGCCTGACTACAGTATCAGGAATGGCTGCCCATTAGGTGATGGCATGGCATTCGACTGTATGGAATCAGCGGCCTGTCCAGTGAATTAATCATATTAATTGTGTGCTCCTCATACAATCAGCTCCCACCTTGTGATGCCTATTACATCGGACTACATGACTACAGTATCAGGAATCGTTGCCCATTAGGCAAAGGCATGGCGTTCGACTGTGCAGAATCAGTGGCATGTACAGTGAATTAATCATATTTGTGTGTTCCACATACAATCTGCTCCCATCTGGCTGATACATGGGAACCGAGACTCTTCAATACAGACAAGTAGTTGGGTTGTGGGAGCCACATCCATCGGCCGAGTCATGCTACCGCATACCTATTATAGGTTTGCCACATTTTTAATTGGCCAAGGTGGGACTTTAGGGTTACCACCTGTCCCACTTTGCGAGGGACACTGCAAAATTAATCAAGACATAGCAAATGTCCTGATTACAGGACATTTTTATATTCTATGTTTCATTAATAGTTGCATAAAACAAGTTATTTTATATATGAAACTTCTATATGTTATGTGAAGTAGCATAAGCAATTCAAATGTAACTAGATTAAGCTTTTATTTGTGCAAATAATTATAATCCTGTACTGTGCACGGCTGTAGTATGTTTTGTCCTGGAAAGTCTGACATTTCTACAGAACATATCCCACTTTGGCCATTTGGAAAGGTGGAAACCCTATAGGACCTGTATGTAGAGACGTCAGACTTTGCAGGGCAACACATACCCACAGCCAGTAGAAAGGGGAGTACTTCACTGTTTTGACTAAATAAAAGGCAACTCTTGTAGCATTATAGTTGCTTATACTGTTACTTATAACATTTAGGTGTTTCAGGTACAAAATAATTGTTTTATGCAACTACTGCAGACAATATAGGTAATCTTTGCCCTAAATCACAGGACATTTGCCCATAATTACAGTTATTTTGCAGGACACAACTGCCCAAAGGGGAGTGTCCCTAGCAAAGGTGGACAGGTGGTAACCCCTACCCTATTATTCTATCAACTTTCTAAGGTAGTTGGCGGAACATGCGCTTTCTCTCACTATCAGAACTCTCATACGAATGGGGAAGAATGAACACTGAATCAGGGACACTGCATAAAGATCTCAGGGACACATTTAGAAGGTTGGTGCTATTAACCTGACACATTGACGGACCCAGAGCACATATGTATTCATACACATTATCTGAAGTACATGCTGTTTAGGACTCTTACATGTTGCCATTATTCATTACGTGTATTCTGCCACCTTTCCTCCTAATATCACTAGTTCTAGGAGGGTTTAGTTGTGACTGTGTTAGATTCTGATTCGTAATCATGGACGTCCCTGGTAATTGGGGACCGTTCAATGATAAGGTCCCTATGCGTTCCCCCAATGGTTTATGGACTGTCCAGTAGATGCGCTGTTAAGGTTTGGGTGGTATGGGCATCTGCTATACCCACATCGGAATATTACTTACACCCACGGGGCAGTCCTAATACGTGTCTGCCAGCCAACACCTGCATGCTTAGGCCCATAATCGCATACCCATAGTTCCCCTACC